>NC_139219.1:238259293-238641793 GCF_055691185.1 Crinia signifera | reverse complement strand
GGTGGCTCGCTACGCTCGCCACACTATATAGAATCAACTCCACGCCGACGTGTAAGTGGAGGTATGAAAAGGTCGGAGGACGCGTACCGCCGCCGCTCGCCACGCTTCGGGTTGGCGTTGATACTGGGGTGGCGTTAACAATGGGGGGGGGGGGGGCATTTAACATAGTAATCACCATCAGGGTAGGTGTACAATTAAAAATCGGGTCTGGGGGTGCATTTAACATTGTAATCGGGCATCAGGGTGCCTGTACAATGTTATATCGGGTATAATCGCGTCGCATCGCTTGCCACTAGTTAAGGCATGCGATGCAATATTTAAATTGTACACTCCTCCCGGGAAAGGCTCAAAATCGGGTACAATCGCATCGCATGCCTTAGGTGGCATGCGATGCGATATATCGGGCACCCAGATAATACACAAGTACCAAACCTTAAATTTAAAATTTGAAGAATAATGCACTATGTTTTGCCTTTTTGAGTTGAACCGAATACTGTATTATGTGTAAGTTGATTCATTATCTGTTCGGATCTCGCCAGTGGGCACACATCTATATTTTTTGATTGTTTGTTACTTTTGGTGAAAGCTTTTTTGTGATACCTTGGGCTGAGATTGTATGCTAGCGCTGTGGATATCAGTAACTACCATAGTTACTGTGTTATGCAGCATGTCGTATGATAGTTAGAAAGCAAAATGCCTCAACTCTGCTACATCACTGCTCTAGAGTAAGCATGATCCGTGGCCCAGAGAGCAGGGGCCCCAGATGGCAGTTGGGATTTCGACAGTCAATATATAGACATCGGAATCCCAACCGCCAGTACTCCAGCAGGAGGCGCACGCATTAAAGTCCTTGCAGGCTCGGTGGCTCGCAACACTGCAAACCCCACGAGAGGGAGAATAGCCCCGTCAATCAGGATCCTGACTGTCTGGCATTTAACAGTCAGGGCTCCGATGTTGGTATACTGACCGCCGCTCATTAGATATGCACTGCGCCTGGTCCCACTCATTGCATAGGCACGAGCGGGACCAGCGCTCCCTCCACTGTCAGTTCTCGCGGGGCGGCAGCTTCTGCTACCTGTGTCCCCGCCAGCCCTCCTCCCCCTCACAGCGTCCGGCACAGGGAGGCTTCCATCTCCCGCCTTCCACCGCCCCCCCGGCATTTGCCGGGGGGTTGTTTTAAAATTTGCCGTCAGGGGCAGCGAGCCCCTGACACGTTGAATAGGGGGAGAGGGAGGGCAGCAATGCTCCAGCCCTCCGGAACCCAGCGAATGTTCAGAAGCAGGATTCGCTGCACAGGGTGAAAATTTCTCATTGAATACTGGCCACCAATGTGTGATGACACTTGTAGCAGCTATCTGTTGAATAATGATAGTTGAACCCAGATATTTAAAATGTTCAATGCATTTTTTCATCTAGGTTCAGCTGCACAGGTGTAGTTCCAGCAATAGAGCAGATGGCAAGCAAGCTGGTTACGACTTGTCATTTATTTATTTTTAATCACAATTAAAAAAAAAAAAAAAAAAATCTATAATAATTATAATAATATATTAGACAGAACCAGCTTTCTAGCCAGCTGTGCTATTTTGGTAGTTTGTGATACTGAAAGTATATTTAGGAAGATATTAAATAATCCACAGTTATTTACTTTGAAACACATACATCCTTGACTTTGATTAATCTGTTTTCACCCAGAAAATGTAATTACTTTCAAACTGAATAATAAAGGGCAAACTGGTTAGATCCTTGCCTTACAAACTCCCTCGCCGGTGGCATTGAATACAGCGCATGATTTCTAATAAAGCATTTGAGCTTTTTAGCATACATTTCTCTTAACCCACCTCCTCTCCACTTCCTCCACATGGCTCAGTCTTAGGTTCCATGTGTTTATTTCTCTAGAACATTTACATTAGACAAGTAATAAGCCCTTTTGGGTTTCATTCATTATATGTACAGTATGCAGATGATGCCCACGTTCCATATAGCTTAGAAACATTGGTACTTATGTATTATCTGGGCTCCCATGTTAAATGCACCCCATTTTTTCATGCCCCTACTATCCAACTACGCATGGAGTTGATTTTATATAGTGTGACGAGCGCAGCGAGCCACCGTGCCCGAAGCGTGGCGAGCGCAGCGAGTCCCGCGGTCTCATAAGAAAAACGGGAGCCCAGATATTACATAAGTACCAAAACATTTCCAGAATACCCCCTTATCTCACGAAAAATCCTGCAACTGTAAAAATTATTTTAAACCAACAGCATAATCTCCAGTAATTGCACGTGAACGCACAGCAACCCAGAATTTTGCTCAGCATGAAAGGCCAAGAATACCCCAGCTCGAGTGACATGGCGGTCCAACAAGGATTAGCCCAATCTACCAGGGTCCCGATGCAGTGTAACGGGTAACCAGCGTTATGACCCATTCATCTCCAGGCATCTGTTTATGGTGACACTACTGACATGAAATTAAGCAGTGTCCTGTCTGAAAGGGGTCTCAGCCAGGTCAGACCTCTTCACAAAATATCAGATGTGACCTGGCACTTTGATCTGAAAGGGGTACTAGTCTCATCCATGGATAAAAAAAAAATGATGTACATTTTAGGGAGCACCTACTTTGTGGAATCACCTACTACATACAAGACTTTTCCTAGATCTGCAAACATTCTATTAGAACATAATACTTTAAATAAACTTATCAAATTAAGAACCACCCAGTTAACCTCGGCAAGTTATTCTACTAATTACCTCCCCTCTACACAGTCCACATTCTACATATGCTTTCTTTCACTAACATGACACACTGACCCAGGCCAACATTGCTGGGTGACTAGATTATTATTTGCAATCTGGCTGCATTAATTGGCAATATTTAAAATTGAAAGCGGTGTACACACTTGAAAAGTTTGATTTGTGCAAAAAAAAAAAAATATGTTTTACTCATAGGACTTGTCTTGAGAAAGGTCCTATGGTCCACATACTATACACTGGTTCACTTTATTGGTACCAATATGTTATGAGGAATCTACACGTTTTTTTTCCCCTTTGCATATGAACACTGAGTTTCATGCGAATACACCCTTACACTTTAAGAAACATTGAAAAGAACTCCATCACATTTCCGGAGCTACACAGGATCAATTGGAAATTATTGGAAGAATATTGGTGTCCTCCACAAAAGGGATTTACCTTGATACAGGGACATATTGTATATCGTATCCTATGACACATTACATTTTTCACATTATTTATTCGTTTTTTTCCACTCTGACACTGGATTGCACCATTAGCCACCACTTTACACTTTTTGTTCACTTTAGATGTGGCGATACCTTATAGGATTTAGTTTATCCTGGGCTGCACTTTGCCTATAGTAGTTAATTTCTAACCCACTTTTTTCACTTTCTGAACAATTTGACTTATTCCGGCGCATCTTAACGACAATGTTCTCATTATCCAATGTGTACGCACTATGACAATGTGCAGGTCCGACAGAAGACATGTATAACGAGGGCCATGCTGTTGAAAGCGGCATGGCCCTAGCCGTCGCTCCCAGGATTGGCAAATGTATGCACTTGCTGGCTTCCCCACATGCGATGTGCTGGGTACACATCATCTAATGCAGGGCTGGGCATTTGCGGCCCTCCAGATGTTAATGAACTACACATCCCAGGATGCTTTGCATTAGTTTTGCTATGTGGCCATGCTGAAACTGATGCAAGGCATGCTGGGATGTGTAGTTCATCAACATCTGCAGGGCCGCAATTGCCCAGCCCTGATCTAATGTGTACCCAGCTTTGATCTCATGTATAAAATTCCCATTTTCCAATATACTGTAAACTTCTGAGCAGAGAACTCATCTCGGTTTCACCCATGTTTGTTTTATTAGTTCTGCACCGAATTGTAAAGTGAAACAAACCGCCACAGTCTTTCAGCGGAGAAACGCGTCAAGATTTTTCTAAGGACCCAGACCGCCTTATTTGCTACCAGGCGGATTATTCACCATCTTCTGGAGACGGCCGCCTTCTCTCTGCCCCAGCCTTACATCGCTGACAGGCTCCCACCTGGATAATCTTTGGAAAGCCGCATACGGAGAAAACTTGCATAAACACCACAGGCCAGTGCGGCTCACTCCCTGCCGATTCAACAATGGGGGCCAGCCGGCTAATTGCCGACCGCCATGCGGGTTGTAGTTAGAGCCGCACCAGAGACATCCTCCACTGGCTACCGCAGGTTCCAGAGTCTGGGCAGATTAAAGGTACTATCACTCATACAACCAATGGTTGATATGGATCCCTGCATCTGATCATGGATGTTACAAGTATTGGATGAGTATCAATTTTTACTAATATCTACGACTAGAGTACTGACTAAATATAGTCGCTTTATACCGTCATCCTAAATACATTTTTGTCAGATAAACTATTCCACAGGCACTTTATCATTCCGGAGGTGGTCCAGTTTAATTTTATCTGTTACCTTTACATATTTTTATCAGGAGCTAATTATGTACTGAATAATATTTTATGTTTATTGATTTTTATACAAATAAATTACAGTAAAAAACTGTTTATTATCCTAAATCTATCCAGGTGTGTGGCGCTCTCTTTGTATTTATATACATATACACCAATACAATTGTATTTTTAGTTAATGCTTAATAAGTATATACTCGAGTATAAGTCGACCCGAATATAAGCCGAGGGACCTAATTTTACAACAAAAAACTGGGAAAACCTATTGACTCAAGTGGGACCCTCACTAGAGTATAACCCGAGGGGGGCTTTTTCAGCATTAAAAATATTCTGATAAAGTAGGCTTATACTCGAGTATATATGATAAATAAGTTTTGTTTCCATCAGTTAGTAAGAATTTCTAATCAGCAAATCATGTGGCAGCAGCCTAATTGGCAAAAGCATGCAGATCTGGAATGATTGTTGGTAGTTGGAGTAGCTTTAAGGTCCATACACACATGGTGATTATGCCCAGCAATGATCACTGTCATCGCTGGAGGGAAAACCGCTCAGTGCTTAATCACTGAGCCACTTTCCCCCTGCCCGGCATGGTCACCAGGGGGTGGACGGCTTTGCATAGCACAGCGCTATGCAAAGTCATCCACAAAGCTGCTCATCTGCTGGTAATACAAGCAGATGAGCGGTTTTCCCGGCTATGATGCGGGAGCGCACATCGCCGCTCACCACCAGATGGAACAATTTGGTGTTTTGAGGGATTTTCTCCACAACATTCTCTAAACTTAACAGTATAGTGCAAAAAAGGGAGAAAAAAAATGCAGTACTCTGCTCAAGCTGGTAGCCAAATTGCAAGGCATTACCACAGAGGTAGGTGAACGCACTATATGCTAAATGTTGAAATGGATGAGCTACAGCAGATAAATATTACACCAAGTTCAACTCCTCCAGCTAAGAACACAAAGATGAGGCAAAACAGGACAGCTTAAAACTGAAAATGTGAAGCCTTGTTTTAAGAATCTTGGTTGCAACATGCAGTTGGTGGGGGATGAATCTGGCATAAATATGAATACCGACCAGCCACTGTGCCCATTAATATGAACTGAGCATGTCTACAAATCAGACGACTAGAATACTTAATGCCATAGTCTACCAAACTTCTAATGGCAATTTCCAGAAGGACAACTTGCCATGTCACAAACCACCCATCTCAAGAAGACATTGAGATCAGTATACACCAATGGCCTCCAGTCAGCAGATCTGAATCGAACAGCACCTTAGGAATATGACAGTATGAAGCCATCACGTCAACATGGGCCAGAATCTCTAAAGCATTGTATCCAGTACCTTGATACTGTGTAATTTCAGACTGTTCTGGGAGCAAAGGAAATACTAGAATGTGCCTGTAAGAAGGTGTAACCAGACTGCCACAATGCATTTGCATGCCTCATAGGTGCAACTATTTGTACCCATAATTAGCGAATGTATTTGCCATTAGCCACAAGTCCGAATATACGCAAGTGCACACTACCCGCGAAAAAAAAAAACTAAGTGCGATTAGCCACAGCTAAGCTAATCCTGGCTACACAGATAGATATAGATCTCTGTTTATGGTATTTAGACCAACATACACATCCATCATATGCAGTCATTTAAGTAGCCAAATGTACAAAGAAATGATGCAGTTGTAGCCACGCTCATTGCGGCTGTGACTGTGCACAGGTGCCAACTCGTTTGCTGCAATACACGTTCTGCATGGGATGCAGTGCGGCCATCAAGATGGCATTGAATGAAAAAAAATTGTTAGCCCGCTCTACAAAGTTGTGGGTGATAAATAGTATCTTAAAGATCTTAGGGCCGTAGTCAAGTTTTTACGCAGCCGGCAGACACTAGAGGGTGCCCAATGGAGCTATTCAGATGTAGCTCTGTTCGGGGCGGAATACAGTTACAATCCCGGCGGTCGGGATCCCAGCGTTCAGAATCCCGACGCCGGAATCCCGACCACCGAAATGCCGACACATTTTCTCTCCGTGGGTGTCCACGACACCCCTAGAGGGAGAATAAATTAGTGTGCCGAGCGTAGCGAGGCACTGGGCCCGCTGCGTGGCGAGCGCAGCGAGCCCGCAAGGGGTGGGAGATCCACGTCCCCCCCTTGTCTGCATTTCGGCTGTCGGGATTCCGGCGTCGGGATTCTGAACGCCGGGATCCCGACCAACGGGATTTAATACTGAAACCGTTCGGGCGCGTCTAGCTGCTGGTGGAGAACTGAAGTCTGCAAAAAGTCTAAAGAGAGCTAAAAACGCACTTTTCATGGCACACCCGGGTTTAGCCACTAGGCGTGGCTAAAGTCAACCTTAATGAGTTTGATCTGCGCAAAAACAAACATCTACTGCATATTGTACTGCAATCTCCCAACACTTTGAATGGGAGATAGGGGGCAATATGACTACTGAATTTGCCTCTTAAACCTCAATTTGTAGAAATATAGTTCTTGCTGCTCTTAGCTTTATAACATCTGCTACCTACCAACAGGGGGGGAATTAGTGGAACTTCTTCCTTTCTGTCCTGATAATAGCATGTGTATACAGTACATTTATAGGGAACTCAAATATTTTGGGGCATACTTAAGTAATGAGCAACCAACAAGTAATAAATTTTATATTAGTGATGGGTGCAGATGCCAGAGAAGCTCATTATTTCTGCTCCAACTCCAATGAGACAGAATGCAAAAATTTGCCTACAAGTTGGGCTTTTGGGCACACAAATGCAGCACGCTCAGCACTTTGAACATGCTGTTCTGCATTATGAATCTATACAAGTGCATTTTGGTGTGACATATACAATAAACACATAGTCAAGATCCCTAAAAACAACTGACGTTACCCCTTAGAAACCATCAATGAAAAATACCAATTACTACTTGCAAATAGCATATATTTTAGTAGACTGTACATACAAATAAACATACCTCCTGAAGAGTCCAGGGCAGGAGTCAATTGCACTTCAGTGAGGCCAAAAAAATTAACCTGTCAAAAAAAAAAAAAAAAAGGTACAATTTTAAAGTGTCTTAGTATGGGTCATACTTATGAAAGCTTGCAAAGAAATTAAGTGGAGAGATAATGGTGGCAATCACCAGCTCCTGACTGTCAAACCCAGCCTGTAACGCTGGCCATACACTAAACAAACTGTCATCCAACTAGTTGGATGGAATAAAAATCTGGTACTGGATGAGAACAAAAGTAAAAATCTGTAATTTGCTCTCAAAATCTGGAAACGGACAAAAACGGTCACTCAGACAATAGTGCTGTCGTTGAATCTGTTCCTGGGTGAGTGAGCAAATTGCTGATTGTAATTTGCTCCCATACAGTAGCAGATTACCAATCCGAACAACTAGTTGGAAAGTTGGTCTAGTGTATGGCCAGCATAACATGGCAGTTGGGAGCTGGATGGCCACTACTTTATCTGTCGCACATCCTGCTTTATTCAATTTTGTAATTTAACACAACAAATTTAGAAATCTTACAAAAATACAGAAAATGGAAGATATGTGAGTAAATGGGAACGTGATGGTGTAGAAACGCACCAAGCATCACATTGGTGTAAAATCAAAACCTAACATGCTACAAATTCTGAAACTATCCTATGCAGTCAGTGACATGGAGGGAGGAAACCACATAGTACATATACACTACCCGGTGCCGCTCAGTGTACGCTCAAACTCATTGTGCCAGCCTGACAGCAACAACATATCTGACAGGTGCAGTGCTGGGACCCCCACCCGCCCGCGCCCATAGGCACATGGCTGAGAAAGCGCAGGACGTGTAGACTGTGGAGCGCTCGCTCTCTTATGTAGAGCGTAGTATAACGCTCCGCAGGCCGCGCGGCTAGTGGGGCAGAGCCGGCGGCGACGGCGGCTCAGTGTAGTAAATGGCCGTCCTTACATGGAGGTGATAGGCCGCGCACCCCCCCCCCGCACACGCTTGGCGCCGCGCGATAGAGAAAGCACGTGTGCAGCCGCGCGCGCACCCACCCATTGGTCACACGTCAATACTTACTGCCGGGGGACAGCGGCCGGCGGGGAACGGCTCATACGGAGGCGGCTCGGAGAGGGGGCAGAAAGCTGCAGGCCCCCCCTTAAAGGAATTGAACAACAACCGCCCGTGGGATGCGTCGCACTTCCGGGTTAGGGGATGTCGCTCAGTAAAGTGACGCAGAGTGGGCACTTCCGTTACTTCGAACCTACTCTGCTGCTCAGTGCCTGAGAGCGGAAGCGACGTCAGCGCGGCGGGTGGGATGTACAGGGACAGTGTGGGGGCGGCTTGGATGACCACGTGACCGCCCCCTGGGACAATAGATCCCCGCTGTGTAGTAGTGACCCAGGCGCGTCATCATCCTCGAACACAAAGCAGCAGCACATTGCAATGGCGCGCGTTATACGAGAAACTCACGCTGTATGTGGCATGGCTTAACATGTAAGAGATGGCATGTACGTTATGGACATATATGTCCATAACGTACATATAGTATACATACGTACCATAGTTAAAGATGCATTGCACAGTTTGAGGTTCCCTACAGACGAAAACCCAAATATGAGCAGTTGATGTTAAACAACTACAAATATATGCAGTTGCAGCCCATATAATTTGAAGGTGTCCCAGGATACAGTATGTAGTTGTACAAGCAGCAGCACAAACAAGTCCAGGGAGCCGTTTAAAATAAAGACACATTTTTGTGACACGTGACCAATACAGATCTAATGCCGAATAATATAAAACACAGAGCACATCTAGAGACAAAATATATTGTATAATATTGAGAATTTTAGTTACCACTATACAAAACACATTGCAGCAAATTCTATTAATGTGCAGGCAACTAGCAATTGCAATGGCTGCAGGTACAACAATTTGCAACCCATGTAGCTTGGACTTGCACATTTATATTACTTGCAGACCCAAATCTCTGAAACCAACAATGCCGTGTGGCGCATATGCACCTGTCATGAAGGGTATCACTTGTTCAAAGGCAATTTATGGGGAAGCTTTCTGCACTTCACCCCTATATGAATGAAGGATTGAGATTAGGTGTTGGTTTAAATAAACCCTATTATTTGTTTCCCATAAAGTGTTTCAACAAAAAATGCATAAAATTACTGTATGATAAGTTCTGGAGGGTAAATTCTCCTGGGTCTGGGTCACACTGATGTGACTCCTGATGGTCTGCTGCTAATGGTCAGAGGGGCCGTGTCAAGTCACCTACTCAACTTCTCTCACTGAAAGCTCTCTAACTCCGTCAGGTACCGGTGGTAAGTAATCTGGACGGTCGTTAGTTTGCGTGTCTAAGTTAGGGTCTGTCGGTCAGTGGAACGGTCAAGACCATTTGCAGCAGTGAGCCTTGTGTCTCTACAAGGCTCACTGCTGCAAATGGTCTTGACCGTTCCACTGGGGCTACAGCACTGGATAGGTGAAGCCTGGGGGGGGGGGGGCTTTATTGGGGGGTCCACACTCCTCCAGGTACCCCGTCCAAGGCTGACCAGCCACGGTGCTCATGGTTCGGCCGGGGGACCTTATATAAAAAGTGTCCCCCGGCTGTAGCATGACACCACGAGCTGTTGGAGCCCGGTGCTGGTTTCAAAATACGGGGGACCCCCAGATTTTTTGTCCCCCGTATTTTTGGGACCAGGACCGGTCCAAGAGTCCGGAGCTGGTTTCAGAAATACGGGGGACCCCTCCGCTTTTTGTCCCACATATTTTTGGAACCAGGTCCAGCTCAATGAGTCCAGGGCTGGTTATGCTCAGGGAAGCGGTACATCTGTCAGAATGAACTTAGGTCTACAGTCATCAGGTCGACCCCACTAGGTCGACTGGCAGGAAGGTCGACCTGACTTAAGGTCGACATGGTCCAAGGTCAACATGATTTAAGGTCGAATTTGCATAAAGGTCGACATGAGGAAGGACGACTGGTCATAAGGTCGACATGGGTTTTTCACTGTTTTTTGATCCGAATGTCGACACAGTCAACATGGACACAGTTGGCAATGAGAATCGGACCCTCGCATCGCTCGCAATGCTTCGGGCACGGTGCCTCGCTGCGCTCGGCACACTATTTTATTCTCCCACCACGCCCTAGTGGATGGTAGGGCATGAAATGCCGCCTGTCGGCACATGTCGGCTCAAAAAACAGTGAAAAACTCATGTCGACCTTATGACCAGTCGACCTTCCTCATGTCGACCTTTATGCAAATTCGACCTTAAGTCGTGTCGACCTTGGCCCATGTCGACCTTAAGTCAGGTCGACCTTCCTGCCAGTCGACCTAATGACTGTAGACCTAAGTTCATTCTAATAGATGACCGCTTCCCATGCTCAGGAGGGGGGACCCCACACCATTGCATTTATTTTTTTCTAAACACAAAATCACACACTTACTCAAATTCACACATTTTTATGCCAAAAAATCGCACATTATCGCACTTTTTTTTCCAGAATACGCACCTCATTAAATATGGGAATTCGCAGCAAAAAAAATGATTTTAAAAAGTGCGATAATGGGCGATTTTAAAAGTGCAATAAAATTGCATTCTATTAAATGTCACCCTGTGTCTTCAGTTTTCTTTCTTTTATTATTTTGGGTTTGCTTCGTGGGAAGTCAGGATAAGGGTTAAGTTGCAGGCCTCTTTAGGTACCAAGCTGTCCCTGCTGCAGGACCAATGTCCTGAGAGGGTGATGTCCTCACAGGCATTGCGCTGCTTACACACACCCAGCATGCCGCACACTCCTGACTCAGTCCGAAGACATCAGTGGTGAGTACAAACCGGGGTCCCCTCAGTAGGATTTCCCAGTTCATTGTGCGGCAAGATGGCGGCGGTCGCGGTGTCCCTGCACAGGGACCGCGTGCTGGCCCCCTGTCATAGACTGGATGCTAGGGGCTAGCCCCTGGACAATCAGGGCAGTTTCCCCCAAAAGCGCTGTGAAATTCAGCCAGTATTTAAACATTAGTATAAACTCAGTGCCATTACAGGGGACGGGGCTTCCTCAGAGTGGGACCAGAGCGCTCTGCGGGCACCAACACTGCTTCCTCATACTTGCCTACCCTCCCGCATTTAGCGGGAGTCTCCCGTTTTTTCAATCCTTCTCCCGCCCCCCCGCAAATCCCTTGGTTCCTCCCGGTTTTTTGTCCCCTTTGCAAGAAAACTTGAGTGCGCATGCGCGAACGCGATGTTGCGGGGGCGGGGCCTGAATGCGCGGCGTGGTGACGTCACTATGACGGCCACCGCGGGGCTGTGTGGGTAGAGCGGCGCTGGCCATGGGAAGGAAGAAGAATGGTGAACCTGTGTTGTGCAGCAGCTGGAGCGTGGGCGGGAGCTTGTCAGCGGCAGAGAACTGTAGTGTGGAATGTGAACCGGGCAGCAGGAGCCGGGAGCACGAGTGTCAGGAGCAGCAGCTGCAGTAGGTATAACTCTGTCATACAGCAGCCTGACTCACCTGGGGAAACCTGTTGTTCTCACACGGTGGGAGAGCGATTAGACCGGTGCCCGCATCTCCTCTCTGGGTCCTGAGCCTCATTGCTGCTCCGCAAGCTGCTGGGCTGTTATCTCTGTCCCTCCTTCTCCTCCCTGCTGTGTCTCACTCTCACACAATGTACACTGAGCTTCCTATGTTATTGTGCTGATACCCAGCCCACTTGCACCTCACTATAAATAGAGAAAAACATATATATATATATATATATATATATATATATGTATACATGTGTGTGTGTGTGTATGTGCAGCAGGAAGGGTCCCGGAATTTCGCCTGCTTTCTTTAACTCAGCTGCCCCTAACCACCCTTCTCCAAAATCGCTCCTAATGGATTTTGTTGCAGGTTCCCTGCCAATGTTTCAGACTTTTACTTCTGACATTAGTCCATAACTCTGACGCTTGGTTATTGTAAAACTGTAGTTTATTTCCATCTCTGCCATTATGTGCTCTATATTCACAGACTACCCAGAGGCGTAACTGCCTCTAACCTGACACGCAGATCTGTGTCGGGTGACGGGCGGTCCCCGGCTCCGGCTGCAGTGCTAATATAATAACAGACACTCGGAAAATGGTGTCTCTTATTATATTAGCACTGCAGCCGGAGCCGGGGACCGCCCGTCACCCGACACAGATCTGCGTGTCAGGTTAGAGGCAGCGGCGCCGGCGGCAATGGGGTAAGGAGGGGGAGGGCAGGAGTCGGGAGCCGGGACCAGGTGGTAACTATAGTCCCCCAGGCGCCCACACCTGCCTAGCGCCTCCCCGCCACCGCCGGGGCTGCGGGACTATAGTTACGCCACTGAGACTACCCCTCTGGAGGCTGTCACACCCCTGGGAGCCACCCCGTGTCTGTTGGTTTCCACTGCTCCCCATTTCCCCCTTTATTCTAATTTTCCTATGGTTTCCTTCCTCACCTTTTCTCGCACCGACACTCCTGATCCTGTCAGATACTGCACCTACCCTCCTTTATTATTCACAACTGCATCACCTCTTCGCTTTATCACTACAGTATCACCTTTTCGCTGTCAAGCACTTCCCCGCCTGTGGGTTGCCTGACACCGGTTGCCATATCCATTACTCACTCCTGCACACACACAGCAGGTCTTGCCATTCAAGACCAATCCTTTCAGCACCTAGGTCAGTTTCTCTTTTTCACGCTCCCTCTGGGCTTCACTGCCCTTCCTTCACTGTTCTATCACTTCACATGTTGCGGGTGGTTTTGTATTTATTCCACAGTGTGTGCACTTCTCCACTTGTCTGCAATCTTCCACTCTGGCACTTTCACTTGGGCTTTCCGGTCTCCCTCCAGGACATGCCTACCCCATTGTGTCATACATTGTTTCAACTGCAAGTTGCTCAGTGCTGATACAATGTAATTCAGTGTATCTGTCGCATGTAATGTGTACTTCATATGCTTTTATTTTGTCTCCAACAGCCTGAGCGGCTGGCATCATCAGCAGGACACTCGGCTAACTCCCCCCCCCCCCCCCTGGCTCCGTTCCCTCTCACAATGTCCACACTTGTCCACAAAGCTTCACCCCCTCTGTGTCCTGGGCTAATAAATATGTAGTAATAATGCTACATACCTCCCAACTGTCCTAATTACTGCGGGCAGTCCCACTAATTGGAGACTGTCCTACTGTTCCTCCTGTGGGTGGCAGTGTCCTGCGGGCCTTCGGCGCAGCAGATTTCAACTTCTATTACGCCAATCTAGGGAGGTATGCTGCTATGTCTTTCTGAGCCCATATGCTTTTCTATTATAATTTTTCAGCCTGACTGAAAACATGCCCTTATTTATATGAAAATATTTCATGACCATCAAACACATTACAACCACACATGATTGCTGGTTTCAATTATACAGCTTCTGTTCGTAGGTTGCCCATATACAAACTTGCTCTGGTGGTATGCGGCTCTTCATATTTTTTTTCACCAGCCACTGCAGGACACACCCCTGGGTGGAAATTGATACGCCCATATGTGTCACTAGACACGCCCTTTGGTTGAAATATGACACACCCCTTCAATGGTGCGCGACGCTGCGCTCGGTGCATTTTGCTAGCATCTAAAATCTCCCTCATTTTGCTTTTCAAAAGTAGGCAAGTATGTGCTTCCTGCTTCTCTCTGCTGCGCCATTACTGTCTGGCAGACACTCCTTAGCGGTGAGGCATTGAAGAGGGACATCTGCAGCAGATAAGCAAGTGATTTCAGTGCTTAAAAAACGCTTATTGTGTCAATATATGTATGCATATTACTTGAGGTATTTGTGCTCATAAACCAACTCCTCATTCTGGGAGTTCAAGTTAAGGGTGTGCTGGTCCCCTCAGTTTCTCTGAGTACTCCCCCACAGGCTTGTTAAAGCTGTACACACATATCAGTGTTTCTATACACTTTACACTGATTTATAGCCCTATAGATTGTAAGCTTGCAGCAAGGCTCTCCTACCTCCAAGTCTGTCTGTTTTATCACTGTCTACTATTGTAAAGCACAACGGAATCTGCTGCGCTATAAAATAAACTAAATAAATAAAAATCTTTATTTCACTGTGTTATTCTGTGTGTTGTGGGAAGGTTACAGTTCTCCATCATGGCGAGAAAGATAGCCTGTGTGATCTGCAGCACAAAGTTTGTTCCTGGGTCCACTTCACAATTTACATACAGTTTATTGTGGATTATATTTCTCATGCTTCAGGCAGGCAAGAAAAAGGTACTTCCTCATCTTTCCGGCCATTGCTTACGCTACAGAACTCACATAGCATTATCGTTCGCTCGCCAAACTCTGGGCTTGGTGGCTTGCTCGCCACAACTTTACTAAAGGTAATAGACGGTACCGTGGACACAGTATTTGTAACGTTCCATCAAAGAAAATCCTTATGTAGCTGGGGACAATTGTGAATATAGCAGCTAATGTAACTGGCATGGTGGTGGCCACAAAGATGAAGAAGTACCGAGAAAGATCCCCAAAAACAGCTTGGTTTTCCAGCACAATCAGGACTGTTTCTCATGAAAACACACAGGTTTCACGGTGTGATTTCTTGAAGAAACTTTATATTTATCAAGAGACCTAATATCGCCCTAATTATATATATATATATTTATTTATTATCTGGTAGGCGTTCCGGCACTCTCCCCTATAGACAAATACCTTGGTGTCTTCCACAGCACATTGCTAGGCGACAAGGAAAAACAGGCGGCAATCCGAAGATTTTTCAACAAATGTATTCAAGATAGTGGACAGGACACCAATGTTTCGGGGCCCGAACACCCCTTTGTCAAGGTGAGATAATGAGTGAATGAAGTGAGTTACAGAGTCTTACCTTAATTAAGGTGAATCGCCGCCCCTTTTCCCCAGTCAGCGTGGGCTTCCCGTATTGCCAATGTCGCAGTTAGCCGGAAGTGCATCTGACGTCAGTCAGCGCTTCCTATAAGGCTTGTTGTGCTTGGCATCCGGGACAGACTGGCCGCTGTTGAGAGGGAGCGATTACAATGAGCACCAGTAAATATATATCAATAAATGTGAAACAAAATAATAAGTGGATGAAATAAATATAAGAGGGTTATAAATAAAAAATGCGATATTGTGCTGGTGAAAAAAATTATCGATGCATATAAAGTGGCGTGGTACACAGAAAGGACCACGGAACTGAAGGGGTGCTAAAAAACATCTATAACGGGACAGAGGTACATAACTGGATAGGATATACTCTGCAAAACCATCTGGACTGAATGATCGTCTACCTCTTTCAGTGCTGCTATGAAATGATTATTATTATCATACTGCTATAGAGAGGCTGTTATCCGGGAACATTGATGTAATGCAACTAAAGTTTTATTAAGTTGATAGCTTTGATTCTTTTTTTCCTTTCTTTTTTTATCATCGTTTACATTTTTCTTCCATATATAATATATAATGTCTTTTTGGAACACACTAATATTAGCGATCTACATATGATTCCATCAGTGGACAAGTTAATCTCCGGAAATTTGTTCCAATACAGTGAATACATGCATATATAATAATGTACCACTTTTTGATATATATATATATATATAGTATATACTATCCAGTCATGTACCTCTGTCCCGTTATAGATGTTTTTTAGCACCCCTTCAGTGCCATGGTCCTCTGTGTACCACACCACTTTATATGCATCAATAATTTTCTTCACCAGCACAATATCGTGGTTTTTCTTTATAACCGCATCTTATATTTATTTCATCCACTTATTATTATATAATAATATTAATATTATATATTTACTGGTGCTCATTGTAAACGCTCCCTCTCAACAGAGGCCGGTCTGTCCCGGATGCCAAGCACAACAAGCCTTATTTACCCGTTTCCAGGACTACACAAAGCTTGCGTTCCAAGGTTTCTACAGGAAGCGCTAACTGACGTCAGACGCACTTCCGGCTTACTGCGACATTGGCAATACGGGAAGCCCGCACCGACTGGGGAGGAGAAGCGGCGGCAATTCACCTTACTTAAGCTAAGACTATGTAACTCACTCGTTATCTCACCTTGACAAAGGGGCGTTTGGGCCCCTTTCCTGTCCACTATCTTGAATACATTTGTTGAAAAATCCTTGGAGTGTCGCCTAGCAATGTGCTGTGGAAGGCACCGAGGTATTTGTCTATAGGGGAGAGTGCTGTACCACCTACCAGATATTACCCATTGAACCTGTGGAGGTTTCCTGGAGCCAAGGCACCCCCATATTGAAAGGCAGTGTTCTGCCTACCAGAGGTGAATCATTCACAAACCAACCCCCCCCCCCCTCTTCACTCCTTGTTTTCCACACCACTAATACAAGACAACATACGCTGGTATAATACCGAATATGAGAGACCTTTTGTAAGATACAAAAACAAAGTGAAGGTGTTCTTCCCAAGTGGCGCCCTAGTAAGAAGAGTACGTCCCTATTTGTAAAGGAACGATCCTCTTCTCTGTGT
Organism: Crinia signifera; assembly: GCF_055691185.1. NCBI lineage: Eukaryota > Metazoa > Chordata > Amphibia > Anura > Myobatrachidae > Crinia > Crinia signifera. Next base: position 238,624,859 of record NC_139219.1, on the reverse strand, counting down.
GCGTAAGATAATGTAAAATACCACAACGCTCCTTCTGATCGGAAGGGGATCCTCTTCTCCATATCAGATAGACCAACCAAATGATGGTGTGTTCCTGGACCACCCGCAGGTAACTAAATTTTCTCCCCGATTATAGATACCGGAAAAAATGGATATAAAGTGGCACAAAGAGTAATACCATTTATTAAACAAAAAGCATAAAATGACAATAAGTGAGGTAGACAGTGGCTAATTACCAAGTTGTTGGAGAACGGATAAACAAAGTTCTCAAAAGCGCATGGAAAGGAAGGTAGGTACCCGGGATGTACCTCCACGTCCAGGCTAGTAGGGAATTGATCCAGTGTCCAATCCTCAGTAAAAACAACAGGCTCTCCTGGACGTGGAGGTACATCCTGGGTACCTACCTTCCTTTCCATGCGCTTTTGAGAACTTTGTTTATCCTAGTTCTCCAACAACTTGGTAATTAGCCACTGTCTACCTCACTTAGGGCCTTATTTTGGTTCATTCTTTCTGACAAAATCCTTCTTAGATAGACAAAACCATGTGCACTGCAGGGGGGGCAGATGTAACATGTGCAGAGAGAATTAGATTTGGGTGAGTAATTTTGTTTCTGTGCAGGGAAAATACTGACTGCTTTATTTTTACACTGCAATATAGATCTCACTTTGAAGTAAAACCCCACCCAAATCTAATTCTCTCTGCACATGTTACATCTGCCCCACCTGCAGTGCACATGGTTTTGCCCATCTAAGAAGGATTTTGTCAGAAAGAATGAACCAAAATAAGGTCCTTATTGTCATTTTATGCTTTTTGTTTAATAAATGGTATTACTCTATGTGCCACTTTATATCCATTTTTCCAGTATCTATAATCGGGGAGAAAATTTGGTTACCAGGAACACACCATCATTTGGTTGGTCTATCTGATACGGAGAAGAGGATCCCCTTCAGATCAGAAGGAGCGTTGTGGTATTTTACATTATCTTACGCACACGGAGAAAAGGATCGTTCCTTTACAAATAGGGACGTACTCTTCTTACTAGGGCGCCACTTGGGAAGAACACCTTCACTTTGTTTTTGTATTTTGTCAATATTTGATATTTTAGGGATATCAATTAGGTGTAATTCCCTACAGGCTGCCTAGGCGCACAGAAGGTCTAGTCTCATTCACCTTTTCCAGTGTACCTTTTGTAAGATGTTCACCCAGAGCAACACCGCAGCCTCTCTGATGGACAGAACCACTCCTATAGCCACCCCAGGCTTTTAAGGACTCACACTGGACAAGGGGGAACACTTCAGTTACTCAGAAGCGGAAACGGCACGGGTCCTGTTTTCACAGAGCCCGTCTTATATAGAAGAAACCCCTAATTCTGAGAACAGGAAGTGGACTTCCTCCTACGTGGAGTCTCACTATCAGATTACCTACGCGACTATATAATCCCTCACGGATTCAGAATTAGAAATACGCCCACCATAGGGTGGCATAATGTCGAGTTCTGTAGAAAATGGATAGGAATCCTAAATAAATGCAGCCATGATCTTATGGTCCTCGTTGTGGAAGAATCTGGCAGAGAATGACTAAAATCTAAGGAACAAGCAGCCAAATTTGAGGTGGACCACAAAAACAGCCTCATGACTGACACCACCCAAGACTGGACAGCTAAACTACAAACCCAGATTGACGCTTATCAAAAACAGCTCCTCCAATTAAAGAGAAATAAATACCAGATAGTAAAAGAAGATTATGAACACAATATGGTATATAGATGGCTCACTGGCACATCGTTGGACCATTCCATTCTCACAAAAAAAACCTTTTAGGAAAGCTCGCAGTACTACTCCCAGGAATACTCTTCAAACAGTAATAGTGATTTCCAGGTCGAATCTGATGCCCCTGAACAAAGTGACCCTTTAGGCCCAGCCACCGGCAGAAAGGCAAGCTCAAAAAAGGCAAGCGGCCGACCACCCGTAGGGGAGGCCAAAACACGCAGAGCCAAAAAAGCAGCCGGAAATGCAAATCAATAGTCTACAACCTATCCAGCAGAACATTTAGTGAGACTGAGATGCAAGTACTGAACCATGGCCTGTCCTTTGTGCCCACCACCAAATATAATGAACTAACTTGGAAAACAGACTTACATCGGTTTGGAAGAAACCTACGACTAAAAGAACACTTCCAACATTATCCCATATCGACCACTGTATCTCCACATCAGGACTTCCTTAAATGTCGAAGTACATCAATGTTTGACCTTCCATCAAGCAATACCTCGATAACATCATACCTGAGGTTATTGGATGACTTGGTCACCAGATATCACTAGGCGCCCCAACCTACACATCAGAATTTAAACAACAACAAACAGCCCTTAAACAACTGGTAGAATATAAAGATGTAACATTTAGACCAGCTGATAAGGGTGGAGGCCTGGTAATTCAGGATCTAACAGAATATAAGAATGAAGCTTACAGACAACTTATGGATGAGGAGGTATATGAAAAACTCAAGGGATATCCCACGGACACATACAAAGTAGAAGTAGATACACTTCTAACAAAAGCTCAGAACTTGGACAGATTTCGGAAAAATTGTCCACAGCATTGACCCAAAAGTTTCCGAAGGTACCTATTTTCTATACAGTTCCAAAAATTCATAAATCCCTCCAAAACCCCCAGGCCGCCCTATTATCAGCGCACCCGACTCAATTTACCAAACAATATCTCAGTTTCTGGACTCCATCGTACAACCTATCATAACCCAGCAGAAATCATATATTAAGGATACCACTGCCTAAACACTATACCCAACATCAAAAGGATCCCAGATGAAGCGATGCTGGTAACTATGGATGTAAATAGTCTGTATACCAGCACCCCACAAGAACATGGGCTAACAGTGATGAAAACATTCCTTATACAAAATGACATGCAGGATCTACAACTTGACCTATTTCTGAAATTAATGGAATTAACCCTTACAAAAAACTACTTTCTGTTTGACGGAAAGTTTTTCCGTCAAAAAACAGGGTGTGCCAAGGGAAGTCCAGTATCTCCGTCATTTGCGAACATTTACATGTTCCAACAAGAACAAGACATGTTTTTCAACTGCGGTGACACAACAAGCAAAATTCTAACGTTCAGTAGATACATCGACGACCTGTTTATGGTATGGTTAGGAGGAGAGGGCAATTTAAGAGAACTGATTGCAAAAATCAACAACAGACCATCACCTATTACATTAACGTATCAACATTCAACAAGTGAAATTAATTTCCTCGATGTATGTGTCAAGATAAAAAACAATACTAGGTACTTATGTATTATCTGGGCTCCCATGTTAATTGCACCCCATTTTTTTATACCCCTACTATCCAACTACGCATGGAGTTGATTTTATATAGTGTAGCGAGCCACCGTGCCCGAAGCGTGGCGAGCGGACGCGGTTTTATAAGAAAAACGGGAGCCCAGATATTACATAAGTACCCAATACTATTCAAACTGAATTATTTGTTAAACCTAGACAGGAACACAACCTTGAGATCCAACAGTTTCAATCCCCTTGCTTTGAAAAAAGCATTACTCAAGTCCCAAATGATCCAAGCCGCTAGAATTACCAGCCAACCCGAACAACTACCTGCAGTATTAGATAACTGTCACTAAATTTTGGAACAGAGGATATCCACTGAAACAGCTTCAACAACAAAAAACGGAGGTAATACTCATGGACCGTTCTACCTGGTTGAAAAACAGACACGAGAACAACACTACTGGAGGTGAAGTGGAAGTAGTGCCATTTGTCAACAAATTAAATCCAACAAGCAAAGTACTACCTCGAGCAACAAGAGCATTATGGCCCATTGTGAAATCGGATAAACAACTGCCCTGTTTCCAAAAAAAGAGACCCATGTTATGTTATTCAAGGGGCCACAACATCAAAGATGTGATTTGACCACCCCACAAAAGAACTGATACCTAACATGCTGACAAAAAATAATGGTTGTTACAGATGTATTAAATGCACAACTTGCAAAGACATGATTATGGGTCCAGCATTCCACCATCCATCTACCAACAAAAAGTTACCCATCAATCACATTCTGAATTGCATGTTGGCATATTTTAGGTGATCCAATGCCCCAGTAAATTAATATACATGGGCAAAACTAAGAGACCAATGCGAGAACGCATGGCTAATCATCATCTATCAAAAAAGCGGTAGCAGGCAACTCAAGGAGTACAGATCTACCAGTTACAAAACATTTTGCCACGGAACATCATAAACTGGCGGACCTTAACCCCTTCCCGACATTTGACGTATATATACGTCATGGCCGGGATGTACTTCCCGACACATGACGTATATATACGTCATGACTTTAAACTGTCCCCGCGTCTATAGACGCGGTGACAGTTTAAACATGTCTGCTGTCCCTGACAGCAGACATGTCCCTGCATGCCCAGGGGGGGCTGCGATGCCGCCCCCCCCGTCGGCGATCGCTGTGATTGGCTGTTCAGTGTGAACAGCCATTCACAGCGTTTTCCTGTGTTACCGGCGAATCAGACGCTCGGTAACACCATGGCTGCCTACCCTCCCGGATTTTGCGGGAGTCTCCCGGTTTTTGCCCCATTCTCCCGGTCTCACGGAAATACCCAGGATCCTCCCGGGTATTCAGCTTGCAAGCTAAAACGTCGGACTGCGCATGCGCAAGTCATGATGCGCTGGGTCCTACTAGCGCGATGTCCTGAACTATGTGTAACTGAAAGCCACAGCGGGGCTCTGTGAGTAGCGCTGGATACAGCAGCTACACAGTGGCTTGAAGCATGGAGGGCAGGAGCAGCGGCAGCGGGAGAAATGGCACAAGCAGCGGTGAGCGTATTCTTCTGCTGAAATTTCATGGGTTTTTTTTGTTGTGGTTGAGATCCGACTCTGACTCCGCCCCTTTTTTCATCACCGCGTTCAGCCACGCCCCTACCTCCTGCTGCTGGCTGCCCTCTCCCGGAGAGGGCAGCCCAAAAGTCGGCAACGCTGGGTAACACAGGTGTCAATCACCACCGGGCGTCAGGGGGCATGAGGGGGTCATCGGTGACGACGACACCTCACCCCACCTGCCCCCAAGGCTGTGATTGGCTCGTCGGACCGACGAGCCAATCACAGCCAAGGCGCGCCATTTAAACTAACGGTGACTGCGCTGCAGACGCCATTCCGGTCTGGAATTGCGTGCAGAGCGGTCACCGACCAATCTGTCGTGATATACATACCTGATCCTTGCCTGATACTTACCTGATCACCGCTGGTAGCGTGCTGCCAGCAGCTGGATGCTTCCTGGATCTTGTGACTTCCTGTGTCCTGCTGCTGCAGTGTCATAGAGTCCAAGATAGTGATAGATAGTGAGAGAAAGTGACAGAGAGTGACAGAGAGTGATAGAGAGTGATATATTTTGTGTCTGCTGCACCCTCTTTTGTGCTGATCACTATATCTGAGCTGATCAGCAACTTTTTGGGGGTGCAGAGGTTTTTTTTTTTATATATACCTGTCAGTTGCACCAAAGGTTGTGCTGCCTTTGCAACTGACTGCTGCCCCCCCTGCTGCCTCCCTTTTGTGCTGATTAGTTTAAATTAATCAGCAACTTTTTGGGGGTCCAGGGTTTTTTTTTTATATATATACCCTGTCAGGTTGCACACAGTTGTGTGCCTGCTGCCCCTCACTGCTAATCAGTGTTCACTGCATCACTGATCTGCAGTTGTTGTTTTTTTGGAGAGTGTAGTGGGGTTTTGTTTTTACACCCATGTTGCTTTTGTGGGTGTCCTGTGGCCGCTGAGCGCTGATCAGTGACGTACAATCACTGAACAGCATTTTTGGCACAGGGTTGATTTAATTTTTTTTCTGCAGTTTTTTTAAATTGTTTTTTTTTTTTTTTGGAGAGTGCTGTGGTATATTTTTTTAAATTGTTTTTACACCCACGTTGCTTTTGTGGGTGTCCTGTGGCCGCTGATCAGTGACGTACATCACTGAACAACATTTTTGGCACAGGGTTGATATAATTTTTTTTCTGCAGTTTTTTTAAATTGTTTTTTTTTTGTTTTTACACCCACGTTGCTTTTGTGGGTGTCCTGTTGCCTTTGAGCGCTGTTCAGTGACGGTCGTTACTGACCAACATCTGTGCTCAATTTTTGGCGCAGGACCCTTTTTTTTTTTTTTAACCCCTTCAATTGTTTTTTTTTTAATTGGGATCAAATTCCTGTATAAAGTATTTTTTTTTTCTGCACTACATACACACTACACACTACATTCCACCTGTGTTGAAATAAAGTTTGTACCCCCCCTACACTATACACGTGTTGAAACATTACACTTACAGAAACACAAAAATAAAAATGGCATCCCAAATGTAATCCCAAATGTCATCCCAGTCCTCCAGAAGAATGTATTCAGCGGAGGAGGCATATGCCATGCTTGCCTCTGACTCTGACACAGCCAGTGAGGCAAGTGGGGAATTTGAAGGATTTGTCTAAAGCTCCTCTTCCTCCTCTGGTGATGAGGGACCCCCTCAAAGACGCCCCCGTAGAGCAGCTGAGACCCCCCCCCCCAAATGATTGATCCCGTATGGACCCCACCACCAGACAATTTTGAGCCCCAGGTTCCTGAGTTTTTGGCCATCCCAGGAATCCAATTTGATAGTACAGGTCTCAGAGAAATTGACTTTTTCAAATTATTTTTCTCTGATGATTTTATAAATTTAATGGTGGACCAAAGTAATTTATATGCCCAGCAGTTTATTGCTCAAAACCCCACGTCATCATTTGCTAGGTGGACCCCTGTAGATGCAGTAGAGATGATGACGTTTTGGGGTCTGGTGTTACATATGGGCATAGTAAAAAAGCCAGAAATTAGGCAATATTGGAGTACAGATGTTCTGTACAGCACCCCATTTTACCGTATGGCCATGACTCGGACTCGTTTTGAAGCAATCCTTAAATTTATACATTACACCGATAATGCACAGTGCCCACCCAGAGATGATCCCACCTTTGACCGGCTATTCAAAGTCAGGCCGGTCATTGATCATTTCAGTGCCAAATTTGCAGAGATGTACATCCCTGACAGATTTATTTGTATCGACGAGTCCCTTATACATTTTAAAGGAAGGGTTAAATTCCGCCAGTACCTTCCCAGTAAGAGGGCAAGGTATGGCATAAAAATGTATAAACTGTGTGAAAGCACTTCAGGGTACACCCACAGGTTTAGGGTTTATGAAGGGAAGGATTCAAGAATTGAACCGCCAGAATGCCCCCCCTCCCTCGTAGGTGTTAGTGGAAAAATTGTCTGGGATTTAGTGCACCCCTTCCTGGATAAAGGTTATCACCTCTATGTGGATAACTTTTACACTAGCATCCCCCTGTTTAAGGCCCTTGGTTCAAGAGGTACAGCAGCTTGCGGTACTGTGCGCAAGAACCAAAGAGGCCTCCCAAAAACGCACATTGCCCAAGTACTGAGAAGGGGTGAAAGCAGGGGAATATGCACCGAAAATATGTTGTTGGTCAAATATAAGGACAAGAGGGATGTCCTTATACTGACAACAATTCATGGAGACAGTACCACCTCCGTCCCTGTACGAAGTACCAGTACCCACACCTCAAAACCTAATTGTATCCTAGATTACAATAGGTACATGGGCGGAGTGGATCTTTCAGATCAGGTACTGAAGCCGCACAGTGCCCTGCGGAAAACAAAAATCTGGTACAAGAAGCTGGCCGTGTATATCATCCAGATGGCACTGTATAACGCTTACGTGCTATTCCATTCTACCAGCCAGAGGGGGACATTTATGCACTTTCAAGAGGAAGTCATAAAGGGCCTAATATTTGGGAACCAGCAGGCAGAGGGCCCCAGTACTTCTAGTACTGGCCCCCGTATTGTACCAGGGCAGCATTTTCCAAACGAAATCCCCTCCACTGCAAGAAAGGGCAGGACACAAAAAAGGTGCAAAGTTTGCTATAAAAAGGGAATAAGAAAGGATACTATTTTCCACTGTGAAACTTGCCCCGACAAACCCGGCCTATGTATAAAGGAGTGTTTTAAAATATACCACACATCTATGGATTATTAGGTTCATCATTTCACCGTGCTTCGGGGGTCTTGCTAATGCCACATAGCACCCACCATTCATTCCACCAGAATCTGAGCTGCAAAATCCAAAAATCACTCCTTCCCTTCTGAGTCCTGCCATGCACCCAACTGGTATTTTTTGGTCACATATGAGGCATTGCCATACTCGGGAGAAATTGGGGCATAGATTTTCGGGTGCTTTTTCTCCTTCATACCTTATGAAAATGAAAAATTTTGAGCCAGAACTGCATTTTTGTGTAAAAAAATGTAATTTTTCATTTTCACTGCCCAGTTGTATCAAAATTGGTGAAACCCCTGGGGGTTTGAAATGTACACTATACCCCTAGATGAATTCCCTGAGGGGTGTAGTTTGCAAAATGGGGTCACTTGTGGGGGGGTTCCACTGTATTGGTGCTTCGGGGGTCTTGCTAATGCGACATAGCACCCACCAACATTCCACCAGAATCTGTGCTGCAAAATCCAAATATCACTCCTTCCCTTCTGAGTCCTGCCATTTTTTGGTCACACATGAGGCATTGCCGTACTCGGGAGAAATTGGGGCACAGATTTTGGGGTGCTTTGTCTCCTTCATTCCTTGTGAAAATGAAAAATTTTGAGCCAGAACTGCATTTTTGTGTAAAAAAATGTAATTTTTCATTTTCACTGCCCAGTTGTATCAAAATTGGTGAAACCCCTGGGGGTTTGAAATGTACACTATACCCCTAGATGAATTCCCTGAGGGGTGTAGTTTGCAAAATGGGGTCACTTGTGGGGGGTTCCACTGTATTGGTGCTTCGGGGGTCTTGCTAATGCGACATAGCACCCACCAACATTCCACCAGAATCTGTGCTGCAAAATCCAAATATCACTCCTTCCCTTCTGAGTCCTGCCATTTTTTGGTCACACATGAGGCATTGCCGTACTCGGGAGAAATTGGGGCACAGATTTTGGGGTGCTTTGTCTCCTTCATTCCTTGTGAAAATGAAAAATTTTGAGCCAGAACTGCACTTTTGTGTAAAAAGTTTAATTTTTCATTTTCACTGCCCAGTTGTACCACAATTGGTGAAACCCCTGGGGGTTTGAAATGTAAACTATACCCCTAGATGAATTCCCTGAGGGGTGTAGTTTGCAAAATGGGGTCACTTGTGGGGGGGTTCCACTGTATTGGTGCTTCGGGGGTCTTGCTAATGCGACATAGCACCCACCAACATTCCACCAGAATCTGAGCTGCAAAATCCAAAAATCACTCCTTCCCTTCTGAGTCCTGCCATGCACCCAAATGGTATTTTTTGGTCACATGTGAGGCATTGCCGTACTCGGGAGAAATTGGGGCACAGATTTTGGGGTGCTTTGTCTCCTTCATTCCTTGTGAAAATGAAAAATTTTGAGCCAGAACTGCATTTTTGTGTAAAAAATGTAATTTTTCATTTGCACAGCCCAGTTGTATCAAAATTGGTGAAACCCCTGGGGGTTTGAAATGTACACTATACCCCTAGATGAATTCCCTGAGGGGTGTAGTTTGCAAAATGGGGTCACTTGTGGGGGGTTCCACTGTATTGGTGCTTCGGGGGTCTTGCTAATGCGACATAGCACCCACCATTCATTCCACCAGAATCTGAGCTGCAAAATCCAAAAATCACTCCTTCCCTTCTGAGTCCTGCCATGCACCCAAATGGTATTTTTGGTCACATATGAGGCATTGCCATACTCGGGAGAAATTGGGGCACAGATTTTGGGGTGCTTTGTCTCCTTCATTCCTTGTGAAAATGAAAAATTTTGAGCCAGAACTGCATTTTTGTGTAAAAAATGTAATTTTTCATTTGCACAGCCCAGTTGTATCAAAATTGGTGAAACCCCTGGGGGTTTGAAATGTACACTATACCCCTAGATGAATTCCCTGAGGGGTGTAGTTTGCAAAATGGGGTCACTTGTGGGGGGGTTCCACTGTATTGGTGCTTCGGGGGTCTTGCTAATGCGACATAGCACCCACCATTCATTCCACCAGAATCTGAGCTGCAAAATCCAAAAATCACTCCTTCCCTTCTGAGTCCTGCCATGCACCCAAATGGTATTTTTGGTCACATATGAGGCATTGCCATACTCGGGAGAAATTGGGGCACAGATTTTGGGGTGCTTTGTCTCCTTCATTCCTTGTGAAAATGAAAAATTTTGAGCCAGAACTGCATTTTTGTGTAAAAAATGTAATTTTTCATTTGCACAGCCCAGTTGTATCAAAATTGGTGAAACCCCTGGGGGTTTGAAATGTACACTATACCCCTAGATGAATTCCCTGAGGGGTGTAGTTTGCAAAATGGGGTCACTTGTGGGGGGGTTCCACTGTATTGGTGCTTCGGGGGTCTTGCTAATGCGACATAGCACCCACCAACATTCCACCAGAATCTGAGCTGCAAAATCCAAAAATCACTCCTTCCCTTCTGAGTCCTGCCATGCACCCAAATGGTATTTTTTGGTCACATGTGAGGCATTGCCGTACTCGGGAGAAATTGGGGCACATATTTTGGGGTGCTTTGTCTCCTTCATTCTTTGGGAAAATGAAAAATTTTGAGCCAGAACTGCATTTTTGTGTAAAAAATGTAATTTTTCATTTGCACAGCCCAGTTGTATCAAAATTGGTGAAACCCCTGGGGGTTTGAAATGTACACTATACCCCTAGATGAATTCCCTGAGGGGTGTAGTTTGCAAAATGGGGTCACTTGTGGGGGGGTTCCACTGTATTGGTGCTTCGGGGGTCTTGCTAATGCGACATAGCACCCACCATTCATTCCACCAGAATCTGAGCTGCAAAATCCAAAAATCACTCCTTCCCTTCTGAGTCCTGCCATGCACCCAAATAGTATTTTTGGTCACATATGAGGCATTGCCATACTCGGGAGAAATTGGGGCACAGATTTTGGGGTGCTTTGTCTCCTTCATTCCTTGTGAAAATGAAAAATTTTGAGCCAGAACTGCATTTTTGTGTAAAAAATGTAATTTTTCATTTGCACAGCCCAGTTGTATCAAAATTGGTGAAACCCCTGGGGGTTTGAAATGTACACTATACCCCTAGATGAATTCCCTGAGGGGTGTAGTTTGCAAAATGGGGTCACTTGTGGGGGGGTTCCACTGTATTGGTGCTTCGGGGGTCTTGCTAATGCGACATAGCACCCACCAACATTCCACCAGAATCTGAGCTGCAAAATCCAAAAATCACTCCTTCCCTTCTGAGTCCTGCCATGCACCCAAATGGTATTTTTTGGTCACATGTGAGGCATTGCCGTACTCGGGAGAAATTGGGGCACATATTTTGGGGTGCTTTGTCTCCTTCATTCTTTGGGAAAATGAAAAATTTTGAGCCAGAACTGCATTTTTGTGTAAAAAAATGTAATTTTTCATTTTCACTGCCCAGTTGTACCACAATTGGTGAAACCCCTGGGGGTTTGAAATGTACACTATACCCCTAGATGAATTCCCTGAGGGGTGTAGTTTGCAAAATGGGGTCACTTGTGGGGGGGTTCCACTGTATTGGTGCTTCGGGGGTCTTGCTAATGCGACATAGCACCCACCAACATTCCACCAGAATCTGAGCTGCAAAATCCAAAAATCACTCCTTCCCTTCTGAGTCCTGCCATGCACCCAAATGGTATTTTTTGGTCACATGTGAGGCATTGCCGTACTCGGGAGAAATTGGGGCACAAATTTTGGGGTGCTTTGTCTCCTTCATTCCTTGTGAAAATGAAAAATTTTGAGCCAGAACTGCATTTTTGTGTAAAAAATGTAATTTTTCATTTTCACTGCCCAGTTGTACCACAATTGGTGAAACCCCTGGGGGTTTGAAATGTACACTATACCCCTAGATGAATTCCCTGAGGGGTGTAGTTTGCAAAATGGGATCAATTGTGGGGGGGTTCCTAACTTTTAGCATCTTATGGTGCCTAGAAACCTACATGGTGCCTAAAAAATAATCTCAGAAAAAGGAGGCTCCAAAATCAAGTAGGTGCTCCTTCTATTATGAAGCCTGTGGTTTGGTCAACGTGCACACTAGGGCCACATATAGGATATTTATGAAAACAAAAGAATTGAGGGAATCAATTTTTAGTCACATTTCTCTAGTAAAATCTACTTTGTTCCTTAGAAAAATGTATTAAAATTGCAAATCTGCAAAAAAAATTAAATTTTGAAATTTCACCTACACTTTGTTTTAATTCCTGTGAAACACCTAAAGGGTTAACAAACTTCCAAAATGCTGTTTTGAATACTGTGAGGGGTGCAGTTTTTGAAATGGCATCATTTATGGGGGTGTCTCACATACAAGTCCCTCAAAGTCACATCAGAACTGAACTGGTCCCTAAAAAAATCAGTGTTTGAAATTTTCTTGAAAATTTGAGAATTTGCTATTCATATTTTAAGCCTCCTAGTGTCCAAAAAAATTAAAAGGAGGTTGAAATAATGATGGAAACATAAAGTAGACATATGGTCTATGTTAGTTATTAACTATTTTGAGTGGTATGATTATTTGTCTCACAAGCAGAAAATTTAACATTTTGAAAATCGCTACATTTTCCATTTTTTTACGACATTTTGGTATTTTTCACAAAAAAACACAGACTGTATCGACCAAAATTTACCACTAACTTGAAGTACAATGTGTCACGAGAAAACAATCTCAAAATCACTGGGATAAGTAAAAGCAAAAAAAAGTTATACCCACTTAAGTGATACATGTCAGATTTGAAAAAAATGGCTCTGTCAGGAAGGCAAAAACTGGCTGCGTCAGGAAGGGGTTAAACACATGGCTATTGACCATGTACCAGCATCCATACGAAGGGGAGACAGATTTGGCAAACTGCTACGTCTTGAAGTCAAATGGATCCATCGTCTAAATTCTGTAAAACCATCCGGACTGAATGATCGGCTACCTCTTTCAGTGCTGCTATTAAATGTTTATTATTATCTGCTATAGAGAGTCTGTTATTCGGGAACATTGATGTAATGCAACTAACGTTTAATTAGGTTGATAGCTTGGATTTTTTTTTTTTTCATTTTTTCCTTTCTTTCTTTTTTTCATTATCGTTTAAATTTTTTTCCATACATAATATATAATGTATTTTTGGAACACACTAATATTAGCAATCTACATATGATTCCATCAGTGGACAAGTTAATCTCCGGAAATTTGTTCCAATACAGTGAATACATGCAAAGGTACTTGTTTCCTAGCACGACACCCATCGCATGGCATTGAGTACCGTTATGAATGATGTGCGATGCAATGTGATGCGATTTCCATGTTAAATGCACAGGAGTGCTTGTACAATGAAATATCGCATAGGATCGCATGCCAGCAAATGTACCTGTACCTTCCTCATAACTCTTCTAATATGTTGCCAAGTGCTTTAGATCTTGTTGTTTTGTATAAATAACATTTTTCTGCAAACTGGTGTGCGGACCACTTTCTACCCTGTGGAGATACATGATATATATATATATATATATATATATATATATATATATATATATATATATATATATATATATATATATTAATACAGCTTTTTTATATATAAAATTTAAAATAACAAAAAAATGTAACTGTTTTTAATATGGGTGTTATATGTCTGATAGTGTGGGCCTTATATGCTCAAGAGGGGCGCCTGTGGTTAATTAGCATTGGTCTAGTACTATTGTAAATATAATCAACATTGGTCCATAGCTTATATGCATTTGCTGCTGTATATGTTAGTGGATAAAACCCCTATATATAGTGTTATGCAGCTCTTGTGATTTTTATTACACTCGATCATATGCATGCCTGGGTGCCTATTTTGCGTCCCACAGTCTGCAAAGACGGGATGGGAGACACTTCCGGGTGCGTGGAACGCAGATTGGCGTGTGACACGCACGCCGGATGCCTGGGATGCCTCAGAGATACTCAGAGAGGCGTCAGAGCGGATGTAGCGGTAGGCGGAAATGACGCCGTTTGTCACATCCGCCCAGTGGAACGCAGACCGGCCTGTGACACGCACGCCGGATCTGCAATGTGAATTATGGCTGGTGTGAGCTTACGCGCTCGCCAGCGGTGATTGTATCTTGATGTGGCACATTATATTTGGTGAGTAAGCGTCTGATCGTTTGTGATAATGGATCTATGCATTTGCTATATGATTTTATTGTTAATGAGCCCCACGTAATTTATGCAAGGGGGAGGTACCCTTAGGGGCATATAAGGCTCACACTGACATATGTTGGGTTGCACACTGGTGGAGACAGGAGAGGGGGTCTTGATAAAGGCCTTACATAAGGCCGAAACGTTGACCATCCACCCACTGTTATGTGAACTTTTGCTGTGGTATGTTTATTAAATCCACAAAGCATGAAAAGAGAAGTCCGGTGAGTGCGTCTTTTTACAAATACATTGGATGTGTGGCAACACCCGTTTGTTTATACCCTCTGGATTGAGACACCCCGGCAGGTGAAGTTGTGGAGGAGTGTGCTGCCCTATTCTTGACAAATATAATATATATATATATATATATATATATGTAGGACAGGCGGCACTCGAATAAAAGGCACATTACAAGCAAGTAGTGCACTACTTGCTTGTAATGTGCCTTTTATTCGAGTGCCGCCTGTCCTACATACCTGTGGAGCTCCTGCACGGGGATCTCCGTTTGGAAGGCACCGACTCTTTCTGAATTTGTACTGGAGTGCTACCCCATCCGAATATATATATATATATATATATATACAGTCCAGATGGCCAAGCACTCCCCAATCAGAGATAACTGCGACCGGTGCCCGCTGAATCCCCAAGTCAGGGGATAAATATATCACCTTCAACTGTATAATAACAGTAACAGCAGCACCCGGCTCCGGAAGAATCAATAAGGCAGGTATAGCAACGTTTCGATTTTATTTAGTCAAATCGTCATCAGGCATAACAAACACTAGACAGCACTCACCTTATATCCCGGCACCAGCGTGGACGTCAGGATCGCGTTTCCCGCGCTCGTGCTGCCACGTCATCAGTCGGCGTCTCGCCAGCCCCCTGGCGTCATGGTAACCTGTGTACACACGCACACTCGGTCTCCATGGACACCCGCAGCCGGACAGTGACGTCACGCTGAGACGGGAACACAAGCGTCAGTTAAACACAATCCTGCGTGAATAAAAACACAATGTACTGGTGGAGGGAGACAAAGTACTGTCTACACCACGAAGAATACATCATTACAATACAGTATATCACATATGAAACAAAAGAAAAAAGCATATGTGCATCAAGTAAATACAATGTACAAACATAGCGTAAATGCATATGCATAAAATGGATAAACATTTAAAGGAGCAGCAATACTTATAAAAAAGCATGTAGACCTAAATGGTCATTGAGTCCAAAAGGTACCATCGTCCGAAGGCGATGGATCCAATGAGACTCACAACGGAGAAGTGCAAGAGAACGATTACCACCTCTTAACTTAGGGGGAATATGGTCAATAATAATATATTTTAAATTAGCCATACTATGACCAGCCTGGGCAAAGTGTCTTGCCACAGGCTGGTCACTAGTACCGCTACTGATGGCGGTCCGTATTGCCATACGGTGTCCAGCCATCCTTTCCCGCAGGGTCCTGTCCGTCTTCCCCACATAGTGGAGGCCACACGGACAAGAAATTAAGTAAACAATGAATTTTGTAGTACAAGTCACTTTAGATCTGATTTTATACCGTTTTCCAGAAAAAGGATGACAGAAACTATCACCCACCGTAAGGCTCCTGCATGTAATGCAGTTTAAGCATCTAAAACATCCATTACGTCTTCCCAAAAATGTACTATCAGGTGTTCTATCCTTGCGTGGTGTGACATCCGTCCGCACCACCCAATCCCTAATATTTTTCCCCCGCGTATAGCAGGGCATAAGATCGACAGTGGACAGGTTGAGATCACCATCAGAAGTGACAATAGGCCAATGTTTTTTGGCAATCCTACGTACTTGTTCACTACCTGTGCTGTAGTGATTCACCCAGGGTAACTTAGATCTAACCAATCCCTCAGAACTCATTTTGGGTTTAAGAAGTGTATCCCTAGGGATGGACAATGCCCTAGATTTCGCCTTTAACAGGAGCTGAAGATCGTAGCCCCTTACCAGAAAGTTACCAATCATGATTTCAATTTGTTCTTCTGCCTGCTTGGTGTCACTACAAATGCGACAGGCACGAACAAACTGTGAATATGGAAGACCAAACTTCAAAGGCTGTGGGTGGAAACTAGCACAGTGAAGAATGGTATTCCGGTCAGTTTCCTTTCTGAAAAGATTGGTCGTAATCCGACCATGAGAGATACTAACAGCCACATCAAGGAAATTGACCCTGGTTTCACTAGTACAATAAGTAAATTTCAAGGGGGATGTCGACTGGTTGTGTCGACCCATAAACTCAACAAATTGTTTTTCTGTCCCCGTCCAAATTAGAAAGACATCATCTATGTATCTGGCATAGTAAAAAACCATGCCAGACACATAGGGGTCATCAAAAAAGATCTGCTCCTCTGCCCCAAACATGTATGCATTCGCATACGATGGGGCCACATTCGACCCCATCGCACACCCTGATTTTTGGAGGTAGAACCTCCCATCATGTATGAAATAGTTATGGGTCAGGAGCATAAGCAGCAGATCGCATACAAAGTCAATAGGCGGGCCAGTATAATTGGAATTACCGGTGAGCAATTTTCTCACCGCAAGAATCCCCTCAATATTGGGTATCACCGTATATAGACTGGACACGTCCACACTGCACAACAGACTGCCCACAGGAATCTCACCTAATTGAAGCAGACCATTAATGAAGGCGGTAGTGTCCAGTATATATCTAGGGTGATCCCTAATGCAAGGTTGCATAACTGCATCAAGAAAAACAGCACAATTTTGAAAAAGGGAATTATTAGCCGCTATGATGGGTCGGCCAGGCGGTATCGTAGCGTGCTTATGAATTTTGGGGAGGGTATACATGATAGGTGTAACAGGCCATGCAGGAACCAACGCCTCTCCCAAATTAGCACTAATGTTGCTATGACCAACACAGCGGACCCTCCTCCTCCTCCCAATCGTCGGTCCCTTTAGGGGTGCGTACCCGCACCCAGTTATTAAGAGGAAACGACACAGAACAAGGAGGGGTGGTAGGAAGTGGCGAGCGAAGGAGGCGCGGAAGGCCGCCCTTGAACAGGAGGCCCCGATAGTATTCAACCTGTCATCCTATTCTCTTACCCCCGATGAAACAAAGGTACTCAGCCGTGGCCTATCCTTTGTTCCTACTAATAACTTTTGTGATTTTGATTGGCAGGTTGAGAAATTTCGTCTTAATAGACAATTACGCTTACGTGAACATTTTGCTAAAAAGCAACCTATTTCTTGTGATGTTGATATTACGGACAATGAGATTCCTGTGCAATTGCGCAAACTGTTACCTAAGTCTAAGTTTGACCCACTGTCTAACAATACATCGATTAAAACCTTTTCTAGAATGCTTGAACATGATGTGGATATGTTGTCAAAATCTAATGCATTTTCTCCTAAGGTTGGTAATCTCCCACATAGGGAATACTGTGCATTAAAATCGTTGGCAGATAATCCTGATATCATCATCCGCCCCGCTGATAAAGGTGGGGCGGTGGTGATCCAGGATTTGGGTCCATACAAATTGGAGATTGAACGCCAATTGGCGGATGGGGCTGTATACCAACTGTTACCCAAAGATCCCTCTGGGCCTTACAATACCTTACTTAAAAATCTGGTTAAAAAAGCAGTCTCTGATGGTGACATTAGTGCTAATTTGGGAGAGGCGTTGGTTCCTGCATGGCCTGTTACACCTATCATGTATACCCTCCCCAAAATTCATAAGCACGCTACGATACCGCCTGGCCGACCCATCATAGCGGCTAATAATTCCCTTTTTCAAAATTGTGCTGTTTTTCTTGATGCAGTTATGCAACCTTGCATTAGGGATCACCCTAGATATATACTGGACACTACCGCCTTCATTAATGGTCTGCTTCAATTAGGTGAGATTCCTGTGGGCAGTCTGTTGTGCAGTGTGGACGTGTCCAGTCTATATACGGTGATACCCAATATTGAGGGGATTCTTGCGGTGAGAAAATTGCTCACCGGTAATTCCAATTATACTGGCCCGCCTATTGACTTTGTATGCGATCTGCTGCTTATGCTCCTGACCCATAACTATTTCATACATGATGGGAGGTTCTACCTCCAAAAATCAGGGTGTGCGATGGGGTCGAATGTGGCCCCATCGTATGCGAATGCATACATGTTTGGGGCAGAGGAGCAGATCTTTTTTGATGACCCCTATGTGTCTGGCATGGTTTTTTACTATGCCAGATACATAGATGATGTCTTTCTAATTTGGACGGGGACAGAAAAACAATTTGTTGAGTTTATGGGTCGACACAACCAGTCGACATCCCCCTTGAAATTTACTTATTGTACTAGTGAAACCAGGGTCAATTTCCTTGATGTGGCTGTTAGTATCTCTCATGGTCGGATTACGACCAATCTTTTCAGAAAGGAAACTGACCGGAATACCATTCTTCACTGTGCTAGTTTCCACCCACAGCCTTTGAAGTTTGGTCTTCCATATTCACAGTTTGTTCGTGCCTGTCGCATTTGTAGTGACACCAAGCAGGCAGAAGAACAAATTGAAATCATGATTGGTAACTTTCTGGTAAGGGGCTACGATCTTCAGCTCCTGTTAAAGGCGAAATCTAGGGCATTGTCCATCCCTAGGGATACACTTCTTAAACCCAAAATGAGTTCTGAGGGATTGGTTAGATCTAAGTTACCCTGGGTGAATCACTACAGCACAGGTAGTGAACAAGTACGTAGGATTGCCAAAAAACATTGGCCTATTGTCACTTCTGATGGTGATCTCAACCTGTCCACTGTCGATCTTATGCCCTGCTATACGCGGGGGAAAAATATTAGGGATTGGGTGGTGCGGACGGATGTCACACCACGCAAGGATAGAACACCTGATAGTACATTTTTGGGAAGACGTAATGGATGTTTTAGATGCTTAAACTGCATTACATGCAGGAGCCTTACGGTGGGTGATAGTTTCTGTCATCCTTTTTCTGGAAAACGGTATAAAATCAGATCTAAAGTGACTTGTACTACAAAATTCATTGTTTACTTAATTTCTTGTCCGTGTGGCCTCCACTATGTGGGGAAGACGGACAGGACCCTGCGGGAAAGGATGGCTGGACACCGTATGGCAATACGGACCGCCATCAGTAGCGGTACTAGTGACACTCGCCGCACAGAACAGGCATAGGAGGGTGCAAAAGCACCTTACAAGCGTTGGAGAGGTTACACTCAAGGCTCCGGTCGTGCTGGACGCTAGGCCACGCCCCTATGCGTTTCGTCACGCTGGACTTCGTCCCGCTGGACTTTGTCCCGCTGGACCTCTGACGAAGTCCAGCGTGACGAAACGCGTAGGGGCGTGGCCTAGCGTCCAGCACGACCGGAGCCTTGAGTGTAACCTCTCCAACGCTTGTAAGGTGCTTTTGCACCCTCCTATGCCTGTTCTGTGCGGCGAGTGTAAGCCGCTGTATCTGGTACGTTACCCATCCCTTGTTTATGTGCAGTTTTCTGAATAAAATTCCATTGTTTTAAAAGTGGTAATATTTGCACTATTGGAGCGCCCACATTTATCTCTTTTAGACCAAACAAATCCCGCTCCTTGGATTCGGGAGAACCTCTTGTGTTCATTGTGTGGAGCTGCCGGCTTGAATAAGAGCAAGTGCACTAAAACAGTGTGGAGCTGTGACCCACCTGTGTCGATCAGGGACCGACTAAAGACTGTGTCTTAAAGGACTGGTATTTAATACCGCATTATTGACTTTTTTTTACTTTGCGCACTGTATTATATCTTGTGTGTATATATATATATATATATATATATATATATATATATATATATAACAGAGATGTTTCTCCTCCACTAAATTAATTTCCCTATAGAGGTCAATCCATTCCCTATGAAGGGTGCAAGGTGCTGTTGCCATGGCGAATTAATGGCGCCAAAGGCACTTTAACTCACTCTGAATGTGGCCCTTTTATTGTCCAATTTGCGGAATTACACAAGTCGGGAGTACCAAAAGTACCTCATAGCGTAGCACTTGCACTCACAAAACCTTCATGGGCAATATGATTGACCCTGAAGTGTACAAATTGGGCACTGTAGCATGTGCTACTAGCACAACCATGCAACATCTCCTAGTGTTAACAAAGCACGTACTGTATACTATGTCTGCTCCCAGCATAAAACTTGCTCATATGTTGCTCAAGCGCAGCACTCTTCTGGACACATTTTGGACTGCATTTTTGCTTCCAGTGTTTATTTCCACATTTATTTAAATTATTGCTTAAAATACATATTGATTATGCTCATGACCACAAATATGAATCGGAACAGATAAGCATTATACCTAATCATCCTTAGGAGGAGACAGGAAGTAGCAATTTATTTTTTATTATACTCAAACACATTAACCTTTATATATCGCACCACCAGTTTTAATCAGCACTTAACGGATAATATTTGACATTCATAACAGTCCCTGTCCCACTGGACAGTTTAAATTCATAACAAGGCGTAGGAGGGGAAATGCGCCCCCTTAACTGCAGCCTAATGAAGTCCTCCTGGGTTTGCCAAACCCACTACAGAAGATTTATCACAATATGGAGAATTTCATCTGCCGCTGTTTCTAAACAACCGTGAACTTCTATCAGTATTCAATTACTGGAGAGAAGCACAGATCTCATCCACCGATGCTTAATTCGGGTCACTCCCACAGACATTTACAACTGACCTTTTGACAAGGCCTTATTTTCATATAAAAGGTTTCTTTCAGGATGACGACAAACAATTATTTCCTGACTCCTCCATAGGAATGGAAATGGCACCAGTTGGAAAAGGTAAGACAGTTAGCGTGTTATGGGTGTAGGGTGTAGGTGTTCTCTACACCTTAAAAAAGGGCTATGAGGTGTACTCATATTTTTTTATTTGAGAACCACCACCATTACGTTTTGTATAATCTAGTCCATAAGTGCAAGACCTCACTTCCACACTCACAGATTGTATTGGTAAACGGGTTTAGCTGAGTCTAGCAGTTCCGCCCTTAGTACTTTCGGCATCAGGCGACTTCCATCCTCTTTCTTATGCCTGTGATTTTATCTCATTTCAGCCAATAAACCAGCAACTATATATATATATATATATATATATATATATATATATATATATATATATATATATATATATATATATATATATATATATACATATACAAAATACCAATTTGCGCAAAGTCTCTGAAGTAATGATCTCCTTCCAGTAATAGGTACTGGGGCTGCTCTACTTCAATAGGGGCTTGCTCGAGACTCAATCTACTATTGCACATGATTGGCATACTTTTAGAAATAGATTTATAAGTATTTTTACCATTTGCGTATATATATTTGTAGGTGTCTATTAAAATTGTGGTTCATTTATCTCATTTGAATGTAACTTCGGCCAGTGTGGTCTTTTTCCCGCTGGTCTGAATATGTTAAATGTAGCCATACACTTGTATCTGTAAAAACTTAATTACATACTGCTGGCTGAGGCTAATCAGCGTGCTATATAAACCCTACCATACTTACCATCGAACACGCCTCCTGACGAAGTCCCCAGTGATGAAACGCGTTGGGGCGTGGCTTTCCGACGTGTTGATCTGTACATTCGTTATCCAGTCCGGTTCCGATCTCGTGTATTCAGCTGCTGTTGTCCATATACCGCTGGGTGTCTTCTGTTGAGGAGCACGCTGACACTGCCTTACCTTGCTGGTTCCCTTCAATGTACATACTTGATGTGGACGCGAGTTGGACGATACAGTGATATGCCGACAGTCTTTTTTTATCATTTCTGTGAGCTGCTTATTTGTTTTTAGTAAACGTTGATATTTTAGCTCATTTGGTGAGCTCCTTCTGTTTCCTTTACATACACTCACACATCCATCCATCCATCCATACATACATACATACATACATACACACACATACATATATATATATATATATATATATATATGGTAGGTAGGTGGTGGTACTAGCGCTGCCAAAACTCCCTGATAGATTCGCAGTCGTTTGTGAAGTAGTTTAGGAATAGTTCTATAGAGTTCTTTTCTACAAAAGCATCTGCACTTCTCCCTTGTTCTAGGGCGGCTGCTCCTCCTCCAAATGGTTCTAGTTCCGATTGAACCCTTTAAATTATCTGAAAAAGAGAGTGAGAAGGGCGCCTCCTAGTGCAATATGTCGGTATGTTTTTTGTGAAGTAACCCTCCACCAAAGAGAGAAACAGCACCCCCAAAAATTTAAGGAGTACCGTGAATAGTGGTATCCAACCACTGTATTTTTAGTCTGTTATGTTATCCTTCTGTGGGCGGGAAATGTTCACACAGGTCCTTTATTCTTCACGTCCCATTTAACATATATATGAAAAACAAGAATATGCAGGAGGCAGGAAATAGTGTAATACTGTTTAAAAATTTAATTAAATTGACATAATGACAAAATAGTTGCGCGTACAATGTTAAAAATCATAAAAGCTTATCTGGTGTATGAGCACAGTCACCGGTCAGTCGTCAGAGTTCCCTCAACGCGTTTCATCCGTGCCTTCTGGTTGGCTGGACTTCCTCAGGAGTATACCCTGACCTGTTCCCTAACCTCTATTTATACTAGTGCTGGTAATTACCATGTTTGGGGTGGTTTCCCGCCAAAAAACCCGCAAAACTGCGTCACTTCCGGTCCGTGAACCGCAAATTGCGTCACTTCCGGTTTCTGCTGTGAACCGCACATAGCTTCCGGTTCCGGGTTCATGACCCGCATATGATAGTGGATTTGACTGAGCCCACCCTTTCCAACAAAGGCGGCGGTTATCTAATCTGCATATTTCTTCTCCAAAACCGCAGTATGTATTTTCTATTAGATCCAGGTCCTTTACGCTTAAAGAGATACAATGTTTTTCTTTCTTTAAAGGACATTATCACGGGTCCACCTTCGTGAGGGTTTCAATGGTCACAATGCCAGCCCTCATGTTGTTTTTCCGCGACGTTGTCCTTTATTTTGATTCTTTTAATACGGTATATAAAAGGAAAAAATGGTGGTGAAAAAAGTGGTAAAAAAGAGAGATCTCTTGTTTGATGTTTCCCAGAGAAAAAATTGTGCAAATGTGCCGTCATTGTGCAAAATATGCCATCATATTAGATAACAATATATATACACATATATATATATATATATATAAAATTCTTAAAAATACTAGATAAAAGATAAAAAATTTTAAGTCTTTTATCTAGTATTTTTAAGATTTTTTATATATATATATATATATATATATATATATATATATATATATATATATATATATATATATATATATATATATATACATATGTGTATATATATTGTTATCTAATATGATGGCATATTTTGCACAATGACGGCACATTTGCACAATTTTTTCTCTGGGAAACATCAAACAAGAGATCTCTCTTTTTTACCACTTTTTTCACCACCATTTTTTCCTTTTATATACTGTACTAAAAGAATCAAAATAAAGGACAACGTCGCGGAAAAACAACATGAGGGCTGGCATTGTGACCATTGAAACCCTCACGGAGGTGGACCCGTGATAATGTCCTTTAAAGAAAGAAAAACATTGTATCTCTTTAAGCGTAAAGGACCTGGATCTAATAGAAAATACATACTGCGGTTTTTGGAGAAGAAATATGCAGATTAGATAACCGCCCCCTTTGTTGGAAAGGGTGGGCTCAGTCAAATCCACTCGTATGCGGGTCATGGAACCCGGAACCGGAAGCTATGTGCGGTTCACAGCAGAAACCGGAAATGACGCAATTTGCGGTTCACGAACCGGAAGTGACGCAGTTTTGCGGGTCACGGACCGGAAGTGACGCCGTTTTGCGTTCCACGGACACCGAAACCGGAAGTCCTACGTTTTTTGGCGGGAAACCGCCCCAAACATGGTAATTACCAGCACTAGTATAAATAGAGGTTAGGGAACAGGTCAGGGTATACTCCTGAGGAAGTCCAGCCAACCAGAAGGCACGGATGAAACGCGTTGAGGGAACTCTGACGACTGACCGGTGACTGTGCTCATATATGCAACTTGGAGCATACACCAGATAAGTTTTTATGATTTTTAACATTGTACGCGCAACTATTTTGTCATTATGTCAATTTAATTAAATTTTTAAACAATATTACACTATTTCCTGCCTCCTGCATATTCTTGTTTTTCAAATATATGTTAAATGGGACGTGAAGAATAAAGGACCTGTGTGAACATTTCCCGCCCACAGAAGGATAACATAACAGGCTAAAAATACAGTGGTTGGATACCACTATTCACGGTACTCCTTAAATTTTTGGGGGTGCTGTTTCTCTCTTTGGTGGAGGGTTACTTCACAAAAAACATACCGACATATTGCACTAGGAGGCGCCCTTCTCACTCTCTTTTTCAGATATATATATATATATATACAATCCAAGTGGCCAGGCACTCCCCAATATTCACAAGTTACTGCGGCCGGTGCCCGCTGTATCCCCATAAGCAGGGGTGAATATATCACCTTCGACTGTAGAATAACAGTAGCAGCAGCACCCGGCTCCAGAACAAGAAATCACGTATGCAGGTCTCAGCAACGTTTCGATTTTTTTTGGTCAAATCGTCATCAGGCATAAAATACAGTATAAATAACAGACACTCACCTTATATCCCAGCACCAGCGTGTACGCCAGGATCACGTTTCCTGCGCTCCCAGTACCTCGTCATCAAACAGCGTTGTGCCGGCTCCCAGGTGCCATGGTAACCAGCACACACACGCGTGCACGGTCACCATAGAAACCCGAAGCCGGACAGCTACGTCACGTAAGAACGGGACCCTGAGCGCCAGACACAATGAATCCTGTACCGTTTAAAAACAAAAAGTACTGGTGGAGGAAGACAAGGCGCGATACACACCATCAGATAAATATCACTACAAAATTATAAGAAAGGCATCACATGGTTCGGTATCACATACAATAAATCTCATACGGAGATAGCTACATGTGTAGCAAAAATATCTACACAAATCATTACCGAATAGATAAACATCATACAAATTTCAAATACAAATGCATATACAAAGAACCCATAATAATATATGAAATCACACAAAGGAAAACAGCCGCTCCTCGTCATAGAGGAGGCGGGACGTGAACTCAAAAACACACGTGAGAAACTGACTGCATTTGAGTTGATAAATAAACAGACCCTTGAAGCGGACTCTAGTACTGACTGGTGTGAAAGACTAAAGACACAATTAGCGACATATAAAAGAGATCTTCTATTGTACAAACGCCAGAAACTAGAAAAGGTGGTATCGGATTATGAACGGAACACTGTGTATCAATGGACCAATTCTGATGTTCGGGGGCGTGGCCAGAGACAGAGACGCGATAATCGCCAGGGCAACAGACGTAATGCTCGGCCTGGTGAGCAATACACCACTAGTGACTCTGACTATGGCTATGGTCAACACAGCGGCCCATCCTCCTCCTCCCAATCGTCGGTCCCTTTAGGGGTGCGAACCCGTACCCAGTTATTAAGAGGAAACGACACAGCACAAGGAGGGGTGGCAGAAAGTGGCGAGCGAAGAAGGCGCGGAAGGCCGCCCTTGAACAGGAGGCCCCGATAGTCTTCAACCTGTCATCGTATCCTCTTTCCCCCAATGAAACTAAGGTACTCAGTCGTGGCCTATCCTTTGTGCCTACCAACAGTTTTTGTGACTTTAATTGGCAGGTTGAGAAGTTCCGTCTGAATAGACAATTGCGCTTGCGCGAACATTTCGCTAAAAAGCAATCTACTATTTGCAGTGATATTATTGTGGACAATGAGATTCCTGTGCAACTGCGTAAATTACTGCCTAAGTCTAAGTTTGACCCTCTGTCACATAATACATCAATTAAAACTTTTTCCAGAATGTTGGAACATGATGTTGATGTAGTTTCTAAATTGGATGCATTTTCCCCTAGGGTTGGTAATCTCCCACATGCTGAGTTTTGTGCCTTAAAATCATTGGCCGATAATCCTGATATCATCATCCGCCCCGCTGACAAAGGTGGGGCGGTGGTGATACAGGATTTCGGCCTGTACAAGCTGGAGATTGAATGCCAGTTGGCGGATGGTGTGGTATACCAACTATTGTCTAAAGATCCTTCTGTAGCGTACAGTATTATCCTTAAGAATATGGTGAAACAGGCGGTACTTGATGGCCATATTAGTGCTGCATTGGGTGAGGCTTTAGTCCCTGCATGGCCAGTGACACCTATCATTTATACCCTTCCCAAAATACATAAGCACTCTACTGTACCCCCAGGCCGGCCCATAATAGTGGCGAATGATTCCCTGTTTCAGAATTGTGCGGTGTACCTCGATGCTGTTATGCAGCCGTGTATTAGAGGTCACCCCCGATATGTACTGGTCACTATCACCTTTATCAAAGGTCTACTACAACTTGGGGATATTCCTGAAGGTAGTCTATTGTGTAGTGTGGACGTGTCCAGTCTGTACACTGTTATACCTAATACAGAGGGTATACTTGCGGTTAGGCATTTGCTAACTAATAACTCTAAGTATGTTGGCCTGTCCATTGATTTTGTGTGTGATTTACTCCTCTTGCTTCTTACGCATAACTATTTCATATACGATGGGAGGTTTTACCTCCAGAAATCAGGGTGTGCGATGGGGTCGAATGTGGCCCCATCGTATATGTTTAGGGCAGAGGAGTAGATTTTCTTTGATGACCACTGTGTATCTGGCATGGTATTTTACTATGCCAGATACATAGATGACATTTTCTTAATTTGGACGGGTACTGAGAAACAATTCATGGATTTCATGTGTCGACACAATCAGTCGACCTCCTCTTTGAAATTTACTTTTAGTACCAGCGAGATTAAGGTTAATTTTCTTGATGTGGCGGTGAGCCTGGTACAGGGTCGGATTGTTACTAATTTATTTAGAAAAGAAACTGACCGTAATACTATGATTCATTGTGCTAGTTTTCACCCACAGCCATTAAAGTTCGGACTCCCATTTTCTCAATTTGTTCGAGCATGCCATATTTGCAGTGACATCAAGCAGGCAGAAGAACAAATTGAGATTATGATTGGCAACTTCCTGGTAAGGGGTTATGATTTGCAGTTACTCCAAAGAGCTAAGACCAGAGCTATGTCAATCCCTAGAAGTGAGCTGTTGAAACCTAAGGACAGGACTAATAGTTCCACTAGATCTAAACTGCCATGGGTTAATCACTATAGCACTGGGAGTGAGCAAGTACGCAGAATTGCCAAGAAACATTGGCCCATCCTTGCTTCTGATAAGGACCTCAACCTGTCAACTGTCGACCTTATGCCCTGCTATACACGGGGGAAGAACATTAGGGACTGGGTCGTCCAGACGGACGTCACACCGCGCAATGATAGGGTGCCTGACTGCTCCTTTTTGGGGAGACGCAAAGTTTGCTTTAGATGCTTGAGTTGCATTACATGTAGAAGTCTTACAGTAGGCGATAGTTTCTGTCATCCAAATTTCTGGAAAACGCTACAGGATCAGATTCAAAGTGACATGTACCACACGGTTTATTGTGTATTTAATTTCCTGTCCGTGTGGCCTACATTATGTGGGGAAGACGGACAGGACTCTTCGTGAAAGGATGGCCGGGCATCGCATGGCGATCCGGGCTGCCCTCAGTAGCGGTACTAGTGACCAGCCTGTGGCAAGACATTTTGCACAGGCTGGTCACAGTATGGCTAATCTCAAATACATTATTATAGACCATGTTCCCCAAAAGTTAAGAGGTGGTAATCGTTCTCTTGCACTCCTCCGTTGCGAGTCCCGGTGGATCCATCGACTACGGACGATGGTGCCACATGGACTAAATGACCATTTAGGTCTACATGCTTTTCTATAAGCGGCTGTTTTCCTTTGTGTGATTTCATATATTATTATGGGTTCTTTGTATATGCATTTGTATTTGAAATTTGTATGATGTTTATCTATTCGGTAATGATTTGTGTAGATATTTTTGCTACACATGTAGCTATCTCGCTGCGCACCCACAGGAGTTGGATATCATTTCTCCACTGTATTTGTTAACCACTAATGTGGAAGAAACCTCTGTGGTTGAGCAGTTTTACTTCAAACTACATTTCGGCTGAAATTGGGCTTTTTTCGAAGTCCTATACCTCTGCAGGACAGAGGTTTTACCAGAACTGACGTGGTCAGTAATCCCATTTACCCAGCTTCTATATCCAGCATTTATCATTGGAAGAAACCTTTATGTATGGTACTATCCAGATTGGATTCTCATTCAGATCTTCATTTTGCCCCTGATGAAGTCCTAAGGGACGAAACGCGTAGGGTCTCGTATTCTAAGAAATCTATATGTTCTGAAGTTGGATCTTCTTCCTGTCGTTCATGTGAACAGCATCATATCTGAATCTGGAATCCATATTGTTTTTATTGAAAAACTGTTTCATTCTTACTGTAAAGAAAATCTGAATAAATATACATTTTATGTACCAATGTATGGTTATTAAGTGGTGAACAGAGCGCACATCTATCTCTCTTTCTATTTTTTCCCACCTGGTACCTATAACAGCTAGGTACGATAGAAGTGCAGCTCACAAACCGGCGCGGAAAAAGGATCACAAAACCCCACCCTCTTTTGATATATACATATATATATATATATATATATATATATATTATGCTGAATGGGTAGTGTCGACACAATTTTTCATGCCAGAGACACCACCATTATGATCCATGTGATCTAATCTATAGGATTTAAAACAAAAAACATGTACACACGTGATTACACTAATATATAAAAATATATAAGGACAAGTATTAGTCAGAGACTCCCCATAGGGGAAAACAGCACTCACCAGACTTGTTGAATGTGGTCACCAAGGTTAATGTCCCAGTCGGTTTATTCAAATAAGTAGCCTGCCAATGTTTCGGTCCCTCAGGACCATTCTCAAGGCAGCAGCAGTACAGGCAACATATCAAAGGTGTGTAACAGGGGCAGGGTCCCTGCTTATAAAGGGGAGTGAATCCTCCCACTGCCAGGGCTAGGGGACACTTCTGCACCACTGACGGCCGTAGATCGCATATTATAACTTGCGATCAGCGCCGCACTAACATCGCGGCAGCGAACTTCCGGGATTACCTGGAAGTGACGTCATGCGTTCCACGTCATAATCTGACCAATTACATCACTGAAGTAAACAGACAACTTTCCGACACAGATGTTTATGAGAAGTTGGACCAGGACCCCACTATTGCTTATAACAATGAGGTGAAAGTTACACTAAGAGGTGCCCTTAACAATCATCACATTTCTGAAAAATTATACACACCCATTCTTTTTACGGTCCTGAAAATTCAGTCTCTGTTGAATTCACCAGGATGACCTATCATCAGTGCGCACAATTCGATTTTTCAACCTATCTCGCAATTCCTGGATGGTATTGTTTAGCCTAATACAGCAACCATCACATATAAGGGACACGACAATTTTTTGAATGCCCTGGCTGAACTAAATGAGATACCGAAAAGGGCACGGTTAGTCTCCATGGGCGTAACTAGTTTATATACTAGTATTCCCCAGGATGAAGACTTGGACACGATGAGAGAGTTTTTGGAAGCTAACGACAGGAAAGATCTGAACTTAGACCTTTTTCATGGACCTACTGAGGCTCACCTTGACAAGAAATTACTTCCTATTCAGTGGGAAATTTTACAGACAGAAATCGGGGTGTGCAATGGGCAGCTCCATCTCTGCTTCCTTTGCTAACATTTATATGTTTAAACAGGAGAAGGACATGTTCTACAAAAACACCCATGCAACTGGCAAGATCTTGATGCTAACAAGATATATTGGCGACCTGTTCATGGTTTGGACCGGCAGTCCCAGTGAAATCGAGACATTGGTGAAAAACATCAATGATCGCCCATAAAATTTACTTACCAATGGTCCGAAAAAGAGATTAGGGTACTTATGTAATATCTGGACTCCAGATAATACATAAGTACCGAGATTAGTTACTTGGATGTCCTGGTTAAACTTCAAGACGGGATTCTCACCACAAGTTTGTTCACCAAACCGACTGACCGCAATGTCGCCCTCAGAGCTAACAGCTTTCATCCAAAAGCCTTGAAGAAGGCCCTGCTAAGATCACAGATGGTCAGAGCAGCTAGAATTGTCAGCGACCGAGCCAGCCTGCCAACAATTTTGAATGACATCAGTGAAAAATTAGAAAACAGAGGTTATGACCCAAAGGAATTGCAACAACAGAAGAAACAGGTCTTACAGATGGACCGCCAGACATTATTGACTCCACCTGATGGTAATAAAAAAAGCACCAAGCAAGACAGGCTCCCGTTTGTGGTCAAATTGAGTACATCCAGCAACATCTTACCCAGAGCCACTAAAGCACTGTGGCCTATTATGAAAACTGATAGAAGTTTACCAGGTCTCAATCAAAAAAGACCCATGTTATATTCTAAAAAAGGCCAAAGCATTAAGGACATAATAGTCCACAATGACATCACACGCTTTTCCAAGGAACCAATGGTGACACCAAGCTTTCTCTCTCGGGCAAACGGATGCTACAAGTGCATTAAATGCACAACCTGCCGGGACATGCTAACAGGCCCTTCTTTTATCCACCCAATGGATGGAAAGTCTTTCCCCATCCGACATGTGTTGAATTGCATGTCCTCCCATGTCATTTATGTCATCAAATGCTCTTGCAACTTGTATGTGGGCAAAACCATCAGATCTAGGAGAGAAAGAATGGCTCTACATAGATCTGCAATTGGTCAAGCTTTGCAAGGGAAGAAGAAAAATAAGTGTTAGGACCAACCTGTGGCCAAACATTTCTGCAAAAGAAATCACAAGCTCTCTGATTTGAAGCATATGGTCATGGACCACATCCCTCCATCGATCTGGGGGGGGGGGTGATCGGGACAACAAGTTATTGAGACTAGAGACAAGATGGATTCACTGCCTCAACACTACCAAACCTAATGCACTTAATGATAGATTGCCTTTATCAGTTTTCCTATGAGTAGAACAATACACATTCCATCACGGATCCTGCATGGTTATAATGAGATTTATCACATCATCACGTTTAGCACCCTGCCCACTGTCCCGATTATACGATTAGTACTAAAAGTATGTTATCATAGTAAATTAATATAACTTCCCGTACAGGGCTAATTGAGCAGGACACTGAATGCGAAATTCTTATAATGTTTAATACAAATCTGAGGTTTCCAGATGGGCTACTTTTAATGTCATGTCATAATTATTTTCCACATTTTTTATATTTGACATTTTTTATATTTAATATTTGTACACATCACTCCATCAGTGTGGTCCCTAGTGACTAGAAACACTGTCTTATTATATGTTTTGATATATATTTTTCCACATAGATACACATTTCCCAGAAGGAAGCCGCTACAGACACGAGCAGCTGAGGTTACCATAGGAACCTGCAGGCTTGCGTGTCATTCACTTAGCCACGGGACACAGCTTCCACCCACCTCACTTCCGGTTTCCGGAGCTCGTCCCTACTTTGTGGGGGTAGACGTAGCACTCCAGACACTTGTATAATCCAAAATAGAAAAACTTTATTGATGTGTTAACACATCAAGTAGCGACAACAGTGGCCCACCAACCAGAAATTGCAAAACCCCGATCCCTTTAGGGGTGACAACGAGAGCCCGTGTCGACGACACCGGCGAGTCACCAGGAGGGGCGGGAAGAGGAGCAGGGAGAGGAAGCAGAAGACCACCCAAACCGAACAAAACCTAATCATCAATTTGTCATCACACACATTATCCAATACCGAACAATCAATACTCTCCAGGGGACTTTCCTTCATCCCGTCTGCCCGACACGACGATCTCACTTGGACAATAGAACATCACCGGCTAATCCGCTCATTGCGTCTCAAGGAGGTATTTTAACAAACCGCGGACTCCCCCCATCGAGATCGCAAATGATGCAATGACATTATCCCCACACAGCTTTGCAAGATTTTGCCCAAATCGGGCTTTGACCCGCAGTCACACAACGAGACTATTTTGGCATTTGCCAAGGTTACAGACTTTGAAGTAAAATCTGTGTCCAAAAACCATCCCTCACCCAGAAGCAATATTAATAAACGAGAACGTGAGGCCCTACAATTGCTGTCCAGAGACAGGTCACTAGTGTTCCACCCAGCGGACAAGGGTGGGGCACTGGTGATTATGGATCTCAGCAAATATCACTCACAAGTCATGACACATTTGAATGATGCAAGCACTTACCGAGTGCTGTTGGCTGACCCTACTATTGTATTTACTAAAGAGTTACATGATGTATTGCAGCGGCCGGTAGATGTAGGAGTGATCTCTGATGCCCTTAAAAAAGCCTTATTACCCAGCCACCCAGTACCACAATTTTATTGTGTGCCAAAAGTCCACAAATCTATAGTGGACCCCCCTGGTCGACCAATTGTGGCCACCAGGGGGTCACTTATGCAACCCATGTCGGTATACATCGACAGTCTTGTTCAACCCAGCATCAGATATCACCCCCGCTACCTCCTAGATACGACAGATTTGTTGAAACAACTGTTATTGATCCCAGAACTGCCAGACAACATATATCTGTTTACCATCGATGTTTGTGCCTTGTATACATCGATCCCTTATGCGCAGGGATTGACAGCTCTGAAAAGGTTTTTGAGCAACAGTTCAACATAACAGGGTCCCGACATAGAATTTGTACTAAAACTCATGTCATTAATATTGACATAAAACTTTTTCGTCTATGGTGACAGATTCTACCTGCAATTGATGGGCGCGGCTATGGGGGCGGCAGTCGCCCCCACATATGTCAACATATATATGTTTGAATTAGAACAGGCACTGTTTTTTGATAACCCATCAATTGCGGGTAGAATCATTCACTACAATCGCTACATAGACGATCTCCTAGTTGTGTGGCAGGGCCCTCCGGATGATCTGATAGCATTGATTGAGAAGGAAAACAATAGCAATAACCCTATTAAGTTTACCTATACGTATAGTGAAAGTGAAATACATTACCTTGATGTTTGCATTAAAATCAGCGAAGGAAAGATATCCACTAGCCTGTTTACTAAACCGTCTGACCGCAATAATTTGTTGGAGTACCATAGCTGCCACCCCAGGGCCACCATACGCAGCCTCCCTTATTCCCAAATATTAAGGGTTAAACGCATTGTATCAGATCTTATCATAGCTGAATCCCAAATGGATGAAATGATAGCCCGATTTTCACAGCGGGGATACCCGGCTAGTGAATTGCGGGCCACCAAAGAAAAAGTGTTGGCATTGAATAGACAGGAATTACTCACCAAAAAGAAAAACGAAGAACCATTGGGAACACGGGTGCCGTGGGTAACTACCTACGACAACCTTAGTCCCGTGACCACGGAGACTGTACATAAACATTGGCCACTGGTACAAGCCGATACTATGCTCGGCCTTAAACACACTACCCTATTGCCTAGTTACAAAAGATCTAAAAGCATCAGGGATATACTAGTTAAATCGGATGCTTCTCCGTGTGTATCTGAAAGACAATCTAGCAGAACGGGATGCATTAGATGCATTTGCACTACGTGCAGCTTCCTTATCCCTGGGTCATCCTTTAACCATCCCCAGACAGGGAGACCCATAGCCATCCGACACCTTTTCACATGTAACACTCCGTTCACTGTATATCAGATCATTTGCCCTTGCGGCCTCTCCTACATAGGGAAGACGGAGAGACCGTTCAAGGAACGGATGACAGCCCACCGGTCATCGATCCGCAAAGCTATAGCTAAAGGGTCTAGTGACCAACCGGTCGCTAGACACTTTCTCCAGGCGAAACACAGCCTATCATAGATCAAATATCGTATGATAGACCACATCCCAACATCCATCCGGGGGGGGGGAATCGTGGTCTATTACTACTTAAATGTGAAGCTTGCTGGATAGCGAAATTGGGCACAGTAACGCCCAATGGCCTGAATGAATATTCAGGCATCAATGTATTGATATGACGACACTATTACCTATGTCAACATAAAAGTCCAGGCCAGTTTTTGGCGAGTCCGGCTAGGGTTCTTACTGTTATACCTGTTTCAGTCACATTTGGTACAATATAACCAAAAAGAGACCCCTATCGACTATACTTCTTTAAAATAAATATTCTTTAAACTTGGCTACCAGGAGCAATCACCATTTGTGTCCTTGGCTAGCAGGAGCATGACCAGTCCTTTTCTCTATATATGATGTAAATGGATACCTACCTACATGTCGACATTTTTCACTTTGCTTGTATGTATCACATTTTTTTCACATGGTTTGCTTTGTGTCTACTGTACACACTATGTATATTTACTTTCACATGCTTATAATATATGTACGTAATTTATATAGTTATGTTTTTGATGTAATATATAAACACAGGGAGATGATGGGTTCACACACCTGAGCCTGATGTACATGCCCAGAGAGGCGTAACAACAGTGC
The DNA here is from genome assembly GCF_055691185.1 of Crinia signifera. Lineage (NCBI taxonomy): Eukaryota > Metazoa > Chordata > Amphibia > Anura > Myobatrachidae > Crinia > Crinia signifera. The sequence continues at coordinate 238,590,009 of NC_139219.1, read as the reverse complement.
ACAGGTGTCTGTAAGCATGCAGTCACGTGAGGGGTGGGCGGATAGCTTACCGGCTCACGTGACACACACCTGAGGGGTATATAAATTTATATGAGTGGTTTTTATATTGAGCCGGCCGAAAATACGCAAGTATTGAAACGATGCTTGTCTTCAATAAAGTTTTTCTATTTTGGATTATCCAAGTGTCTGGAGTGCTACGTCTACCCCCATAAAGTCTACATACCCATTGACGAGGCACCCGACCATCAAAGCACCAAGGGTAGCTGTGCTCGGCCAAACCTACCAAGTGTGTATGTATATATATATATACATATATACATATATACACACACACACACACACACTAAACATCGGCATTCACCTTTCCTAGTTTTGGGGTGCCCTATGGCTTGTGACCACATTGTTAAACAAACATTGTAGGGGCTCTGCACACACACTAAATTAACTGATAATAAATAGTGGAGATTTGGTTCATGAATTGATCAATGCATTTAAGCCTGCAGCCCCCTTCACGGGACCCCACTTTTCTGCAGGTCCTAACCCTATCGCTCAAAATGGCTACAATACACATAGCTATCGCATCATTGCTTGATTCCAGGCATGCTATGTGGTCTAAAGCTTACAGCAGACTTTGCATACCATAAGGCTTAATATGGTATTCAATGAGATGCGATGGGACCCGATCTTAAGGTGCGTACACATGGGGGGGAGATATATTGCTTGCAATATATTGGTGAGCAATATATTGCTCAATGTCTCCTTTTCATCAGTGACCAGAGATGGTCGCTGATTAAAAGGAACCTCTGCTGGGGGAGCTGCAGAGGTAATTAGCTGGTCGCAGGAGCAAGCTCCTGTGACCAGCGGTTACAATGAGGCTGAAAACGGGAGCGCGCACCCGGTGATTTATCGCCGGGGCACACTTCCATCACTGGCAATATGGTCGCCTGCGATTATAGCCCCTATTGCCCCCGTGTGTACACAGCATTATACAATTTAAAATTGTGTACCATTGTATATGGCATACAATGAGATGAGATACAATTTTAAATTGTATAAGCACAGTAATGGTTGCTTTCAATGTTAATTGGTCCACATATAAGATTTTTAATGCACCCCCACGCCACCCCCACTATCAACGCCAACCCGAAGCGTGGCGAGGGGCGGCGGTACGCCTCCTCCGACCTTTTCATACCCCCACTATCCATGTCGGCATGGAGTTGATTTTATATAGTGTGGCGAGCGCAGCGGGCCACCGAGCCCGAAGCGTGGCGAGCGGACGCGTAATACATGTAAAGTAAAACGCGGCCCCTCGCTGCGCTCGCCACACTATATAAAATCAACTCCACGCCGACATGGATAGTGGGGGTATGAAAAGGTCGGAGGACGCGTACCGCCGCCGCTCGCCACGTTTCGGGTTGGCGTTGAGAGTGGGGGAGGCGTGGGGGTGCATTTAACTTTGTAAGAACCCATTAGGGTGCTTATACAATTAAAAATCTTATATGGGGCCAATTAACATTGAAAGCACCCATTGGTGTGCTTATACAATTTAAAATCTTATCTCATCTCATTGTATGCCATATACAATGGTATACAATTTAAAATTGTATAAGATGCCATAAGATGGACATCGTGGGCGCCGTGCTAATAAACAAGTACCCTCACCTTTCCTAGTTTTGGGGTGCCCTATGGCTTGTGAAATTGTTTAAATAGACATTGTAGGGGCTCTGCACACACTAAATTAACTGATAATAAATATACACACACACACACATATATATGTATATTGTTAGGCGCCGTCCCAGGCACCGCCGCCGTCCTAATCCATCAGCAGCATCTGCGCTGCTAGGACGGCGGCCATCTTCCTGGGACGCGTCACTGGAAGGCTTCGGGGACGTTGCTAGGCAACGCCCCGAACTTCCGCCGCGGCCGTCTCTGCAGGGGGAGGACTCTGCAGGACGGACCGGATGTGACATCACGCAGGGGGGCGGCAAATTCAAAATATAAGCCGGCGTCTCTCTCAAACAGACGCCGGTTATAGCGTTCAGTCAGTCTATGCCTGAGTGTGTTCCTGGTCCTGGTGCCTATCGGAAGCCTCCTGTTGTTCCACGCCTGTCCTGCCTTGCCTGGTTTTGTCCCGCTGTGCCTGGATTCAGCTTCTGCCTCGCAGTACACTCATCAGCCCCAAGAGATCTGCAACTGCCTCTGAGACTCCGTCATCTTCTCAGATAAGTCAGGGGTTACCCTGTCTTTCTCCTTACGCAGTTTTGACACATGGTGTCACTGGGCATTATTGTCATTTCTTTATATAACATCTCATTAGCATTGTTGCCATTCTCTTTATATAACATCTCTTTCGCATTGTTGCCATCTTCTTTATTTAACATCTCCTTAGCATTGTTGCCATTTTATTATATAACATCTCATTAGCATTGTTGCCATTTCATTATATTATATCTCATATACACTGTTGTCAGTCAGGGTCTCCTGCTCAGCCTTATTACTTCTTGGGCTTCTGGGAGTTCCCCGGTATAGGGATTTAGCTAGCTGTTCCCCTTGTTCTCTCCTGGCCTCGGCGGACGTGTTGTCATTTCCTAAGACCTGCCTGTAGCGGAGTGGGGCGGACCTAATTCGCCCTTCAGCCGAGACGGGCCCAGGTGAAGCCTAGCACCGCACACGTCCGTCGATTCCAGTCAGAGGCAACGGAGTTAGGGTACCGGGGATACTCCCAGAATCCTTACATTATAACCGGCCACCCACGATCCCCCAGCTGTTCTGGAGGATCTCCTTGTACTCAGTTGTTGTGCCCGGGTGTCTTGTGTTTTTTTCATCCGTCATGGATCCCTCTGCAGGGGGTCCAGCTCAAGTACTCTCTGATCAGGTTCGTCTCCTCACGCAGCAGATGGTGGAGTTGTCCCTACGTGTAGAGACACAGGAGGAGGTTAGGAGAGTAGTCCCGGGTAGTGCTCAACCCATCAAAGAACCCAAGATGAATCTCCTCGATCGATTTTCAGGCGATCGGAAATTGTTTTTTAATTTTAGGGAGAGTTGCAAACTATATTTCCGTCTCCGGCCCGTTTCCTCAGGCTCAGAAATGCAGAGGGTCGGGTTGGTTGTCTCCCTACTCCAAGGGGATCCACAAACATGGGCCTTTGGTTTAGGGGCGGACAGTCCTGAGCTTAGTTCTGTGGATACTTTTTTCACAGCTATGGGGGTGCTTTATGATGATCCTGATAAAGCAGCCTCCGCCGAGGCTCACATTCGGGCTTTGAAACAAGGTCGCCGTACTGCAGAGGCCTACTGCTCCGAATTCCGACGCTACGCTGGGGATACCACTTGGAATGACCCTGCGCTGCGGAGCCAATTCCGTCTTGGCCTAGCAGATCAGGTAAAAGATTTCCTGGTATAGTATCCGGCGGCAGCCTCTCTCGATGAGTTGATGCAGTTGGTGGTCCGCATTGATAGACGCATCAGGGAGAGGCGCTCCGAGCGAGAGTTACCCTCCTATCCTCTTGCCGAGACTGGAGGTGACCTGGCGGGCGGGTCTGAAGAACCAATGCAAATTGGTGCATCTCGCCTATCGAACCAGGAGAAGGCCCGTCGTCGCTCCCTAGGTTTATGTTTGTATTGTGGGGGTAAAGGGCACCTGGTGGGCACATGTCCAGAGCGTCCGGGAAACGCCAGGGCCTAGGGGTTAGGGGAGGAATCCTTTTAAGCCAGTCCCGTTTATCTCCCAATAATTCTCTTCTCTTATGTATTTGTTTGGGTCTCGGGGTTCAACGGTGGGAATCCCAGGCCTTTGTGGATAGTGGGGCAGCCGGGAATTTCATCGATTCTCGCCTGGTTCAGGATCTTGCCATTCCATTAGTCTCTCTTCCCTCTGAGTTGTCTGTTTTTGGCTTGGATGGCAGTCTCCTTCCCAAGGGGCTTATTTCACATCGCACTGTGCCCTTAGACCTAAGCATAGGCTCCACCCACTCCGAGAGGTTAGAATTCCTTGTTATTCACAGTCCCTTAGCTCCTGTGGTGTTGGGGGTACTCCCAGAATCCTTACATATATATATATATATATATATATATATATATATATATATATATATATATATATATAACAAAAAAAAATGGCAAAGTGACTTGTAATGTCCTCATTAGCCAATAACTCTTTATCTCAATTATGGGTCATCTCTCCAGATCAACCAGCGAGGGACGCCAGGCATTAACAATTGATGGATATATTGGTTGGTAACCCATTTGGGGAGAGTAAAAGGGGAGGGTTTGAAAATTCTCAAGGAGGGGAATAAACAAGAAAGGGGAATGCAGAAGACGAAAAAGGAGGGAGATGGACTGTCCCAGAGCAATTTACAACCTTTAATAAATGGGGCAATTTCAAAATCTATATTCAACCCTCGGTACAAGGGTACCCAGATTATAGATTACTCTAGTTTCTTCCTAGCTAAAGCAGTGTTGAAATCTCATCTCCATGGGATCTGTATTTTCTTGAGGCTTATAAACTGAAGGTCTTTAAGGTTACAGGCATGTTTTTCTTTGAAATGTACGGGTACACTGTGATCTTATTTACAGTTTTTGATGTTACATAGGTGTTTTTGTACCCTCACAGGTAATTTTTGTTTTTTTCAACGTATTGAAGTCCACATGGGCCATGTAGCATAAAGATTACACCACAAGTGTTACAGGTTATTCTTTTTTTGATGTTATAAGTGGACTTATTGGATAAGGATTCCATTTTCTTAATAAGCAGGATACGGTACTTGTTTCCTATCTGGGCGCCCATCGCGGGCATCGTGTGTACATCGCATGCCATTATAATGACATGCGATGCGACCGACGCGATTACCGCGATTTTACATAGGGAACAATGTTAAATGTCCCAATTGACCCGATTTCACATAGGGAACAATGTTAAATGTCCCAATTGACCCGATTTCACAATGTTAAATGCCCCCCCCAATTGTTAACGCCACTCCACGATCAACGTCAACCCGAAGCGTGGCGAGCGCAGCGAGCCCGCGAGGGGTGGCGGTATGCGTCCTCCGACCTTTTCATACCCCTACTATCCACTAGGGCGTGGAGTGAGAATAGAATAGAGTGGCGAGCGCAGCGAGGCGACGCGGATACCTTCACAGGTATCCACATCCCCTTGCGGGCTTCACAGGTGTCCGCGTCCCCTCGCCACGCTTCGGGTTGATCGTGGAGTGGCGTTAACAATTGGGGGGGGGGGGGCATTTAACATTGTTCCCTATGTGAAATCGGGTCAATTGGGACATTTAACATTGTTCCCTATGTGAAATCGGGTCAATTGGGACATTTAACATTGTTCCCTATGTAAAATCGCGGTAATCGCGTCGGTCGCATCGTATGCGTTTTTTTGTCAGCACGCGACGTGACCGACGCGATTTTTTTTGCTTGCGATGCCCACGATCAAAATCGTGGGCGCCCAGATAGGAAACAAGTACCCAGGATACTATTGGGCTTTGTCTTTCTGCATGCTGTGCAAAAGTCACATCTTGAGAAACCTTTGTGTTTTATTTTTTGGATCTCCCTTTGTTTTCAAATTACTCTTTATTAGCGTAGTCTTAATGGTTGCTGCTCTCCTAATTACTACTCTCGGTCTGGTGGATAAATATCCTTTCAGCTCTTCGTCCATCTGCAGTATGTGCCAATGTCTCCGCAAGCTCTTCTCCAGAAGACGACTCTGGGTGGAGTAGTCTGTTAGAAAAAGAACATCATGAATTTACCTATGTCTTTAGGAGGTTTTGTCTGTCCAGATTTCCAGCTTTCCTTCTTTCTTTTTTTTCTTCAAGTGTAGTTTGTTCAGAGTTCTTCTCTATAAAGTTGTTCATCATTCTTGTGGACTGTGTTTCGTAGCCTGACAGCCTAGAACAGTTAAGCCCGATCCTGGAATGTTCTTAATCCACTGCTTGTGATGGTTACTCCATCTAAATAACTATTATAATCTATAGAAATACATCCATTGGAATTTCCATGCTCAAAAACAGCATCACTCAAATAATGCTACAGTCTGTTATAGAATGTTGTGTTTAGAACAGGCAACCAAACTCACCTTAGCAAACTTTATATACTTTTAAACACAATTAAACAACTTTTTGTGTTGGTTGACTATCTTTAGAGTCAGTAGAACACTTCCAGTACACTTAGGGGTGATTTGAAAACACATCCTCTCGCATGCCTCCAATCTTTTGATGGTTGCAGACCGTTGAATGGCTTCTCCTGGCTTTGCAAATAACAGTCTGTGGGAACCCATGGGAAGGTTAAACTGGGCGTTCCCATGGTAGGTCCCCATCCCTGCCTCCATCTACTCCGATGTTTGGGAAAGACTCGGCAACTATGCAAGTCACCAAAGCCAACAAATTCTGTTCAGCAGCATTTTTAACCGCTGCACCACGTTACACTAGTGTGCCGCAAGCAGTTTCTAGGTGTGCCACCTACCATTCGAGATGCACGCCGCTCAGGGCCAGACCAACCATTGCGCAGCAATATAAACAAAAAGTGGCAGCTGCATCAGACCGGCAGCTAATCAGGCAGTGGCGGCCTGATTGGCTATTGCATAGTGAGCTCTGATTGGCTCTTGAACGGCACTACATTTAAAATAGCCACAGGCTGCTCTTGGCTGTCTACTGCCCTCTGCCCAGCTGCCCCATAGCCACTAAACCCCTTTTACCTGGTGCCCAAGCTGCTACCCAAGACCTCTGCTGTCCACACCTGGAGCAGGGATGTCACAGGACCTATCAGCGCTGTGCTCACAGGACTGAAATAATTTGAGGCCCACCGTATAAAGATTGAGTGAGAACCCATGCACCGGCAACAATTGACGGTACCTGTCATGGCTACACTCACCACTCCAAGCCAGGAGACATACCTACAGACATTCACACCTGGTGTGCCTTGGCAATTTGAAAGTCTTGTTGGTATGCTGCCAGTTGGAAAAGTTTGAAAACCACTTGTATACAGACTTAGTCACCCAAAATATACACGTGTCATATAAAATGAAGTAGCAATTAGAGTTGCACAATCAAACAAAGCATCTCACATGCATGACCTATTGACCCTGGATGTATGAAATCACATCATTGATCCTGATTACTTAGAATTCGATAACATGAAGTAGGAGCACTCTGTTTTATTCAGTAGATATACTAGTCACTAGTAACACATTGGTCCTCCTGTCCATCGTATTACTGCAGTAAAACAACGTGATATGGATTCCAGGAGCTATCAACAGTACTGTGTATACAGTGTACATCATGTCTCTTGTGTGGAAATGCAGCAAACCAGGAGACCAGCTAATGATGCTATACCCAATGTGTGTTGGACAATGCTTTTCCCGATCACCTAGAAATTTTCTGTGGCCCCACTGATGTTACATACTGAATGTCTACCTGCATGTTGTCTAGTAGAGGTTCGCCCTTGTATTTATTTCTGAGATGGAGAGGCACATCTCTCCAGCAACCACTACGAAGACTATTTAAAAATCACTGCCCTTTTATGAGAAGTGGAGGAGGTGAGGCCAATGCCATGTAGGTATGTAGAACCCATACACTATAAGTACCCCAAAAGTACAAAAAGTGCATACATTTGCGGGGAAAATAGAGATACCATATGAATACTTATGATTTATGGCCAACCATGTGGCCAGCTGGTGATCATCATTCTACCAGCTCCATCCGTTTTATTGTAAATCCAGCCAGGGTTAGTGCAAAACAAATACATACCTGACGTGGAGGAGTGCCATGAGCGATATGTATAAGCAGGGGCATAACTCTCATAGGCAATGGAGTCATCTGCCTCTGGGCTCCGAACACTGAAGGGAAACCTGCTTGTACAACAGCACCTGTGTGGTTCACAGCAGGATCCAAGTGTGACCACTGCTCTTCCAATGGAGCTCTGTGGCACACATCCACTGCTGCTGCAGAGTTAATTGGCTCTAACTCAGAGGCCCTGTTAACACATGCAATAGGGAACAGGACAGCTCTGATCTGGTACCACTGAGCCTGTACTGCAGCTGCAATAATGTGTGAAATAGGACCTACCGGTGAATGCAGATTCTGATTGCGGCAGATGGCAGAATGTCATTAGTCTGCCCATTGTAAGTGATTGTGGACTCCGGTCCTTTATTTGGGGGCCATACCAAACTCCAACTTGCCTCTGGATGACTGGGATGAACTTATGCCTCTGTGCATAGGCTCATAGGAACTTTCTGGTTCCCTGTACTGCACTGGTCAGCACAGGCTGAAAAGAGCTCCTGCGGCAGCACAAAGCCCAAGCTTTCGGCTCCTCTCCAAATAAAAAACTAAATAATAATCAGTGCAGTGTATAGATCAGCCCAGCTGGGAGTTTTTACAGGTACTCGTACCCCCCCTCCCCCCGCATGTGCTACTTCGTGAAAGCAGAGCTGTAATTGTCAATAACGCTGTGCACAGCAGGGAGGAAAGACTTCAGGCTGATGACAAATAATAATACTGAAAATAAATATCCAGACATTTTTATCATCCAATCAACAAATTATTGTGAATAAAAAAGTGACTATTCAAACTAGAAGGTTAACTACCATAGAATTTCCCCATAAAAAAAGAAGCAAACAAAGAGTAAAGGCCATACACACTGGTTGATTTTGAGCTGAAAGCTTCTCACTTTAACCATTTGAGCTGCTTGCAGTGTGTACAAGTCAGTGGTGATGCGCACTCCTGCAACATGGTCATCATCTGCAGCTGCTCATCTGCTGGTATTACGGCATAGACGGCTTTCCATAGCGTCCTGCTGTGGAAAGCCATCCACCCCAGGGAAAATCACTTGGACAATCGAAAAACGCTCAGTGTGTATGACAGCCGTAAGGCCTATATGTAATAGGTATGATTTGCTGGCCCAAGTTTGGTTTTGGTGAGATAGCTGCAAGATTAAAGTGGTAATTATTTTAAGGGACAAACAACCTGGCTTTGCATTAAAACTGATTGCCACTTTAAATCTAGAGGCTAACATTTTGCCAAGACCAGCAAATCACAACTTGCTACATACAGTATGGCTTATACATACAAACTGGATGTTTATCACTGTTATATGCATTGACTGTCTCTGACATTTAAACAAATGATTATATTGGGGTTACCCACAAGAGTGCGCTTCACCTGAACTGGTCAGGTATCAAATATTCAGTTATCCCACTGGTGTTAGTAGAATTGTTGTGTTAGTAGATTTGTGTGGCTGGAAGCAATCCCAGCAACAATAGCAGATAAGGGGGATTCAACTAGCTTGGTTACATTACCACAGGTTAATTGATCCCCCAGGGCTGTCCAATTAGCCCTGAAGCCAGCAGTTATTTTAGATTATTTTTACATGCCTCAGTGGGTTGAAAAATAATAACTGATAACTTCACGATTTAAGTGTACCACAACAGCATTAACACACAAATTTGGAAACTTTTCTGGGATTTTGTGACTTAACGCCCATTAAAACATTAATATACCTTTTCCACTAGCAAATATAACCTGGGACATGCATCACCCTGGTAGTTACCGGAGTTTCATGCTCCCGGCTACAGGAGCAGTGGAAACGTGTAAACCAGAGTCGATGCTACCCAGGTCCCGTTCACTGCAATGTAAAAATTGCCGGAGTGAGATGCTCTCATCTCCCAGCGCTGGCCCCGCCTCCTGATGACTTCACCTGCCCGGCATTATGCAGGGTCAGGAGACTAGTAGGAAAGGGTCAGCAAGCCGGGTCACACCTGGGTACAAAGTCCCAGGTGCGACCCGACTTGTCTAATGTAAAAGGGGTATAAGCTAAAGGCCCCCATACATTATCTTAAGTGCAAGCGCAAGTTGGAACCAATTTACCTTGAGCTCACAGCAGCTCCCAGGAGGGCTCACATTGTACTTGGCACTCAATGTGCCATTTTTACATGTGATAAATGGCATGTGATTTATTGCATGTAAAAGGACTACCAGGGAGCTGCCGGGGGAGTTCAAGGGAAGTTGGATGCGATACATTACATGTGCTAAAAAGCACCCACGATGTGTTGCTGATGACTGCACATATGGATTATCAAATGTGCAAGATGTCCAACTCCAACCTGATGAGCATGGGACTGTGCATGGAGTCAGAACAGATGTCAAAATCATGTGATTTGGCCTGATTTCACCTGATTTCTCAGCCCGATCCAAAGGTGTCCAATTAAATAGACCCAGGCTCTAAAGCACAAGGCTTCCTCTTTTTTTTTATCTGCTGAATTTACAGCGGGTAATTGAATACTGTCCTCTATGTCAGATTCTATTAGTAGCACTGGTGGGCGGTCCGCTCAGCGTCCTGTGGTTGGCCGTCTGGTGGCTCCCTCCCCCGGCAGTCTCATCCCTGGTGTTGGTCGCTTGGCAACCAAGGATGCTTCTGCCCAGCGGCACCCGGCTGGGTAACCACTTCTTCTGGGTGATTGTCGTGGGCAATGCGAGATGCCGGGTGAACCCGCGCTCCCACAGCTGAGTTCATTTGGCTGAGGGGCTGGCTGGATTGCCAGCAGCCCATTGGTTCTTCAAGCCCTTTAAAGGGACTCAGTCAAGTCCAGCCACACTAGTGATAGTTTCTGTTTTTCAGGTCGCTGTCTTTCCTTTGCCTTTGCCTTTCCATGGCTGTGTTTCTTGGCTGCTCTTTGCCGGTCTGCCTGACAGCTTCTCTCAGCTACTGAGTGGACCTTATTCCATTATTGGACCCCTGCTGCATGCCTTTATTCTTTGCAGTAAACCGTAAGTGCTCCACCTAAGGTGTTTACCCTTTATTTGCTGGCTTACAGGTTTTGGGGTCAAGTTATTTCTCTCACTGTATTGCATGCGGTTGCTCTAAGCATGTTAGAGTTCGCCGCCGGTTTTGTGCCAATTATAGGCGGTTGCACCAGTGGGGCTATTTCTTGCTTTAGTACCGCTTGTACTTTTTGTGTGGTTTGCAGTGCCTTTTGTGTGGTGTTATGCTTGCAACTAGGTCACTTCTGGTTTACGACGAGGTTGCTTATACAGATAGCAGCTTCACCTCCTAGGTATTGGCTCAGGAGCCATTTGTGACTTTTCCCAGTTAGGCTCCATTAGTTCGCTTCACCTTTTGACTGTTCCTGCGGGGTTTCCAGAACCTTGTCCCATTTTAAGACCTGGTGGCACCAAAGTTGGGGCGGTCCTTATTCGCTCCTTCAAACGTGGCTATTCAAGACGAAGCTTTAGCATCTGCAGGTACTGGCCACCCATCAGGACAGATCAACAGAGGCAGTGTAGGGTTTGCTGTGGCCATCCTAAACAGCAGTCACAGCTGTGGGGTAACACCCAGATGCCTAACAGACATCCTATTACATGTGTTTGCTGATTGCGGGTATTATGGGGCCTACACACTGGGGGAAATTCAGCTGACTAGTTCGCTTAGAAAATTACCCTACATTGTCCCGCATGTCGTTATCGCTGGGCGATTAAGATCCTGCATGCAGGATAAATTAGTAAGATCACCAGTCAGGGTCCAATGTTCTCACCAGAGAACAATGGCCCTGACAGATCACCCAGCACACATTGCCCCATGTGTAGGTGACATAAATCTCACTCAAGGATATCCTAATAACCCCGATAAGCTTGCGGGAGCGACGGCTTTTCAGGGATTTGCACCGCCTGCTGAAAGCAGCTCAGAGAAAACCCAGCTGCGGCTTTGCAAAAACACATAGCTTTCAATGAACCTGTGTATTTTCAACCGAAGTGTGTCTTTTTTCAGGCAATCCAATTGGATCGCCCGATAAAATAAAATGGCGAAACATCAGGAAAAATTTAGAAAACTGACATTTTTTGCTCCCGATGTTTTAACAGGGGTTATAGGATAAGCTTCTAAAAATTAAAAGAGGAAGTGTTGTAGAAAATGATAGACAGAAACATCTTGGTTGCTATAACCCCTTTTTATTTCTAAAAGCTTTTGTAAAGTTACCGCTAAATGTTTTAAAAATGATTGTTTGTTTTTTCCCTTTTGCCACTGGAGTAGTAATGGGGGAAATTTAGTAAGATGGGAGTTCTTTTTCAGATGGGATGTTGCTACGGGCAACTAATCAGATCCTATCTATTATCTTCTAAAAGGTGCTAAAGAAATAAGTAGTAGATTCTGATTGGTTGAACATAGCAACATCCCATGTGAACTTGAACTCCCATCTAAGTAAATTTCCCCCAATGAATGGACAGCAAAAAATTGATGTTAGTATGCTAAATATACAGTACAGTAGCTTTACATTGTTGAGAATTGAAGAATGTTCACACTGGTAATGTGGTACGTAAAGCAGTACTGTGCACTGATACATTTCATTCATCTATGACTGTACTTTCTATATTGCAACAGTGATTCATATATTTGAAAAGCAACTTCAGTGACTTAGTTCTAGTTCTATACTTTTCTGTACTAAGGGTACCTTCTCCGGAACATTTTAAAATTCTGAAATATAAATTATTTTTCTTATAGCTACGTGTATTACAAATCACCATCATTTAGTATGCTGCAAATACAACACACTGCTGTACAAAAGGCCTTTGATTGCTACATGGCAAAATGGAACATTTCTATGTGGGCTTGGCAGATGTCAACCCAGTGAATACACATGTCAGTGCTCACTCAGTGGGAGGAATTATTCTTCCACCAGTCACTTGGTGACAGAAATACCTCACCGTTTCCATGTGGGGATCTATAGCTGTGCTAAGTGTGCAATTATTAGAAAATTGAAGCACTATTTATGTGACAGTGTTTCATTTTGCTTAGTAAGAGTTTAGCTACAGTAGATAAATGAGATTACTGATTATATAAAGAAAAAAAAATTAAGAGATTTACAAAATTTTAGAAAACATTCGGTCAAACGGAATGTGGTCAGAAGGTTGACAATTTCAATCGCAAATTTCATAGTGCGATATTCAATTGTTATATTGCTCCTGATCTCTCATATACAGTGATGGGAGATAACGGGGCGATATTAAATACATACTTTAAAAAAAAAGAATACTCTAATTTGCTGGATTCTGGAATCATGGTACTCTAGAACAGTGGTTCTCAACCTCCGTCCTCAAGGACCCCCAACAGTTCATGTTTCCCAGGTCTCCACACAGAATCCCAATTCAATTAATTAGCTCCACCAGTGGATCTTTTAAAATGTGTCAGTGAATAATGAGTGCACCTGCAGGGTGACTGTCAGGTCTGGGGTCTGTTGTGTTCCCGACTCTGATAGTGGTGGACCAGTGGAGGGCGCTGAGTATCGGAAGGCTGGAGTCCTGATGTATGACATGCACAGGGGTAAGACCTTGCGTACCAGAGTGTTGACGGAGACCAAAAGCAGAGGCGCGGAGTCTAACCTGCCAGCGGTATTCACCAGGGACCCCCGCAAGGGGATATGGACTTAGCTGCGTCTGACAGGCAGGTCGCGGCCCCCTGCCCTGGCCCTCTGGACGTAGGCTGGGACCGAAGCTGTGAGTATAGGGAATGACTGTAGCAATGACACTGAAGACACTGGCAGGTGGAACAGTCTCTGGAAGGCACAGTGTGAAAGTGTCAACACCGATGTCGACAGCGAGGTCGTCGGGATCACTCAACTGCACGATGGTAACTGCAGGAGGCTTCTGGAGATGGTAAACCAGGTGAGTATGATTAGCAGGAATCAGTTACTCGACTGCAGAGTGGAAATAGCAGGAGTCTTCTGGGGATGACAAACCAGGTAGTAGCTGCAGGTACTGCGAGAGGTACACGGGGAGACCGGATAACCAGGAGCCTTGGAAACAGCTGAACACAGGAGGTACTGGGGTCAGATGAACACAAGTTCAAGGCAATGACTGAGAATTAGAGACCGGAATATATCCCCCTTGCTGAGTGCTGATTGGCTAGCTGCAGCAGCACCAATCAGTACAGGGAAAGAGTGAACATACCTGAGAGGTATGCAGGTGTGTGGGTCAGAGGTTACCCTGGCTGAGCAGCGGGATTGGACCTTCTGGTCAGCTGAGCGCATGTGTCATGGCGGCGCCCATGACGCGCGGAGTCCAGCGTGCCGGCATGTCGATTACACGGGTCAGCACCAGCCAAACATGGGACATCTCGCCAGACACTAACAGCGACCAGAGGCCTTACTCTCAACGCTGACCACCGGGAAGGTAATGGACGCGGTCTCAGACGGGGCTGAGACCCACGGTTTGTGACAGTACCCCCCCCCCCTTTTAGGGTGGGCACCGAACACCCTTTAGGCTTGGACGGGTTCTCTTCATGAAACATCTTGAGTAAACGGGGGGCATGCACATCTTCCGCATCTGCCCAACTCCTCTCCTCAGGACCATATCCTCTCCAATCAATGAGGTATTGGAGACGCCCATACCTCCGACGAGAATCAATGATTTTGTTTATCTCGAATTCTACTCCCCTGCTGGTTCGGACTTTGGGTAGTGATGGGGAAGAAGTATGGAAGCGATTCAGGATGAGAGGACGTAACAAAGAGATGTGAAACGAGTTGGGAATGCGTAAAGATTTGGGTAACTTCAACTTATACGCCCCAGGATTGATCCTCTGTATAATAGTATAAGGACCGATAAATCTGGGAGCAAATTTCATAGAGGGAACTCTCAGTCTGAGATTCCGTGTAGAAAGCCAAACTCTATCCCCTGGACACAACTCAGGAACAGCTCTTCTCTTGCGATCTGCAAAGAACTTGTACCTTGTTGAAGCTTTCTTGATGTTGGAATGAACCTCTCTCCAGATTTGAGAGAAATGGTTAACAGCTGCTGCGGCTGCAGGTACATCTATTGCAGGTAAAGCTTCAAAATTGGGAGCTCGGGGATGTTGACCATAGACTGTAAAGAAAGGGGAATGACCAGTGGTTGTGTGGTACCTGAAGTTATGAGCAAATTCAGCCCATGGGAGGAGTCTCGACCAGTCATCTTGAGAGGATGATACATAAAGATGTAGGAAGGTCTCCAGATCCTGGTTTACCCTTTCTGTCTGGCCGTTGGACTGGGGGTGATAGCCTGAAGAAAACTTTAATTTTATTTGGAATGCATCAGACAGGGCTCTCCAAAACCGAGCTACAAATTGTACCCCACGATCGGACACAATTTCACTAGGCAAGCCATGACTTTTGAAGATATGTTGTACAAACAGCTGAGCCAGACTAGGAGCGGACGGTAGCCCGGGCAATGGAATGAATCGGGCCATCTTGGAAAATCTGTCAACTATTACCCATATGGTGTTGTACTCTTGAGATTTGGGTAGGTCACAGATAAAGTCCATTGAAATGTGAGTCCAGGGACGAGATGGAATAGACAAAGGATGGAGCTGGCCGGCTGGAGCTTGTCGGGACACTTTGTGCTGTGCACACTCTGGACATGAGGCCACAAACTCCTTCACTTCTTTGCCAATCTGCGGCCACCAGTAGGATCTCTGAAGAATTTTTAATGTCCCCTGGGCGCCAGGATGCCCAGAAAATAATGACTTGTGTGCCCAGGAGAGTAGTTTCTGACGCAGTTCAGTGGGAACGAAGATTTTACCAGGAGGAGGCACAGGCGACACTTGTGTGGGAGCAAAAGCGATGGGATCAAGAATGGGCCGACTCTCCTGCAGATCAGAATCTTCTTCCATGGAACGAGATAAAGCATCAGCTTTCACATTCTGAGTGCCTGGACGGTATAACAACTTGAAAGAGAAACGAGAGAAAAACAAGGACCAACAAGCCTGTCGGGGAATCATACACTGGGCAGACTGGAGGTATAACAGATTTTTATGATCTGTGAAGATCGTCACGGGGAACTTGGCACCTTCCAATAGATATCTCCATTCTTCGAGGTTATTCGGTAATTAAAGGAAGCGGGTAACTGTTCTTGACTGTGATATTGTTTAAACCTCGGTAGTCAATGCACGGGCGAAGACCTCCATCTTTTTTCTTTACGAAAAAGAAACCTGCGCCTGCTGGGGAACTTGAGCGCCGGATAAAGCCTTTCTGAAGATTCTCCTGTATGTACGTAGACATGGCTTGAGTTTCAGGAACAGACAATGGGTAAGTTCGGCCTTTAGGAGGAAATTTCCCAGGAAGAAGATCAATTTTACAGTCCCAATTACGATGAGGAGGCAGAGTATCAGCAGACTGCTCGCAGAACACATCAGCGAATTCACTGTAGACTTCAGGGAGCCCAGAAAGAACTTTTACATTGGCTGAACGAGTGGGTACCACTGACTTGATACACTGCTGTTGGCAATGAGAACTCCATTGCTCGATCTGTAACGTCTTCCAATTGATGTTGGGATTATGAAGACGGAACCAGGGAAGACCGAGAACGATTTCATAAGAAGATTTGGGAATGATGAGAAACTTGATCTGCTCCTGATGCAACATGCCAACTCTAAGGGTGAGGAGGCTGGTACAGAAACGAACCTCACTGCCTGGAATTCTGCTGCCATCGACTGCTGTAACAGCTAGGTGTGGAACTAACGGTTCCATTGGAATCTTCAGTTTAGTAACAAGGTCTTGTGAAATGAAATTCCCGGCTGAACCGGAATCTGCCAAGGCGGTGCTGGAATGGGCACCGGCAGGGGTATCCAAAGATACGGGCAAAACAAAGTAATATTCTGGAAGAGACTTAGCCACTTGACCCAACCTGACTCCTCCCTTACAGGTTAGGCTCGGTCGTTTCCCGAACGCTCGGGGCAATTGTTAATAAAATGACTGGGAGCAGCACAATATAGGCACAAACGATTGCGCTGCCTACGGGTACATTCTTCGGGAGTCAGTCGTGATCTACCCACTTGCATTGGTTCTTCACGCGTAGGAGACTCAGAACGAATCTTGGGAGAAACTTTGGGAATTAACTTCTTGTGTTTTTCTAGTCCTCTCTCACGAAGACGTAGATCAATCTTGACACATAAGGATTCCCCCTATATCCCTATAGATTGTAAGCTTGCAGCAGGGCCCTCCTACCTCCAAGTCTGTATGTTGTTACCCAGTTTGTTTTATCACTGTCTACTATTGTAAAGCGCAACGGAATCTGCTGCGCTATATAAGAACCTGTAAATAAATAAATAAATAAATAAATAAATATAAGATCTTCCAATTGGTCAGGAAGATCGCGAGATGCCAACTCATCTTTAATCCGGTCAGAGACTCCTAACCAGAAGGCAGCTGTCAGGGCTTCATTGTTCCACTGTAATTCAGACGCGAGAGTTTGAATGTGGATTACATACTGCCCCATGGGGCGGGGCCCTTGCTTGATCTGGAGGATGTCGGTAGCTGCTGACACGGGTCGACCTGGCAAATCGAATACGCGGTGAAAGGTCTGGATGAATTGGTCATAGTCCGCCAGCAGTGGATCTGCTCTCTCCCATAAGGGTGACACCCACTTTAGGGCAGAACCAGTTAATAATGACACAATATATGCAATTTTAATTCTGGCCGTGGGAAAATTGTGAGGAACCAATTCGAACTGGATTTGGCACTGATTGATAAACCCTCTGCAGGTCTTGGGGTCGCCATCGTATTTGGTGGGTGCTGGCAGTTGGAGACGAGAAGGTGGAGCTGGTGATGCTGATCCTCCGGAAGAGGTTGACATAGAAGTCGACAGGGACTGCTGCAGGGTGTCCAACCTGCTGGACACATCCTGCAAGAATTTGATCACCTGCTGCTGAGTGGCTTCTTGGGTCTCCATTCTGGCAGCAACATTTTGGAGAACCGCTGGTCCCACACTTGGGTCTTGAGCCGAGTCCATCGGCCTTGAACTTACTGTCAGGTCTGGGGTCTGTTGTGTTCCCGACTCTGACCGTGGTGGACCAGTGGAGGGCGCTGAGTATCGGAAGGCTGGAGGCCTGATGTATGACATGCACAGGGGTAAGACCTTGCGTACCAGAGTGTTGACGGAGACCAAAAGCAGAGGCGCGGAGTCTAACCTGCCAGCAGTATTCACCAGGGACCCCCGCAAGGGGATATGGACTTAGCTGCGTCTGACAGGCAGGTCGCGGCCCCCTGCCCTGGCCCTCTGGACGTAGGCTGGGACCGAAGCTGTGAGTATAGGGAATGACTGTAGCAATGACACTGAAGACACTGGCAGGTGGAACAGTCTCTGGAAGGCACAGTGTGAAAGTGTCAACACCGATGTCGACAGCGAGGTCGTCGGGATCACTCAACTGCACGATGGTAACTGCAGGAGGCTTCTGGAGATGGTAAACCAGGTGAGTATGATTAGCAGGAATCAGTTACTCGACTGCAGAGTGGAAATAGCAGGAGTCTTCTGGGGATGACAAACCAGGTAGTAGCTGCAGGTACTGTGAGAGGTACACGGGGAGACCGGATAACCAGGAGCCTTGGAAACAGCTGAACACAGGAGGTACTGGGGTCAGATGAACACAAGTTCAAGGCAATGACTGAGAATTAGAGACCAGAATATATCCCCCTTGCTGAGTGCTGATTGGCTAGATGCAGCAGCACCAATCAGTACAGGGAAAGAGTGAACATACCTGAGAGGTATGCAGGTGTGTGGGTCAGAGGTTACCCTGGCTGAGCAGCGGGATTGGACCTTCTGGTCAGCTGAGCGCATGTGTCATGGCGGCGCCCATGACGCGCGGAGTCCAGCGTGCCGGCATGTCGATTACACGGGTCAGCACCAGCCAAACATGGGACATCTCGCCAGACACTAACAGCGACCAGAGGCCTTACTCTCAACGCTGACCACCGGGAAGGTAATGGACCCACGGTTTGTGACAGTGACCTCGAAAACATGACCTGTGGTGGTTACTTGATGATTGAGTTTGAGAACCACTGCTCGAGTATCAGATTTATTTTCCCAGGATAAAATGTATTTATTGCTAAATGTAATAAATATATATTAAATTATCTATCTACAGATATATCACTGGACAGTATAGGGTACGGTCTGGAGCTCGGTTTACGGTCTGGAGCTTTGTCATTAAGGACAAAGAACAGGACACACTGAGATGATTTTGTACCCTCCGCAGGCAGGGTTTATTTACCTTCAGGGCAGTTTATTATATATATATATATATATATATATATAGATATATATATATATATATATATATATATATATATAGATATATAGATATATAGATAGATATATCTATATATATGGGTTTTTTTTATACCTCTGTAACTATGTAAGTCAGTTGTGCCTACTTGTCATCCTTAGCTATAGTTATGTAGGGATGTACAGTTGTGCTTCTTCTTAACGTCCTCATGATGAATCATTTATGATTGGCAGCTACTAGCACTGATTTTTCCCATCACATAATAATAAGTATGAAGTTTGGGAACCACTGGGTTAGGGATAGGGAATAAATACCCGAATGCCAAAGGATGGGAAATCCAACCCAGAAGTCACTCTCATGTGACCACCTTAACCAGAAAACACTGCTGGATCCACTGCAGCCATAAGTCACTGATGAGACGCCTAGGACAAAAATGTCACTATTCGAAAATGTAGACATTTTATCATTGATGAGTGGCAACATTATGACAATATCAACATTATGACAGTTAATGTAACCCAGTCAAACAAGGATAATATATTATTGGCAAATGGTCTGAAGCACCTTACAAAGTACATAAACAGTTCAAATATAACAAGAAACTGCAATTGACAGTATAAAACATTGCAGAATACTCAAGCTATATTGTTGCTTATACAATGGTTATACCCATAAAAGGGGATGCGGTCATCTATTAGAATGAACTTAGGTCTACAGTCATTAGGTCGACCCCACTAGGTCGACTGGCAGGAAGGTCGACCTGACTTAAGGTCGACATGACTTAAGGTCGAATTTGCATAAAGGTCAACATGAGGAAGGTCGACTGGTCATAAGGTCGACATGGGTTTTTCACTGTTTTTTGAGCCGACATGTGCCGACAGGCGGTATTTCATGCCCTACCATCCACTAGGGCGTGGTGGGAGAATAAAATAGTGTGCCGAGCGCAGCGAGGCACCGTGCCCGAAGCATTGCGAGCGAAGCGAGCGATGCGAGGGTCCGATTCTCATTGCCAACTGTGTCCACGTTGACTGTGTCGACATTCAGATCAAAAAACAGTGAAAAACCCATGTCGACCTTATGACCAGTCGACCTTCCTCATGTCGACCTTTATGCAAATTCGACCTTAAGTCATGTGGACCTTGACCCATGTCGACCTTAACCCCTTCCCGACATATGACGTACATTTACGTCATATGTCGGTTGCGGGGGAATCAAGCCAGCTCACGGAGTGAGCTGGCTTGAAAGAGAGCAGGTAATGGCTGTATATTACAGCCAGGCACCTGCTCTCACGGCCACGAGCGGCGAGTTCGCCGATCGTGGCCGTTTAACCCTTTAAGCACCGCGGGCAAAGCGCCCGCAGTGCTTAAATAGCTGATCGGAGGGGGGGCGCCCCCCTCCGGCGCCGATCGCGGCCCCCCGCGGCGAGATCGGAGGGTGCCGATCGGTTGCCATGGTAGCCAGGGGTCTAATGTAGACCCCTGTGCTGGCCGTGTCAGCATTCCTATTACATCCTGCCTGAGGCAGGATGTAATAGAAAGTGCTGAAAATCACTATGTTCAGCCATAGAGCTCTATGGCTGAACCTAGTACAGGCGATCGCGCCCCCTAGTGGTCAAGTACACTAGGGGGCCTTGTAGTAAAAGTAAAAAAAATAAAAATATAAAGTTTAAAAATAAAAAAAAATAAAAAAATATTAAAAGTTCAAATCACCCCCCTTTCCCCATTTCACAAATAAAAATAAATAAAAAATAAAAAAAATAAACATATTTGGTATCGCCGCGTTCCTAAAAGTCCGATCTATTAAAATATAACATTAGTTATCCCGCACGGTTAAAGGCGTAAACGGAAAATAATTCCCAACGCCAAAACTATGTTTTTTGGTCGCATCGCCTACCCAAAAAAAAATAACTAAAAGAGATCAGAAAGTTGCCCATATCCCATAATGGTATTACTTAAAAAGTACACTTCAGCCCGCAAAAAATGAGCCCTCACCCAGGTCCGTAGGTGGAAAAATAAAAAAGTTATAAGCCGCAGAACATGGCGACGCGACGCAAATTAGAAAAACCGTAAAAGTTGCTATTTTTTTTTTTAGTGGTAAAACATAACGAAAACTATATAAGTTTGGTATCACCAGAATCGTAACGACCCATAGAATAAAGATTATCCATCATTTTAAACGAACTATGAACTCCAAAAAAAGCGTAACCAGCGCAAAATTGTGGAATGGCGTTTTTTTTTTTTTACCCCACATTGAATTATTTCCTGATTCCCCAGAATATTATACGGTATAGTAAATGGTACCATTACAAAGTACAACTTGTCCCGCAAAAAAAAAGCCCTCATGTGTCTATATAGCCGGAAAATTTAAAAAAAGTTACGCTTATTTGAACGCAAGTAGGAAAAAAAAAAAAAAATTAACAAAAAAGGCAATGTCGGGAAGGGGTTAAGTCAGGTCGACCTTCCTGCCAGTCGACCTAGTGGGTTCGACCTAATGACTGTAGACCTAAGTTCATTCTAACAGATGTCCCGATTCCCATAAAAGCAGCACCAGCTGAGCACAAAGGTTCAGTGCCATGGTGAGATAAGAGAGGTAAAGAGACAGGAGGGCTCCACTCATGAGAGCTTACAAGCTAAAGATCAGTTACATCTCCCTTATAACAAAAATATTCAATTTCCGGTGTCTATAAAGGTGAGCTCTAAGTATATGTAAAGGCCCGATAAATCAGAGATGTGCTGTATTGGGACATAGGGTCAATCAATCAACAGCTGGGTAAGGTAGCAGCAATTAAACGTATTATGCCTATCTGTTCCTGAGTGGGATTAGGGAATCTGGCATTTTTATCATGCTAAATTTCCCCACTGATCATTGCTGTCGGGTTGGGGGATCGGGGCAGAGGTTGTCTGATAATCTGATAAACCACAAATAATGACAAAAAAACATAAAACGGATATCACAAACACATACGTAGTTTCAAGAATACATCCCTGACATTGAGATCATGGATACAGAGGTTATTTATGCAGATGATATTCTATCATAAAACCTGGTAAAATACTCCCAAATTTAGATCATGAAATTAGAAAAATCGTTATCAATCACACTACAAAATGGACAAAAGAAAGAAAAAAAAGCACATTTTTCCATGCAAGTCTTAAATATGTCCGAATTTTCCCTAACAAACATTAGGATCAATTGTCTGCAGCAAATTACCCAGAGCTGCTTCAGACATTAGTGGCAGACCTTAATAGATGGAATTCTGTCTTTGAGTCTTGGATGGGATGAGCTAATGCACTTAGAATGAGTACATTAGCCACATTATTATATACTTGTTCCAAACATTTCCAATCATGAATCTCCCAAAAACTAAGCTCTCACTCCAGCATACACAATTATTCCAGGCTTGTACAAATGCTTGCTTTTCACAGGTCTGCAACGGAGGGAATGGCTTATATTAGGTGCCCCTATTACATTGACACAGTGCATTTATCTGAAAGAGTATTCTGACATTCTCTACCTTTATCTACACCAGGCATTCCCAACCACGGTCCTCAAGGCACACCAACAGTGCAGGTTTTAGTGATATCCAGGCTTGAGCACAGGTGACTTAATTAGTAACTGAGTGATTCTGATTAAACCATCTGTGCTGAAGCCTGGATATCACAAAAACCTGCACTGTTGGTGTGCCTTGAGGACCGTGGTTGGGAATGCCGGATCTACACTATGGGTAAACAATGATTTATACACACAAAAAGTTCACCACCACTACCACACAGTCCTTTTTCTTAATATCTAGGGCCACTATAGTTAGGTAATGTAAGTTATTGTCTTCTTACTCCATACTGGCACAATCCAGCCTTTGCCTAGAACCTTTTTCCCCTAGAGGAGGCGCATAACCGGCTCCTCTCCCGGACCCCTAAGGGAATCCTAGTTACGTGCATCACGGAAATCCCAGTGATGTCTGTTACTGTGTTACTGGGACTCTATGGAGATGCCTACATCCAGTCATGGCTGACCTCCTCCTGAGCTTAGCCCTGAATGGTTTAGGGGAATTCCCAATGACGGACATCATTGGGATTCCCGTGACACACGTCACTAGAATTCCCATAGGGGTCAGGTGAGGAGCCAGTTATGTGACTCCTTTAGTCGAGGGGTATGGACATGCCTTTTTGTTTTGTCTTTTAACCCTGGACCCTGTAATGGAGAAGCGGTAGCGTAAAACCATGCATGGTATGTGTGATTGAGTGTGTGTATGTATTTGAATAAAGTTGTACTATTCATAGGGCGGTATTCAATGAGAATACCTGCGAGGTGCAGCGAATCCTTTTTAGGATTCGCTGCACATTCGCCACGTTCCGGAGCCGGCGGGCTCCGGTATTCAACGTGTCAGGGGCTCGCTGCCCCTGACTGGCGAATATGAGCTCCTGCGGCAATTGCCGCAGGGAGCCTGAGGACGGTGCCAGGCAGAGAGATGGTAGTCTCTCTGCCTGCCCCAGAACTTTGTGGGGGGTAGGTGGGCTCCCCGGGTGCCAGGCAGCACAGGCTGCCCCCCGGGGGTGCCAGCAGGGGAGCGTATATTCACTACACCCGATCGTAACGATCGGGTGCAGTGAATATATGAATATGTAATGAGCGGCTCGGCTCCGGCGCCCCCTGCTGGCTGCTGTGTAAAAAAAATATATATATATTTTTTTTAAATTAAATATATATTCATGTGCTTACAGCACATGAATAAAAATAGCATGCCCCTCCTCAGAATAAAATTCCTGATTTTTTGACACAAAGGGCGGTATTCAATGAGAATACCTGCGAGGTGCAGCGAATCCTTTTTAGGATTCGCTGCACATTCGCCACGTTCCGGAGCCGGCGGGCTCCGGTATTCAACGTGTCAGGGGCTCGCTGCCACTGACTGGCGAATATGAGCTCCTGCGGCGATTGCCGCAGGGAGCCTAAGGACGGTGGCAGGCAAAGAGATGGTAGTCTCTCTGCCTGCCCCAGAGCTTTGTGGGGGGTAGGTGGGCTCCCCGGGTGCCAGGCAGCACAGGCTGCCCCCCGGGGGTGCCAGCAGGGGACGTATATTCACTATACCCGATCGTAACGATTGGGTGCAGTGAATATATGAATATGTAATGAGCGGCTCGGCTCCGGCGCCCCCTGCTGGCTGCTGTGTAAAAAAAAAAAAAAAATTTAAAATTAAATATATATTCATGTGCTTACAGCACATGAATAAAAATAGCATGCCCCTCCTCAGAATAAAATTCCTGATTTTTTGACACCAAATGTAAAAAACAAAACACTTTATTTTAAAAGTTCACATTCCACTTCACCATAAAAAGATAGCGATTGCTACTCGGTGAATCATGGTGAAAAAAACCTTCAAATGTATTCGCCATGTGGTCATTGAATAGGGTGATTCACCGTTTTAGTCAGAAATTCGCCAAACAGCACAAATTCGCCATAAAAACATGGCGAATCAGGCTCATTGAATACCGCCCATAGTGTGTGTGTCCATTTATTTGAACATTGATTATCCAGTGGGACTACAAGCCCTAAAGGGTCCATTAATGCCCCGCATGCTGCAACTTGTGGTTCTCCAAGTCTCAGCATGCGGAGAAGGCTTTTTGGAACTTGTAGTTAAACTGCAGAACCAAATGTCATTTTTAAATTAAATTTTTTACACAAAAACCATCATCCTGCCAGCCATACTCTTTATTGGGGGCATCCCCACTCCCCCAGATACCCTGTCCAGGGCTGACCAGCCAGAGTGTTCATGATTGGCCAGAGGACCTTGTATAAAAAGTATCTCATGGCTGTGGCATGATACCATTGGCTGTTGGTGCCTGGTGCTGGTTCCAAAATACAGGGGACCCTACTCTTTTTGTCCCCCATATTTTTGGAACCAGGACCTGTCGAACAGCCCAGTGCTGGGGGTTTTTTTTTCAACATTTTGTTCTGTTACCATGGAAAGGGAGGAGATACAGAATAACGGTCTCAAAGACTAGAAATGCATTACAAACAAGTACAAAAAGCTGAAATCAGTACTCCCTCTTGGGTGTTAGAATAAACATGCCAACTGTACCACTTAACTAAAGGGGTAAATACTGAGTCTCCATTTCAAGCCAGGTGGGTTTTACGGATAACTTTGAGCAACAATGGAGGGGAGGGGTCTTTCCAGTGCTGAGCTATTGCAGCCCTGGCAGCTATAAAGATATGACCCAATACATAGGAATCCGCTTGCAAGAGTTTTTTGGGAAAGATATGTTAAAGAGCCATTGAAGGAGACTCTTGGAGAGTAGTTTTAAGTACTTTAGAGGCAAAAGCGAACACAGCACTTCAAAGGGGATGGATCTTGGAGCATGACCAAAATATATGAAAGATGTCTCCCGCATCTAAGTAATTACGCCGCAAATTTTAGAATGATCAGTCCAAATTGTATGTCATTTGGTGGGTGTGAAATATAACCTATGGAGGAGTTTGAAGTGTATTTCTTTATGATTTTTGCATTTGGACATAGTATGTGTAGAAGAATAAATGAACTCCCGCTGCTGCTGAGTAAACGTACATTTTAAATCTGCTTCCCACCGCAATTGAGCTGGGGATTTCACTTGTATCAAGTTATCCGAATATATAGAATACCAAAATCTAATGGAACTTCTGCTGTTACAAGATTACAGTTTTGATAGTATGGCAGGAGGAGGTAAAGATAGTGGACCCGAGGATCTTATTGAACTACAGTAGTTAACCCATGTGTTATACATATATACATAAATATTTAGTTATGGGGTAGGTTAAATATGGAAGAAAGTAATTATGTATCAATTCACTAAATCGGTAATGGCAGTAATACTGCAGGACAACCATTTTTAGATATTTCAATCTGGAATCAATCCAGAGAGAGCGTCTAAAGACATTTTAGAGGAAGGCAAAGAAACGGCTTTCGAAGTGATTACAATAGTATCCCATGCTTTGAGGGAATCTAAAATAGTACGTGAGTGAGTTTGTGAAGGGGATCTGTATTGTGTGGGAATCCATAGTATATCTATAAGGTTAAAGTGAGGGTTTAGTTTTTTTCTCCATATCAACGCATGATTTCACACCAGTAGGTGTGAGCTACTAAGCAAGCATGTTGGTACGTCTTTATATCCGCTACCTCTAAACCCCCCATTTTCTAGACCATGTTAGATATCTGTACGCTGTTCAAGGGGGTTTGTGTTTCCAAATGTATTGAATGACAAAATAATGTATTTATGTAATAAACTTCTGCGGAACTAAATGGGAATGGTGCAAAATAAATATATCAATTTTGGGAGGATGGACATTTTATAAGCTGCCAATTTAACCAAGCACGATCTTTTAACCGCCACATCTCTTTAGAATGACTTCTCTTTGAGATAATAAGGGGGAGAAGTTAATCTCTGCTATTAATCTCTCCCTCTGACAACTTCATCTTCCCTATTCATCTAATTCCTGACCATAGCTCCCTCTGACTTCCTTATCTTCCCTATCCACCTAATCCCTGACCTTCACTCCCTCTGACAACCTTATCCTCCCTGTTCACCTTACTGTGCTGACCACTCTGATAACCAAAAAAAACAGAAATGTGTAGCCCTGCGCCACAGACAGATGAACAGATTTTTAATTAAAATACAATCACCAGACTAAATTGGTAGGTATTAACCTTTTCCCGTCTATTGCTGCTGTTCGGTTGGGGATAGCTCAATAACCCCGAAACAAAGAGACAATATAAAAAACAGTAGAACTGCGCAATTTAGGGGGAATTAATATATATATATATATTTTAGCAATTTATTTGCTCACTGTAAAAACATTTAGCACATCATACACAGATACATACAATCTAAATATAAAATCTAAGAAGAAATGTACACAACCGGTTGTGACTGTATTGCATGCAAAAAAAGAGATTATTTTGGTTAAAAACTGGTCATGTTATTCACATATACACCTCTTTTGAGGGAAAAAAGAAATAGCCGTCAGGGTTAGGGTCTTTGTTAGAACAGTCCAGTGACTGGTTAGTAGACAGTCTATTTGAGGTATTAATAACTGATTTGTTAGCAGTTAGTGATGTACAATATGTATAGACATTGTCCAGGTATTAGGTCTGGCCAGACACTTTTAGGGGTACCTTACAGCTGCCACATACTTTTCCACGGGCCTCCCAGTTGCTAGTGCTGAATCACCTTTCTGGACAACTTTATCTGGAGTAGCCTTGCAGTGGGTGTTGTGGGTCCGTTTTGGTAGAGATATCTCCCTGGTGCAGTTATTTAAGAGGTTACCAACGCGTTTCCCCGCCTCCTGTTGTCGGGATCGGCGGCTTTCTCAAGGAAGGGTATTGGTAAAAACTCTGATAACCGTATCTTAACTAAACCCCCCCTTCCTAATTATGACTCCCTCTGACAACCTTATATTGCCAATAAGCCCACCCATCCCTGATTATGCCTCCCTCCAACAACCTCATCTTTCCTATACACCCCATCCAGTTTCATGACCATGGCTCCCTTTGAAAATCTTATTTCGGTACTTCCTCATCTTTGCGGGCACCGTTTACGACAGTTATGTTAGCTGCTATGTGAATCGCGATAGTCCCCTCGCAGGCTTGCTTCACTCGCTTTGCTCGCCACACCTTTATTAATGGTAATAGATGGTGGCATGGACACAGGAGGGTGGCATGGACCCCAAAATTAACCCTAGCAGCTCGCCATACACTACATAAATTTGGTAGCATAAGTGGTGGCCATAAAGATGAGGAATATTACATCACTACACCACATAGCCTATACAATGTATTGCAGCAGTGTATGGGCAGTTGATTCCCCGCATGTGATGTATCACGTGTGATCTATCACATGCGCCCACTGTTCCCTGCCACCAGGAGGAGAGTCCAAGGTTGGACCTGCATGCAGGTCTGACCTCCGATTCAGGTCAGATGCACACAGGACCACGCATTGAACCAGAGGGGACATCAAAGGCATCTGATTTGGGACGATTTCTCTACCAGATCAATTGTGATCTGGGGAAATTAGCCCAAATTGTTATAGCGAATGGGGGCCTTTACTGCAAAGACCGCTGGTGCCCATAGAAAGCAAGGCAGCTGTATAGTTTGTAAATATTTTGCTGCCTTCTGCTCTGTGTATATGTATATATATATATATATAGAGAGAGAGTAGAAGAGAAGCGGCACTCGGAGTCAGAAAATGAAGAATACACGCAGGCAAATTTGTGATCAAACGTTTTCAATGTTATACAAACATCGTCATCAGGATAAGTGAACAAACTAAAACGCACACCTTATAAAGACATCCCCCATCACGTGAGGTTACCCGCCAACAGCTCCTAATTGACGCATCTAGTCATGACGCAGTCAGTAGGAGACGGTGGTTATGGCAACCACCTATAAACAGTGCAGAAATACAATACATAAACCCATATATAAATGAAGTGATTTTAAAAACATATAAACAACTCCACAAAAGATACTAAGTAAATAACATCTTGCCGTATAATAATGAAGTGCAACAGTTGCACTATATGCGTATGGTGTAAATACTAAGTAAGAAAATGGACTACACATCAGCAGGAATCCAAGACGCAACCCTGGAAAAAATAGGCATATCAAAAAAGGCATATCAAAAAACAGGTATCAACATTAAATGTGTCAACTTACTGAGTAGACTCAAATGTGTCGACTAATTAAATAAACCAGCTCACAGAAAACAATGTAGTCCTGCAGACTCGTTAAGCCCGTGAGGTGCCTGCGTGCCAAGGGAATGTATCCAACGAGCTTCCCTACGGAGTAGGCGCAGAGATCTGTCGCCTCGCCGCAAGGTCGCAGGCTCATGGTCTATGATAATATATTTTAGCATAGCAATAGTGTGCTTCTTGGTCACCCAGTGTCGAGCCACAGGTTGATCACTAGAACCGCTGGCTAACGCCGCCCGCAGCACAGATTTATGTCCAGCAATTCTTTCCCTTAATGTCCTGTCAGTTTTCCCGACATAACATAACCCACACGGACACGTAATTAAATATATAATGAATTTTGTGGTACATGATACCCGATGTTTAATGGGGATACGTGCGCCCGTGTGGGGATGTGGGAAGTCACTGCCGGTATTCATGGCCCTACACACTATGCAATTTAGGCATCTGAAACAACCAACTCGTAATTTCAAAAAAGTATTTTGTTCTGAGTCAGACTGCTGTTACCATATAGGCATATAGATATTGTTTTATACCATCATTAATGTAATGTGATTTTAACCATAGTATATATTATGTATGTGTATATAAAAATAGGAATAGCTTAATAATTAGGACATCAGAGTTTAATGTTTAGACATCGTAGTATAGCTTTTGGGTTTACTAAATAATATGAATGACCACTTTGTAACATATCAAATGCAACTGAATTCATTTAGGAGACAAAATGTCTAAGGCATACTATTAAGCAGACAGTAGAGTGTTGTTACCCTCCCCAGATATATCTATATTTATTAATTAAGCAATATTATATAGACACTATGGGCCAGACTCCAGCCATCTGGTTTACTTTCTGGAGAATGTAGACTGCTAGTTACATTGCAGGACAGACAGGACACTATTGTATTTTGACAACAGGAGTGTAAAATAGATTGATGCACAGGGAGAGACCAGAAACATGAGATCTCGCAATGAAGATTACCACTAGCGTCCAGACAAGCAGGAGACCCTGTCACCATTAGCATCCATAGATTCAATAACGTCATGAGAACAGGGAACTTCAATTCATGTATTTGTGATATAAGGAGAGAGATAGAGTAGACATTCACTCACATTCGCACACAGACACACGGACAGTCAGCAAGAAACCTATTCAGTGAGTCAGGAGGAGAGATGTGAGACACAAGCAGGAAAGAGAACGGAACCAAAAGCAATGGGCTGGAGTGAGAGACTAACAGTAAATATGGTAGTTATGAATGTTCGTTTATGGGTATAGGTATAAGTTATGTAAGTATTGTAGCAGTCTGTCTGTCAATTGTTTAATGTCGTTTTATGTAATATAAGCAAGGAGGCGTATATAAATATATATATAATAGCATATACATCAATTACTGTGTTAGAATTATTCTGTATGGTTTGTTTTGCCTATAAATAAAATCCTCCAATTGGAGCTAAAATTACAAGTCTTGAACTCTCATATTTGGGGAATCAAATTATGACAAGTACTCTGCATATTGTATTGTAAGGTCTATTAGAATATAATTGCAGATGTCAAATATATATGTTATTATATCAATCCAAGATATAATAAATATATTTTATATAATATTTCAATCTCAATAACCATTATTGGGATAAGAGAGATATATGACCCCTAAAATAAAACTCTACAATGGTGACCGCGAAGGGACTTGTGAATTTTGGTATCTGATTGTATGATTATAATATTTATAAGGAGTAGCAGATGCGTGAAGCTGGCTACCTAACCTACAGAATCACAGTGAGGATGTATCTAGGAAAACGTAATACTATTGTGTATTTTTATCTTGCATTGTTTGTAGACCTAGAATAACGTATTGGTGAAACAGAACTGATATTCCATTGTTACCATTATCTGGGAGTGCACGCTTAGATATTGATAATATGGCATTATTCAGAAACATTTTTAACTAATACTATATTTACTAAGCTCAGCACAAGGGCATGTTAGCCTGCTGACACATTGCAAGATCACAGTGGGGTATGTTACTAAATAGGCACTTGATAATTGTACAGGCCTAGAATAAATAAACAGTGGAAATGAGCATTTCCAAATAAATTAAAATTAGTACCAGATATTAGAGTTAACTTTGAGAATCCGGACACTCTCATTGGGAGGATATCTTGTGTACAAAAGTATAAATACAGCATTGTAAAATAAGTGCAATGTTGAAAATGCAAAGTGTTGCTGTAACATTTAGGAAAATGCACAGAGCAGCGACTTTAGAAGTTAAGCAGGAATGTAAAGAGAAATCAGGTTCATGCCTCAAGAGGGCATGCCTGAAAATGAATGCAAAGGTGCATTGCTTCTTAAAATCCCTAAAGGTTAAGAAGTGTACTCAGAAGAATTCTGAGACAAAAGTAAATTTTCTGGCAGATTGTGAACAAACTGCCCAGATCTCTCATGAAGGGATCACAGAAGCACCCAGCAAAGGTGTTAGGAGCAGGGATGAGACCACAGAGGTGCTCATTCACAAACAGACTAAGAAGTCTGAAATGGTCACAGATGCTAATCAGGGCTCTGTAATAGAGAGAGAACGTAATATTATTGCAAATAAAGCAGGAGCAATGCGAGATGTCCCCTGCACTGTTTTGATCAAGGGGGGAGATCAGTACAATGAGAAGGAGAGTGATTCTGCAGAATCCACTCTCATAGTTCCTATTGTGACAAAAGAAATTGTGTTGCCCTCAGGGAAAAGGGAACTGGCAATAACCTTGTATACACACACTCCAATTGTAGGTAAAGTTGTCACAGAATTAAATGAGCAAATGTATTCAGCCATAAATATGTCTGAGCTGAGCAATGGCATGAATTTGAGCATGCATGACCACACAAAAGGTTCCACCATCTCTGTAACCCCCACACAGCAGTTAGAGACATCTAGTGGTGGAGCAAATGTCCACAGTCTCTTAGAGAGACCACATGCAGAGTGTCAATCTGTGAACACCACACAGAAGTACAGGAATGCTAAAAAGCATCACCAGGATGAGAATGTTTATATGTCCTGGAGTCCTAACCATTTTATTTTAGGTTTGGTCAAACATGAAGACCCGAGTCATACCAAGCATATTTGGCACAGCCTAACAAGTTTTTCGCCCCACAAGTATATTTTTCAGAAGCTCCAAGTTTCCAGACTGAAGAAACTCGCAGGACCACCAAAAGCAAATCGAGAAAAGATGCATCCTGGCAATGACAACAGGGAGTATCATTCATTTACTTTTTAGATTAAATCTAGTCCTTGGGTGGTGTAAGAAACTGCCACATTTTTAAATGGATACAAGATCCAGATTAAATTTAACTTGCATCATACCTGCAGCAAAGTTTACATAGAGGAGAGAAATGGTACAAACCAGAAAACATGGCCAGCAATGTTGGACCAGTAGATAGCACAAAAGATATAGCAGCAATGCCACAAAAGTATGGAAATAGCAATAATAGTAATTGTATTTCTTTTTGTTTCAATTTTAGGTTACAAGTTCTGCACAAGCAGCTTCAATACTAAAGGATGCAAAACCCCAAACAAAGCTCCAATTTACACCAAAGTTCTACTAACCCTTTTATTGCTGCAACTATACAAAGAGCCAGTACCTCGCACAGCTTGTATTTGTCACCTAAGGAGAATCCAAAAACTGTCACATGGACAAAATCAAAGGACTTTTTTTTAAATTATTTTATTTTTCTTTCTTCAGTCCTTCAGAGAAGGAAAAGGTTTAAATACAGCAACTACTATTTGTTTTCTGGACACATGGACAAAATCCCCTTTTCTCTTCTTCAGGAGAAGTTCATTAACCCCCTCACTACAGCAATCATTGTTTGTGTGTTTGTCAGGACACTGTGACACATGCACATTCCATTTACAGTGTGAATCTCACCCCTGCAAGTATGCAGATTCCTTTTGTATTGTACATACGTTTTTAATCGCTGATCTGGTCACACATATGATCTTCATTCTTATGTCATTGTATATACCTTGTAAATATTTGTTTTCTTTTTCTTCTTATTCTTCTTCTTATTATATGCTGATCATATATATACGCTTCCTTCTTAAAAAGCTTCAAACTAATTTAAATATCAGACAAAGAATGGTATGCCTTACATCAAATTGGAAAAGAGAAACGTTTTGTTAGTTGTTGAGATGGACCATTCTCTTAATACAGACTTAACCAAGTCTAAGAGAATGAATAATAGCATAGATGGAATATTGTAGTTATTGTATATGCACATGGCTGCATATCACATAATACTGGATGGAATTCGATATAGTCAAACCCATTCTTAACAGATATCTAATATTTGTTTGAAGCAAAATCGTAGTCATTTATTGTATTGATAGGATGTTGTCATAGATACGTCAAATCAAAATATTATTGTTAGTTATAGGATTTAGTTGGTGTATGGTTAATTTAGTTTAAGATAAGATAGTATATAGGAAGGTAGGTAAGAGATCAGAGACTGAATGGTAAATTGTTATTCAGTGAGGAAATTTAGTATAGACAGAGTGGATCCTTTAGAATCTACCCCAGACATTTACCTGCCAATGCCTGTAGATAAATGTTCTTATCAACAAGTAAAGCAAAAATACTTGGTTAAAAGTTTCAACTGCTGTATTCAACATCACAAACTGTTTTGTTCAACACAACGAGGTTGGGGTTAGAGAGACATGGACACTTATCATGATTGCAGCGCGATAATCTTAAAGGACGCACAAGGACACTTGTCACGATCACAGCGATAATCGTAAAGGACATACAAAGCAAACTCGCTAAGGACTGCATTAATGAGGCTTATCAAAGGCCCTGTGTTTTTCAGAACTGTGGTGAAGAAATTTATCAAGACCACAGCACTCCAAGGGCCACACACATTCCCTCTATACATGTAAAGCAACATGCCAAGCAAGTCAACAGCCTCGAAGAAGAATTCTACTTCTACGTCCTCCATACTGCAAATGTAAAGTGTCTCCAAGAACTGCAACCCACACAAGTGACAGCCCTCAGCCAGGAAATCACTGTGAGCAACAGGAAAGTGTCCTCACTCATCGACCAAACAAGATCGACAAGGCAAGCTGTGGCATGGCATATAACTGTCTGTAGCAATGAAAATATTTTCCTCATGAATACTGAATATAAATAACCTCTGTCCCTGGTCAAATTTAGTTATTATAGGGTAAAATAGGTTAATTAAATGAAGGATATTTCATACCAATGGTTAATTTATGTTTAGGATAGTTTGAAAAAGATAAGTTTGGAAATATATATGAATCAAGTATGGTAATTTACTGTGTGACCAATCAAAATAATTTCCCATGGTCACAAGCGGGGGACTGTTACCATATAGGCATATAGATATTGTTTTATACCATCATTAATGTAATGTGATTTTAACCATAGTATATATTATGTATGTGTATATAAAAAAAGGAATAGCTTAATAATTAGGACATCAGAGTTTAATGTTTAGACATCGTAGTATAGCTTTTGGGTTTACTAAATAATATGAATGACCACTTTGTAACATATCAAATGCAACTGAATTCATTTAGGAGACAAAATGTCTAAGGCATACTATTAAGCAGACAGTAGAGTGTTGTTACCCTCCCCAGATATATCTATATTTATTAATTAAGCAATATTATATAGACACTATGGGCCAGACTCCAGCCATCTGGTTTACTTTCTGGAGAATGTAGACTGCTAGTTACATTGCAGGACAGACAGGACACTATTGTATTTTGACAACAGGAGTGTAAAATAGATTGATGCACAGGGAGAGACCAGAAACAGGAGATCTCGCAATGAAGATTACCACTAGCGTCCAGACAAGCAGGAGACCCTGTCACCATTAGCATCCATAAATTCAATAACGTCATGAGAACAGGGAACTTCAATTCATGTATTTGTGATATAAGGAGAGAGATAGAGTAGACATTCACTCACATTCGCACACAGACACACGGACAGTCAGCAAGAAACCTATTCAGTGAGTCAGGAGGAGAGATGTGAGACACAAGCAGGAAAGAGAACGGAACCAAAAGCAATGGGCTGGAGTGAGAGACTAACAGTAAATATGGTAGTTATGAATGTTCGTTTATGGGTATAGGTATAAGTTATGTCAGTATTGTAGCAGTCTGTCTGTCAATTGTTTAATGTCGTTTTATGTAATATAAGCAAGGAGGCGTATATAAATATATATATAATAGCATATACATCAATTACTGTGTTAGAATTATTCTGTATGGTTTGTTTTGCCTATAAATAAAATCCTCCAATTGGAGCTAAAATTACAAGTCTTGAACTC
Source organism: Crinia signifera (assembly GCF_055691185.1). Lineage (NCBI taxonomy): Eukaryota > Metazoa > Chordata > Amphibia > Anura > Myobatrachidae > Crinia > Crinia signifera. Next base: position 238,554,938 of record NC_139219.1, on the reverse strand, counting down.
TCATATTTGGGGAATCAAATTATGACAAGTACTCTGCATATTGTATTGTAAGGTCTATTAGAATATAATTGCAGATGTCAAATATATATGTTATTATATCAATCCAAGATATAATAAATATATTTTATATAATATTTCAATCTCAATAACCATTATTGGGATAAGAGAGATATATGACCCCTAAAATAAAACTCTACACTGCCTCAAACCTGAGATGTCAGTTTTCATTACCCAATCACGTATGCTTTTGCCGCGGGTGTAACACGGCATAATTCGTGTGTCATGGAGTTTAAGGGCAGGATCAGTACTGACTATTGGCCAGGCATTCTTGGTAATCCTCTGAATAATAGGACTTTTGGCATTAAAGTGATTGACCCAGGGCATACACTTCATGCGAGCTGCTTTGGAGGAAGGTCCAAGTAGCTCCTCCCGTGAGCGTTCAAGGGCTCTGTTTTTAGCTAACTGAAGTTGAGTGTTGTTATAACCCCTATCCAAAAAGTCGACAATCATCCTGTCGATGTGTCTGACTGCTTGATCTTTCTCGGAGCATATCCTTACTGCTCGCAGAAACTGTGAATAGGGGAGTGAGTATTTCAACTTCTTGGGATGAAAGCTAGCTGCATGAAGTGTGGTATTCCTGTCTGTTATTTTACGGTATAATTCAGTATGTAGCAGATTACCTGATATACTGACATTGACGTCAAGATAATTAACTGCTAGTTGGCTGATATTATAGGTGAATTGGACAGGATGTCCAGTAGCATTATGCATGTTTACAAAATTCTCAAGGCACTCCTGTTCACCAGACCAGACGATGAACAGGTCATCTATATATCTAGTATATAAGATGACATTGTCGACAAATGCACGGCTGCTAAATAGAATGTCGTCTTCAACCATGTACATATAGGCGTTGGCGTACGATGGGGCCACATTCGACCCCATCGCACAGCCAGACGCCTGTAGGTAGTACCTACCGTCAAATACAAAATAGTTGCACGTGAGAATCATATCAAGCAAATCAAGTACCAACTCAGTATCGGGCCCGGTGTAATACTGATTATCAGTAATTAATCTCCTGACAGCCTCTTTGCCTTCATTGTTGGGTATAACTGTATATAAACTGGTAATGTCCATGCTACATACAAAGGTCCCATCTGGCACAAAACCAATACCGTTAATCTTATTCAGAAAGGAAGTAGTGTCCAATAAATGTCTGGGATGGTTGGTAACACAAGGTTGAAGTAAGGCATCCAGGTAAGTTGACACTTTGTGAAACAGTCCATTGCGAGCAGAGATAATTGGTCGACCGGGGGGATTTTGGAGGGACTTATGTATCTTAGGTAGCGTGTAGATAATAGGAACGGTGGGTGCTTCCGTTATTAAAGCTTCCATAAGCCCCTCCTGAATCACCCCAGAGTCGACCGCTTGCTTGAGTCTCAGTTTAAGTCTATGACCAAAGACACTCGTGGGGTCAGAGTCCAACAACCTATAAACTTTGGTATCACTCAGTTGACGATTAATTTCACAAGCATAATCACATGCTTGTGAAATTAATCGTCAACTGAGTGATACCAAAGTTTATAGGTTGTTGGACTCTGACCCCACGAGTGTCTTTGGTCATAGACTTAAACTGAGACTTTGGTCATAGACTTAAACTGAGACTCAAGCAAGCGGTCGACTCTGGGGTGATTCAGGAGGGGCTTATGGAAGCTTTAATAACGGAAGCACCCACCGTTCCTATTATCTACACGCTACCTAAGATACATAAGTCCCTCCAAAATCCCCCCGGTCGACCAATTATCTCTGCTCGCAATGGACTGTTTCACAAAGTGTCAACTTACCTGGATGCCTTACTTCAACCTTGTGTTACCAACCATCCCAGACATTTATTGGACACTACTTCCTTTCTGAATAAGATTAACGGTATTGGTTTTGTGCCAGATGGGACCTTTGTATGTAGCATGGACATTACCAGTTTATATACAGTTATACCCAACAATGAAGGCAAAGAGGCTGTCAGGAGATTAATTACTGATAATCAGTATTACACCGGGCCAGATACTGAGTTGGTACTTGATTTGCTTGATATGATTCTCACGTGCAACTATTTTGTATTTGACGGTAGGTACTACCTACAGGCGTCTGGCTGTGCGATGGGGTCGAATGTGGCCCCATCGTACGCCAACGCCTATATGTACATGGTTGAAGACGACATTCTATTTAGCAGCCGTGCATTTGTCGACAATGTCATCTTATATACTAGATATATAGATGACCTGTTCATCGTCTGGTCTGGTGAACAGGAGTGCCTTGAGAATTTTGTAAACATGCATAATGCTACTGGACATCCTGTCCAATTCACCTATAATATCAGCCAACTAGCAGTTAATTATCTTGACGTCAATGTCAGTATATCAGGTAATCTGCTACATACTGAATTATACCGTAAAATAACAGACAGGAATACCACACTTCATGCAGCTAGCTTTCATCCCAAGAAGTTGAAATACTCACTCCCCTATTCACAGTTTCTGCGAGCAGTAAGGATATGCTCCGAGAAAGATCAAGCAGTCAGACACATCGACAGGATGATTGTCGACTTTTTGGATAGGGGTTATAACAACACTCAACTTCAGTTAGCTAAAAACAGAGCCCTTGAACGCTCACGGGAGGAGCTACTTGGACCTTCCTCCAAAGCAGCTCGCATGAAGTGTATGCCCTGGGTCAATCACTTTAATGCCAAAAGTCCTATTATTCAGAGGATTACCAAGAATGCCTGGCCAATAGTCAGTACTGATCCTGCCCTTAAACTCCATGACACACGAATTATGCCGTGTTACACCCGCGGCAAAAGCATACGTGATTGGGTAATGAAAACTGACATCTCAGGTTTGAGGCAGTCTGACTCAGAACAAAATACTTTTTTGAAATTACGAGTTGGTTGTTTCAGATGCCTAAATTGCATAGTGTGTAGGGCCATGAATACCGGCAGTGACTTCCCACATCCCCACACGGGCGCACTTATCCCCATTAAACATCGGGTATCATGTACCACAAAATTCATTATATATTTAATTACGTGTCCGTGTGGGTTATGTTATGTCGGGAAAACTGACAGGACATTAAGGGAAAGAATTGCTGGACATAAATCTGTGCTGCGGGCGGCGTTAGCCAGCGGTTCTAGTGACCAAGAAGCACACTATTGCTATGCTAAAATATATTATCATAGACCATGAGCCTGCGACCTTGCGGGGAGGCGACAGATCTCTGCGCCTACTCCGTAGGGAAGCTCGTTGGATACATTCCCTTGGCACGCAGGCACCTCACGGGCTTAACGAGTCTGCAGGACTACATTGTTTTCTGTGAGCTGGTTTATTTAATTAGTCGACACATTTGAGTCTACTCAGTAAGTTGACACATTTAATGTTGATACCTGTTTTTTGATATGCCTTTTTTGATATGCCTATTTTTTCCAGGGTTGCGTCTTGGATTCCTGCTGATGTGTAGTCCATTTTCTTACTTAGTATTTACACCATACGCATATAGTGCAACTGTTGCACTTCATTATTATACGGCAAGATGTTATTTACTTAGTATCTTTTGTGGAGTTGTTTATATGTTTTTAAAATCACTTCATTTATATATGGGTTTATGTATTGTATTTCTGCACTGTTTATAGGTGGTTGCCATAACCACCGTCTCCTACTGACTGCGTCATGACTAGATGCGTCAATTAGGAGCTGTTGGCGGGTAACCTCACGTGATGGGGGATGTCTTTATAAGGTGTGTGTTTTAGTTTGTTCACTTATCCTGATGACGATGTTTGTATAACATTGAAAACGTTTGATCACAAATTTGCCTGCGTGTATTCTTCATTTTCTGACTCCGAGTGCCGCTTCTCTTCTACTCCATATTTGGGACCGCCGAGTCCGTATCTGAGGGCACCGGGGCACGGCAAAACCATTGGAAAGGTGTGCTGTCCTTCAACTACCTTTATATATATATATATATATATATATATATATACACATACAGCTGTAACTTTCTGCCATTTCCCCCACTTTATATTTCCTTCAGTCTCTGTAATCTCCCTATATTGCTCCTCATAGGTAAAATTAGCAGCAGTGAGCACCATCCAAAATCTTGACTAGGGCATCAAATTGGCTATGGCCGGCTCTGATCAGAGGCTTGCCTACCTCTTACAAAGCCCATTTGATCCGGGTGTATAAGCTGGGGTATAAGTGGTGATAATCTATTAGATATGAGTTTGGAGAACATTTTTTAATCCGTTTTAAGGAATGCTATCGGCCTGCAATTTTGGCAATAGAGGGGTCTTTTCCCTGTTTATGTATGGTTATGCTTCTAACATTTCCTTAAGTAAAGTCCCATGTTCAGAGGCATAGCTATAGAGGTGGTAAGGGACATTGTCAGGTTGGAAGCAAATTTCTTAAAATGAATTTGTGTGAAACAGTCTGGCCCTGGGGCCTTCCCTACTGTTAAGGAACTAATAACTGCTGTTATTTCCTCACCTGTCTACTCAGAATTCAGAAAATCTACATCATCAAATGACAGACTAGGAAGGTGTATGTCTTTTAAAAAAAAGAGGAGATCATAGAAGAATTGGGCTGAGATAAATAGAGAAGGGTCAGACTAAAGGTTATGTCATTATAGTGGGCAAAAGTCTTAGCTTTATCCACTGGGTTCTGAAGCACTTTCCCCTCAGATGATTTTATTCCTGTTCATAGTCTGCCTAAATTGAAGCCTAAGAGCAAGAAATTGCCGGTACTTGTGTAGTTTCACGGCGCCAGCATAGGGTCCCTGGGACCCTATGTGAATAGGGTCCCAGGGACCCTATTCACATTTGATTCAATGTAAAAATCGGGTCCATCGCATCGGTCGCATGCGATGCGATCGACGCATCGATCGGTGTGGCCATTCTAGGAAACAAGTACCAAGGATTCTACTTGGATTAGTCTCTCCTCTAGAACAGACTGTTGTTTAAGATGTTGTCTACGCAGTCTAGCTCCACTCTGAATAGCAGTGCCTCCTAAGTCAACCTTTAAAGCACACTAGTGATTTGGAATGGAAGTGTCAGCAGGGGAGTTAGAGCCCAGTGCTGGTTTAATACAGCGGGGACCCCATAACTTTTTTCCCCATATTTGGGACCAGCTCAATAAGCCTGGGGCTGGTTATGCTCGAGGGGTGGGCATTTTCTTTATGTTTTCGATACTAAAAATCACACCTTTACTAAATATCACACATTCCCGTTACTAAAAAATCACAAGTGACTCTCTCAACATTAGAATAATCAGAACATGGCACGGGTGTGGTATGGCGCTCCGACAGGGGGGATCCTGGCGGTCAGTATCCCAATGTCGGAATCCCAACTGCCAGTGCTCCGTCAGGGGGCGAGCGCAAAGAAACCCCTTGCGAGCTCGGTAGAATAGCCCCCGTGAGTTGGGATCCCCCCTGTCAGAGCACAGTCAGTCGTGATTCCAACGTCGGTATACTGTCGGGATCCCCCCGTCGGAGCATCATCCGGCACCCCACGGCCAAACGTTGAAAATAATAGCATCATATTAGAGAATTTTACATCACAGTGGCACTACCACACTGCATGAGGGTCATACCTAGAACTTAAGAACTAGGCTGTTTTAATCCCCAGACCCCTTTCCTAAAAACACCACGGAATTGGACATATATTATAATTTCTGAAGTGGTGGACTGCACTAAAGGCCTCTGGGAATTCAGCAACAATTTTGGCTCTTTCCTGCGATTTTGGAGAGCAATCACAGGAAAAGAGCCCAAATTGCAGGTGAATGAGAGCATGTCCGTTGCGATGTGCGATCCCATGCGCATCGCTCCGGTCAATCTGAGTCGCCCCAGCAGGAGAGGCAATCTGCAGGTTTGCTTCCAGCTCTGGGAAGGCTCAGCTGGGATGCATGCTATAGGTTGTAAATAAAAAAAATATGATCCTGCCACGCGGGAAGGTCCTGGGCGGCTCAGTGTATGGGGTCTTAACTAACCTTGTTTAAAAGAAAACTTGAAATGCCATGCACATCAGTTGGCTCTGCCTCGGACGCCCACTGCCCCATTCAACAAGAATACACCACCCAGCTCCCTGTGAGTCAGGACAAATGTGCCAACCATGATACAGCCTGAAATCTGGAACAGTTGGGAGGTATGTGATTGTATTCCAAAGAGTAATAAAGACATAAATCCTAAAATATAAGTAATAATAAATTATAAACATTCATCCTCCTCAGTTTGATCACCAACTATTACAGTTAGTAATAATTTTGGAGATGTTTCTATTCATTTGTGAATTTCTCTTTGCAAAGTTACTGAATTTGGGTCATGACTACAGTAGCTGGAGATTGAGGGTTGACAGTATCAAGAATACTAGATATTTATTTTCAGTGTATTAGGGCTAAGGCTATGTGTGACTGTGACTCTCCGGGACATCTATTTTCTTCTTTTAAGCAACTCCAATGTTGCTGTTGTGGTAATTGTGGAATTGTATCATTGACAAACAACCACCTTCTCCACCACCAATTTGAGGTTTGGGTCAGAGGTCAGCAGGTCTTTGTCGAGGATCTGTCTGTAATTTGCACTATTCATCTTCCCATCAATCCTGAGAGAACATCCAGTCCAAGATAATCACATGCTACCACCACCATTCTGCAGAGCAAGGATAGTGTAACCTGGCCAAAAGCCAAACCTTCCTCTTCTATTCAGATTGGAGATCTTATTTTCTTTAGTATTTTTCAGGCTTAAAATGGATTTGGTTTCAAATAAGTTTTTTAGAATGCTTGGGCAATTTAATATCCCATGTATATTATCTACTGCATGCACATAATTGAGGAGCTTATTTATTATCACAATTGACCTTACAGGTAAGCGTCATTCTTGGTTAACTGCTTTTGAGATGAATGCTGGTTTGCCTAATCTAAGCAATGTTGCCAGAATTTTATATTTCAATTTCTGTACTAAGAACTGTCAATGGGTAATCCATTTTTTGTTAGAGGAGTTTGTGAACAGATTTAATAATGTTGTCCTCGCTACTTTCCTCGATCGTTGTCTAAAACACCTGATAAAATACTTGGCACTAAATTATGAAAAATATGTTTGGGCTGAATACATTTTAGATTTCTTTATATTTTATTTGTGTAAGAAATCAATAGTGCATAATGTTAATGTTAAAATCTAGATCAAATACTTGTCAAATATAAAATACTGTTAACTTATGTGCTAAAGCAGAAAATTAATCCCATATGGAACAGGATTTATATTATTGTTGATATCCTTCAGTGTTCCCTCCAGATTAGACAGGTTCCAGTGACCCTTGATAAATAATTTAAGCTTTTGGTGTAAGAAATAAATTCTTCTGGTGCACTAGAGCGTTATTTTAGGGAAAATAGATCTGTGATATTTTCCAACAGCAGACCGTTGGGTGAATTGGTTACCCCTAGCAAAGCAACAGTAACTATGTGCAGTTCCCAAAATTAAAATTTTCTATCGCAATGTTCTTTTTTTTTTTTTTTTAAATTGTGTATTCTTTATTTGGTATTTTTTCATATAAAAAAGAAGAAAAGACATTACATTTAACATTTAACAACAAACAAACATTATACAAACGACATAATTGCTTCATATTAAAACATCAATTGCTTACATTATTTGGTGTATCCTATTTTGCTTATATCTTTCCATGTTAATAGACATCTCTATACATCGGAAGGAATAGTAGGAAAGAGGGGAAGACAAATAAATGAGTCCCAGGAGCTATACCAAAAAAATGAGTAAATAAATAAAATAAAAACAGTGCTTATTTTGTGCATTTTTTTTCCTCTATTATTATATATGTATATACATATTATTTTTATACTTCCTTTCTTTCAGTTGTGTTTCACTATCTTATATATTATTTTCTGTTAAATTAGGATGAAAGAAATCTATAGTTCTCTTATATATAATCAGGTGCATTTTTTATACTAATTAAGTGAAATTCCACTCGTTGTGCATATATATAATTTCATTAAAAAAAGGGAAAAAGAGAATAGTAAAAAAAAAAAAAAAAAAAGTGCATAATCAAATTAAACCATCCATCTTTCGACCCCCACTTTCCACCACTTCCTCTCGTGTTTTTCTATCTTGTCTATTTAATCATTTGTTGTGGTCGTTTTTACTCCTAACACTGATAAATTCCATCTATCCCATATCTCCCTATATTTCTGGAGTGTTTCTCTGGATTTGTGTGTAAATTTTTCATGTCCTGATGTCTCGTTTACTAATGCTCTCCATTGATAAATGGAGGGTGACTCAGGAGCTAGCCATTTTCTGGCTATCAACACCTTCGCTAGGGTTGTAAGTCATAGTACATATCGGTAAATTGATAGAGAATATGTTTCTCCTAAATCTAGTCCGAACAAGCACAAATACGGTGTCATTTCTGGAAGAGTAGGCTCTGTATACGCTATATCATTCCATATCTCCTCCCAGAATCTATATATTTGGGGGCATTTCCATAACATATGAAAAAAGTCTGCGTTTTCTGCTCTGCACTTTGGGCATAGAGAATTAATCCTTAAATTTGTTTTGTGCAGAAATGCTGGGGTTCGATGCGTTCTATGTATGACATAAAAATGTATTTGCTGAAATTTAATAGATGAGGTGGCATATTTAGTGGAGCTTAATATTTGATTCCATTGTTCCTCAGCTATGTTTCCCAAATTTGATTCCCATTTTCCTTTCAGTTGGTCAAATATCTGTGAGTCTATTTTTGTATTAAGAGTTTTATATATTTTAGAAATTTGTCTTTCTGTTTTAGTGTTAGGAGAAGTTTTTTGATCGGGGATGTCATAATGTACATCCGTTCTTTCCCAAACTGTGCCTGCGATGCGCATCTCAGCTGCAGATATCTGAATAGTGCTGTATTAGGGAGATCAAACTCTATTTTTAGCTGATCAAACGATTTTATTATGCCATCTACATATATCTGCTGTAAGCTACATACTCCCTCTGACGCCCAGAATCCCTCCTGAGACATTGGCAAAAATTCTTTAAATGAGGGGTTGTGCCATAGCGGGGTATCTTCCTCAAAATTCTGCCATTCGATTAGTTTGTGTGTGGTGCGCCATATCATTATAGCTTGTTTGAGTAGAGGCGGAAGTCCGCGAACTGCCACGCCTGACATTAGGAATTGTAATGGTGTATGTGCCCTGTTCTGCCATTTCTCAAAGAAGCCCTTAAAAGTGGAGGTGTCCCTTTCCCTTACCTAATTGGAAATATGTACCAATTGAGCTGCAAAATAATATTGTCGAATATCCGAGAGGCCCAGTCCTCCATCCATCTTGGATTTTACCAAAGCCCTTATTGCCACTCTTGGAGATCCGCCCCCCCCAAACAAAAGAGGATATAATACTATTAATGGATAAGAACACCTTTTTGGGTATATATATAGGTGAATGCTGTAATAAGTATAAATACTTAGGTTGCATAACCATTTTAATTAAATTAATGCGGCCAGTCATTGTTAGTGGTAATTTCTTCCACACATGAATCCTAGATTTGAATTTTTGCGTTAATGGTTCAATATTTTGGATAGCGAAGTCATTTGAGTTGGGAGTAATCCATACTCCTAGGTATTTAAACCTAAGAGTCCATTGCAACAGGCAGAGCGGGTCTACCTCCTTTGGAATTATTCCAGATATTGGTAGGATATTGGATTTAGACCAATTTATACTTAACCCTGAATACACCCCAAATGACTCAATTATCCTCAACATCGAAGGCAGCATTGATCCTGCATCTTGGAGAAATAAAAGTATGTCATCTGCATATAGAGATATAGTATCTAGGGTGCCACTCATTGATAGCCCCCTAATATTCGGAGACATTTGCATATAGCTCGCGAGGGGCTCAATTGCCAAAGCGAACAGGGCAGGGGAGAGAGGACACCCCTGCCGTGTCCCTCTTTTTAAAGGAAAGGGTTCAGATGTGCATCCATTAATTGATACTCGTGCGACTGGTGCAGAATATAATATCTTAATCCATTGTCTGAATCTTGGGCCAAAAGCAAATTTGTCCAACACCTTCCCCAGGTATTTCCACTCTACCGAATCAAAGGCTTTGGTGGCGTCCAGAGACACCACCGCCGCCCCCGATCCCGCACTTTTCTTGCTCTGTAAGTGGCAGAACAGCCTTCTTAGGTTTTGTAATGTACATCTACCTGGTATAAAACCGCTTTGATCTCTATGTATAATTGATGTAATCACAGAATTTAACCTAGTCGAGAGGATTTTAGCTAGGATTTTAACATCTGTTGATAATAGTGAGATGGGTCTATACGATTCAGTGAGGGTGGGATCCTTATCTGGTTTTAAAATAACAATAATGATGGTCTCTGACATGGAGGGTGACATGGTATCGCAATTAAATTGTGTGTTGAACAGATTCAATAGGTATGGACCAAAAAACTCTTTAAATTTTTTATATAGTTCTATGGGTATTCCATCGCTACCTGGGGCCTTATTATTAGGAATTGCTGTTATAGCATTTTCTACCTCTTGTAGCGTAAATGGAGAGTCCAGTGTTACTACTGAATCCAAAGATAGAGTAGGGAGCGTGATCTGTTGGAGATAGTTAACCAGTTCTTCTTCCCTATATGTTGCTCTTGAAGCATATAGATTTTTATAGTATGTAACAAACCCCTCAAGAATATCTGAAGATGTATTACATAAATCTCCTTCTGAATTATAAATCTGCTTAACCGTTGTGTTATTTCTATCATCCCTTGAAAGAAAGGCCAGATAACTTCCTCCCACATCATTTTGTGAATATAGATTGTGCCTAGAGAATAACAGCCTTCTCCTAGATTTCTCCAGGAGATAGTCTGTCCATCTCTTCCTAGCCTCACTCCACTTCTCTTGGTCTGCAGGGGATCTAGACATCAAAAATGTTGTTTCTAATTGGCGACACTCCTTCTCCATATTAAACTCCTCCCTTCTGCTTTCTCCCTTAATCCGGGCTACCCTCTTAATTAAAGTACCTCGGATTGATGCTTTAAAGGCATCGTGTTTTACCCCGGGATCGGGATAAGAGACGTTGTGTTCTTGAAATTTATCCCATTCAGATATTAATTCATCCCCTTCCCCCATTAGTGTCAACCAAAAGGGATTCAATTTCCAAAATCTCACTCCTTGAGGGACTAGACTTTCCAAAGTCAATACTAGTGGTGAATGATCGGAAATTCCCTTCCCCAGGTAATTAACCTCTATGATCTTAGGTATCAAATCGGGTGATACAAGGGCCATATCTATGCGGGAAAAGGCATTAAAAGATGTTGAATAGCAGGAATATTGGATGTCCTGTGGAAACCGAAATCTCCAAATGTCTATTAACCCTAATTCTGATATCATTCTTGCGAAAGGTGTTGGAGAAATTCCCTTAACATTAGCTTGCATATTGGGTCTCCATCTATCAATTACAGCATCCATAATATTATTATAATCTCCAAGACAGATCGTAGGTGTTGTAGGTGACAAGGCTATAAAGGCCATTGCTTTTCTCAAAATTTCATTATTATAGGGAGGGAGAATGTATATGGCAAGTATATGCACCAGAGTGGAATCAATAAACGCCCTCAAGAACACATATCTGCCATATTGATCTATTTGGCTACAATCTAGACTAAAGGGAACGGTCTTCTTAATCAGGACTGAAACCCCTCTTGAGTTCTGCGAGAATGTAGAGTGAAACTGCCATCCCACCCACGGCTTCTTTAGGGCTAATACTTTGCTTCCAGTTAGATGGGTCTCAGATAAGCATACGATATCTACTTTGTGCAGTTTGATTTGTGTGAGAACCAGAGCTCTCTTAATTTTGTTGTTTAGCCCTCTTACATTCCAACCCATCAGTTTAAGGCCCTTATATCTAGTCACCATCTATAGACCCTAATTTATACAGTTTAAGGATATAGAAAAAAAAAAAAAAAAAAAAATTAGAAAAAAAAAAAAAAAATCAAACCTATCATGAGGACACAATATTGACATTCTCGCATGTCTAAATTATAACACATGAAAATACCGTGGAAAGATAAGCAGTTATTATATCCCTTAATAGCATATACCTCTTTTTTTTTTTTTTTTTTTTTTTTTTGTGCCTTGTTTAAAAACCAGAACATACTTAACATCACGAAATTGCCCAGCACAAATCCGTCCCTTCCCTTTATGAAACTTAATAATAGGGGTCAAACGAATTAAAAAAAAAGGAATTGAACCCATCTGCGAGAAACGCATTTAACAATCCCGCATACTTAAATTGTAATGCATAAGACATCATAGAAAATATAAGCAACTGTTGTATCACGTAATAATATATGGGGCGTATTTGCCCATCGCATGTAAGCAAAAAAAGCAAAATATACAAAACATCACATGACAAACTAACAAACAACCATCCCTTCCCTCCCTGTATATCCATAATAGACTAAGATATACCTTTACCCAGACTAACGAAAGAAGAGGAGGAAAAAAAAAAAAAAAACCCTAGACAAGTTGGGGAATATCAGGAAAAGATCCCAAGCTAACCTGATAGCTATTTCTTAGTGGTAACTCGCAATGTTCTGATACTTTAAATCCATCTCAAGATTAATTTCTAATTAATTATACAAACCAAGGAATAATTGAAGGCTTACAGTTGTTTTACCCACATTTCAAAGGAAATAATGGTCTCATCTGCCCAGATATCTAAAAACTTCCATGTAACTTATTTTAGTTGAAAGGGGAAGACATCTATATTTTTATGTTTGTAAAAAAAAAAAAAAAAATCCCAAACTGCTAATGTATTAGAATAACCAATAATTAGCATTTTAGATTATCTCCTCCCATAGTACCGTGGTTTTGAAAGGTTGTCAATTTTATTAGAAATAAATATTGGACTGTTATATACAGAATCGGCGGCACTTGAATCAACAGAATCACAGGCAGCAGCATGATTAAATCTTTATCTTGCTGCTGCCTGTGATTCTGTTGATTCGAGCGCCACAGATACTGTATGTATATGACCACTGCTGCTTCCTTGGAAGAAGCAGTGATAGCGCTGTATGGTGATTTTATATATATATATATATATATATATATATATATATATATATATCAATTAAATTATTTCCTAATTAAAATGAAAAAAAAATCATATGTAGAGAATGTGGGAGAAAGTATTGAATGCATTCAAAGCTATTGTTAGGTTTCCTTAATGCATTATGAAGGGCAATTCCCATTTACTCTGCAACATTGTAACTGCTGAGGTGGACGCAATGCCAATATTTTCACCGTTGCCAAATGTTTTTTTTCTACTGCTGGTGTGTCAGTGCGCATGGGAAAACATAGCTTAGAAACGTCTGTAAGAGTGAGTATTTAGAGGTCTATGTACTAAGTTTTGGAGGAAGATAAAGTAGAAGGAGACAAAGTACCAGCCTAACTGTCATGTTATACCCACAGTTTGAGAAAAATGTCAGTTTTGGTATAGTCGGTTGGTGGGTAGTTTAACTCTGTCACAGTGTGATTTACCACAGACGCAATGGTACCGAAGATTTACAGCGGTACCCTGCCTGTGTGTGTGTATGGGGAAGGAATCCCCTGACAATGAGTAGGTACCATGGGGGGAGTGTGTGAAACTTTTTGGGCATGGGGGAGCAAAGTTTATAGTTACAACACTGCGCGTATAGTTGGAGTGCCTGGGCTATACCTGTATGAGGCTCAAACCTATTCAGCAGGACTCCAATTTATCTGGAATTATTGTGATACATTGTCATTTTTTTATTTTGGATGTGATCCTTTATTAAAACAGTGTTACACTATAGGGTGTGAATTTTCCTAAAGGAACAGAGGTGGAAGTGTTTAGTGGAAATTTAGAGATACATTTATGGAAGAATTTGCACAAAAATTACATTTTACAGAGAGACATATTCTTTATAATTTCTGAGTGCCCATATGAATTTCTCCCATTTGTTATCCTACTGCTGATTGCCGACATATTGGGGGTCATTCAGACATGTTCATCAGGCTGCAAATTCAATTATTGTACGGCCGCGCATGCGCACGATATGCAGTGCGCATGCGTGAGCCATCTGCCCAAAGGCAGTGAGCAAAGGTTAGCATTTGCTTGCAGGGTGATTGACATTCTGTGAGCATTCTGGGGGCCTGCCATCAGGCATTCCCCAGCCATTGGGAGGGAGGGCCGCTGATGACGGCCCTCCTCCTTCCCACGTCGAATGAGTCCTGACTCACTCTTCGCAACAAGCAGGGGGAATATCATTCGATGGTGAAGGATTTTCACGTTGTGTAGGAGCGCTGGGCATGCTTTTGGTGAGCAGTGACTTTCTGCTCGCTGGGCTCAGCGCATGTCGATTCTATCGCCATCTGTATGTAACCAAAATGCAAAGGATAAATGTATTTGGACTCAATGCAAAATGATTTCCTCAGATGCAGTTCATTTTACTTGATTTGCTCCCAACTCAGACTCTGGGGACAATTTGAATGGGAGTTCTATTTCAGGTGGGATGTTGCTATAGCTCTTTGTCTGAGCTGTGTTACATTTAAAAGAAGCTCCGATTACACTTTATAAATGGAGTCCCAGGGATTGCAAGGTGCTCTTGCACATCTAATCCAAGTAACATAGGGAACATATATACAATGAAGTACAAATGGGGGTGAACAGTGTGATAGGCTCCATTGAGAGTCCTCTCCGGGTCATCCCACATTGTTTTTGGGATCCACCAATGATAACTTTTTAAGGTCCTGTCCTTCTGCTTGAACCCTCCACAATGAAAATGTATACAAAAATAATTGATGTTGAGATCTTGGAAAAAGTAATACCATTCCTGAGATTATGTATTCCAGGAGCAATTATATTTCTGTAGTCTGCTCTACACAATGCTAAACTCCAGGGGCTTATAAATATTGCAGGGTGATGTATTGCTTTGGTCAGATTTGTAACAGTTTAGTTTATAGTCTACAAGTCTCCATTTCCACTGCTGTATATAGAGATGTAGCCATCAGCAAAAAGTTTGCAGTAGACAGCACTGAAACCAACGTATAAATAATTAAGCATAGGCAACGTATTTTCAATGCAAAGATTACTTACATTTAAAGTTACACAACATAGTACAACATATTTAAAATCATATTTACATTTTCAAGAACCTCCCGCTTTTGTATATGTACAGCCCTGCCATACCATTAACTTGCCACATTTAGCAACATTTGCACCATTCATGCGGGGTAATTCGGATCTAAACTCATAGTCGGATATGTACAGGAGCTATCAGAAACTGCCAGGCTATAGTAAAATCCTGCCTTGCGAATTAATGTGTACACCAGGAGGCTGATGAAAAATTAGAAGATGCTTTTAATCCAACATAGAAATGTCATAGAAATGTATCATTTCTGTCTATCAGTAACAGTTTCAGCTTTAATCTAAACTATCATCAGATATATAATATCAACCACTGGGAGTGGTATAGAATATATTATTTTCACTTCTGCCACATGCAGCCAGACCGCTTAACAGATTTATTTATTAACAGTTTCTTATATAGCGCACACATATTCCGCAGCGCTTTACAGAGTATAGTTGAACATTCACATCAGTCCCTGCCCCAGTGGAGCTTACAATCTATATTCCCTACCACATGCACACGCACACACAGACATTCTAGGGTTAATTTTGTTGGAAGCCAATTAACCTACCAGTATATTTTTGGATTGTGGGAGGAAACCGGAGTAAACCCATGCAAAGACGGGGAAAACATAAAAATTCCGCACAGTTAGCCATGGTGGGTATCGAACCCATGACCTCAGAGCTGTCAGGCAGTAATGCTAACCATTACACCATCCGTACTGCCCAGCATATGTCAGCAGATATCAATGTGTGTGGTATAGAATATCTTCAGGATTTAGGTAAACAGTAAATTGGTTGACACAAAATGGTCAGTATGCATTATCGATCAACAGATACAAAAGGTCAACAGGATTAACATTTTAACATGTTAATAGTCGACACACAAAAGGGATTCACACTTTTTTCAGGTTTTGGGGTAAAATTTTATATGTTTGTTAATAAGCAGAAACAGTGGCGCACACAGGGGGGGGGGGGGTCCCGAGTACTTAGAAACCCCACCTGCACCTATTCATTGGCATGCAGCACAAACCATTCAGAAGAGAGCGAGGAACAAACTCTCATCATATGTGGAGCTACTGTGGAGGCGCAGAAAAAATTATTAAAGTGCCCAATGCTGCGTTCCCATCCCCCCCCCCTCTCCACTCCCCCAGGTTTTGAGCTGTGCACTGCAGCAGGGGGCAGGCTGAAGAAGCTGCCAGAAGTTCTGTCTGATAGTGTGAGAGTCCAATGAGAGTGGCCGGGCTGCTTTTTTGAGAACTCCAATCCCTTCTTCTTCTACCAAGCAATAGTTTCTTCCTGTCTCTTTTTGTTAAAATCATTCTCTTTAATGTTACTGCTCATGTCGGAGTCTCCATACCTGACCTGCCTCCGTCTGTGCCAACCCTCTGAGTACCAGCAACCTGTGGCAAGGCACTTTGCCACTTTCTCCCACCCAGTCTGCTCGATCAGATATCGTATGATCGACCAGATACCAGAAAGTAGTGAAACGGAGTGAAAATAAAAAGCCTTAAGCTACTCAGTGCGACAATAGGTAGATCCACCGTTTGTGTACTATGACTCCTAAGGGATTCTGAACAATTTCATTTAAACATATTCTAGCATTTATGTCCCTTTTTGTCCTCTTGTTTTTTCTGATATAATTCCTATTTTTTTATAAATATACCATATAATATCATTCTAGCTATTTAAGCTCATAGTTATATACTTTTTGTTTCGTGTATAACATATCTATGAGGCGCACATATGAAGTGGAGATATACATCATACCATTATTTCAAAGTTCTATATTTTCCGCTAATGTGGTAATAGATTTTACCGCTATTATAGTTTGTATGTCAGCTTCTTTACAATATGATGTTGCCGTCTATAATCATTTTTTTGCCCTCTTCTGTATTATTAAACCACCGTGGTGTCATGGTGATAGTATGTGTTGTTATCATTGTGAAGGACGTGATGACATCATCAGGCGGCATCGGACTTGATGATGGCAGATGCACCAGCCGTGACCCGGAAGGGACATTTAGACCAGACCGCTATGGTGTTTCTAATCACTTGGTGGGGATATAACATGAGAGTTCTGTGTTTGTAATGTTAACCTGATGAAAATGCTAGCATTGAAATGTTGCTTGCATACCCAAAGTAACTTTCAAGCCAAGTCACACATGGAGATTTAGATCATGTACTGGTCAATGCATTTAAGCAATTACAATGTGGTCACAAACCATGGGGCACACCAAAACTTGGACTGGTGAGTGCAAATAGTGTATATTGTTTAGTAATAATTTTTTTGTGGTCACATTCTCTCATGCTAAACTTATTTTTTATAGCTTATTTTAACTATTTCCCTAGATGCTTTGCAACAGGTGTGTTGGTGGTTGCCTCACCTTTAAAAGCATAGTGAGCATTAGACCGGATAGCATGCCTGAAATCAAACATGAATGTGATAGCTATGTTTATGGTAATAATTTTGAGCAATAGTGTTAGGACCTGCAGAAAAGTGGGGGCCCGTGGAGGGGCGCTGCAAGATTATATGCATGGATCAATACATGAACTAAATCTGTTTATTATTGTTAGTTAATTTAGTGAGTGCAGAGCCCCTGCTTGAACAGGATAGTTAGTCCTGTAGAAGAAACATACAACACAACACAAAAAGCAGCGCTAAGACTAATTAAAAGAAAAATTAAAAGAAAAATTCAGTGATAGGATTAGCTTTACAACAATTTTTTTAAGAAATTCAATTAAAACTTCTATTCATAAAACCAAAACGGAAACACTGTGACCTAAAGAATCAAACACATATAGTTCAATAAGAGCACTTAACTCGCTCACTAGGTAGAGATACAGGACCTTATTTTCGTTCACACGCAGAACTGCAAATTTTGAAATGCTACATTTGGTTTTAATGCCACCCGCTGCTCATACAGCGCCCCCCCCCCAGCACAGCTGCGAATGGATGCTTTGCATAAACATCCATTCACACTCAGCATGTGCACATTATTTCTTTATTTATTTAACTATGTACACATACACACACACAGACATTCTAGGGTTAATTTTCTTGGGAGCCAATTAACCTACCAGTATGTTTTTGGATTGTGAGAGGAAACCGGAGTACCCGGAGGAAACCCACGCAAGTATGGGGAGAATATACAAAGTTTCCCATTGTGGGAGTCGAACCATGACCTTAGCGCTGTGAGGCAGTAATGCTAACCATTACACCATCCATATTGCCCCTACAGAAATGCGCATGCGCAGTAATAAAACATTGGTCCCCTGTGTCGACGCGCGGGAGGACAAATGAGCCAGGGCCGTCTTAACAATTGTGAGGGCCCCTGGGCAAAATACCCCCAGAGGCCCACCCCACCTACCTCCGAGTCCAACCTATGCTGCCTGGATCCGGACCCACTGCTGCACATAGTGGGGAGGATGGGGGGTGGAGGGTAGAGTGATCCGGGCATCGGCAGCTGGGAGCTTGTTTTGTAGTGCTATTTGGTGGCGGGACGGGAAGCGTTACTGAATTTGAAAAGACTGGCAGGACGCTGATTGGCTGAATTTTCTCAGCCAATCATCATCTGGCCAGTCTTTTCAAATTCCGCAGCTCTTCTCGCCCTGCCACCTGGCGAATAGTGCTAAAAGTTCCCAGGCCCAGCCTCTGCTGCCCGGACCCCACTGCCACCCACCCACCACCGCAGCCGCTCCCCGGGGCAGTGATGGCCATTGGCACAGGTTTCCTGCATTGCAACCAGGCCTGCATGATATGTACTGCTCTCCCTGAGGGCAGTGGGCCTGTGTGTTGATACACCTTCCCCTCCCTCCTCCCTGCCCTCATCAGTGTTTGCAGCCCCACCTGTGAGGAGGCTTTGTGGTACTCAGGGACCCACCTGTTGTGACCCGGAGCCCCGGCAGTGGACTGCTGAGTGCTGATTGGCCGTGCATCTTGCTTGCTTCCTGCACAGTTGGAAGGTGCAAAGAAGACGGGGCGGCATGGTGACTGCACTCCCCCAGGTGGGGTGGCGGTGCGGGAAGCGCTACTGAATTTGAAAAGACTGGCCGGACGCTGATTGGCTGAATTCTCTCAGCCAATCAGCGTCCGGCCAGTCTTTTCAAATTCAGCAGCTCTTCCCGCCCTGCCATCTGGCAAATAGTATTACAAGCTCCCAGGCCCAGCCTCTCCTGGCCGGACCCCAGAGATCTTCACCAAAGTATTGCAAACAGATGAATCTCCTTGTAACCATCCTTGAGCCACCTAGACCAGGCCAGCTTTATCCCATCCAAGGCAGGTGCTGGATAATACTAGAAGCATAATTAATATCTTCATAAGTCACCTTAAAATCCACTCACTAGCACTTCATTAATACCCCTTTTCCACTAGCCTAAATATCCTGGATTTTAGCACGGGAGTGCGCAAAACCTGGGATTTTAGGCAGGTGGAAAAACTCCCGGGGTTCAACCTGAGTCACTGTGTAGTGTAAATGGGTAACCGTGGTCGATGCGACCCGGGTCCCCTTCACTACACTGCAAAAGCCAGTGCTGGGAGATGTTTTCATCTCCCAGCGCCTCCCCGACCCCACCTCCCAATGACGTCACCCGCCCGGCATTATGCCGGGTGGGGACTCTAGTGTGAATGGGTTTGCAAGCCGGGTCGTACCCAGGCTGTTGCCAGGAAAAAAAATCCCGGGTGCGACCCGGCTTGCAGATGGAAAAAGGGAAGTCAATTCCCCACTCTGCCAATCACAACATTCTATCCAACCATGAACAAACCTGGGAAAGGGACCTAAGTGACAAATTGGGTCCACTTACTTGGGATACGTTTGGAGCCTGTAAAATAATTTATCAATGGGAGCCCTAATAGTACTATCACTAAAAACATGCAGTGTGGACACACTGGTTCTCTTAAAGGGCCTACACATAGGGCAATTTTATCAGATTGCTTAGACAATGCCCCTACATTGCTCAGCATGTAGGGGCCGTAGCAATGCACAGCCCTGTGCATTGCTATTGCCTGGCATTGCATTTAATATCCAGCATGCTGGATATTAGATCGTTCAGAGCCAGTGTTCTCATTGGAGAACACTGGACCTGACAGATCGCTCAGTGCTGACACATAGCTGTGTGCTGAGCAATCTTGATGAGCATTCTGAGTGATCTAGCATAGTTCAGAATGCTCAGCAAATCTTGCTATGTGTAAGCTCCTTTAGACTGTCACAATCAGTCTGCTTTCAATCACACCCGCTCCATCCTGGCTTGCACCTCCTCCCCCCCCCCCCCCCCACACACACACACACAAACTTTTCACCCATTATAACATCTCATCATCTCCCTTGAACCCTACCAATTCTTGAATTCTTGCCAAATCATGAAACACTCCTCTCCCACTTGTTCTTCCCTTTGTTTTTCTTGTCTCAAATTTTACCAGCAATATAAGTGTATATTCCTACTATATACCAGTTCTAGTATATTACTTACTGTTAATCTTCAAAGACCTAACACAGACTCTCCACTAGCCTCCAAACTTTCAAGCGTTCCCTGAAAACTCACCAGTTCAGGCATGCCTATCATATTTAAGTTCCCTATGCATAACCCTCTGAGGCACTTATTATATAGCTTCCCTTCTGGATTTGCAACTTGGTGGGACTGCTATGCTATTACTGGTGCCTGTCCTTTTGTTTCCATCCTTTGTCCCTGTAGATTGTAAACTTGCAGGGCCCTCAAAGTCTGTCTGTTGTTACCCAGTTGGTTTTATCACTGTACAATTGTACAGCGCAACTAAATCTGCTGCATTATATAAGACACTGTAAATAAATAAATAAATTGTGGGATTGGAGATGGACAATAGAATATGGTCGGTGTATTGTGCATTCCCTTGCCCATCTATCATGTACTAATTGGATAGAACTTAACCTTCTCTAAGGCAGTAATCCAGAAAATGTGACAAAGTTTTCTTAGTCAAGTGCAGTAAAACAGTTATACAACTCTATACCCACTAATCCTGCTAATCCTGGTGCATTAGGAGCCAGAATCCCTAGAAAACAAGCGTTTCCACTTAAGGATTTTGAATGGTAAAAAAGGTCACTTGTGAGAACTGTAAGCTGGACATGGTATTTATAGGCCGAGCTGCAGCTGTATTCAGGGGCCTTGCCCTTGTATGATGCAGACCAAATACAACCAGTATCACCTTCTTCACAAAGATAATGTTACAAATATTGTTATTACAGGTTTATAAAATGTATATTAAATTAACCGTAAGGACCTTATTGAGGCTGGAGCAAGCGGCCTTATTATTTTTTGCAATTAAAAAAATACATAATTTAGTGTCTAATCATGTATACATAAAACATAATTGTTTTTAAAATAGCAAAACAAACGTACAGTACATATATAGCCATGAGGCAATGCATGCCTGTACATGTTCTAAGTAGTAAATATTTTGGCTTACATCTGGTGGTTTCGAAATTGATAAAAACATTTAAAAAAAAACAATATATTATAATGGGGCCTACAAACATAGCAATTAAGGGGCATTTTTTCTAAGTGAGGTCACTAGATTAGAAAATGCCCCTACATCGCTATGTGTGTAGGGGCCATGCACGGCCCCACGTGTCGCTATCACCCGATGATTAGTATCCAGCATGCTGGATAGCAATCGGTGAGGGCCAGTGTTCTCACCGGAGAATTTTTGCTAACATTATCAATTTTATGGAAAAAAATCAGTGGGACTTTCTCTGGAACCATCCTCCTTAGTACTAAACATAGAAACATAGAATTTGACGGCAGATAAGAACCACTTGGCCCATCTAGTCTGCCCCTTTTTTTAAACATGTTACCTCAAACCATATTTGATCCTTATTTTTTGTAAGGATATCAATATGCTTATCCCAAGCATGTTTAAATTGTACTACTGTATTTGCGTCTACCACCTCTGATGGTAGGCTATTCCACTTATCTACTACTCTTTCTGTGAAAAAATTCTTCCTCACATTTCCCCTGAATCTTCCTCCCTCTAGTTTCAGTGCATGTCCTCGTGTTCTGTTGCTCCTATTCCTGTGAAGAATGTCTCCCACCTGTACCTTGTTAAAACCCTTGATATATTTGAAAGTTTCTATCATGTCCCCCCTTTCCCTTCTCTGCTCTAAAGTATACATATTAAGATCTTTTAGTCTTTCCTGGTATGTTTTGTGATGTAGGCCATGCACCATTTTAGTTGCTCTTCTTTGTACAGTCTCTAATGTATTTATATCCTTCTGGAGATATGGCCTCCAGAACTCAACACAATACTCTAGTTGAGGTCGTACCAATGACCTATACATTGGCATTATTACTTCTTTCGGTACTCTTTACCTAGAACGGCGCCGCCGATCAAAATCGTGGTCATCGCGGGTAAAAATCGCGGTGATCGCGGTAATCGCGGGCATCGCGGGTAAAATTGGATGGTCGCGATGCCCGCGATGACCGCGATCACCGCGATTTTCCCATAGGAAACAATGTTAAAAACCCTGATTGACCGCGATTTGACACTTAAATGCCTCAATGGACCCGATTTTGGCATATAAATCAATGTAAAATGGGCCACACAGCCCAAATAGGGCCAATGAACCGTTAAATGTCCCCCCAAATTTTTAACGCCACCCCACGATCCACGCCAACCCGAAGCGTGGCGAGCGCAGCGAGCCCGCGAGGGGCGGCGGTACGCGTCCTCCGACCTTTTCATGCCCTACTATCCACGTCGGCGTGGTGTGAGAATATAATAGTGTGGCGAGCGCAGCGAGCCACCGAGCCCGAAGCGTGGCGAGCGCAGCGAGCCCCGCGAGGGGACGCGGATACCTTCACAGGTAGACGCGTCCCCTCGCGGGCTTCACAGGTGTCCGGGTCGCCACGGACACCTGTGAAGCCCGCAAGGGGACGCGTCTACCTGTGAAGGTATCCGCTGCGCTCGCCACGCTTCGGGCTCGGTGGCTCGCTGCGCTCGCCACACTATTATATTCTCACACCACGCCGACGTGGATAGTAGGGCATGAAAAGGTCGGAGGACGCGTACCGCCGCCCCTCGCGGGCTCGCTGCGCTCGCCACGCTTCGGGTTGGCGTGGATCGTGGGGTGGCGTTAAAAATTTGGGGGGACATTTAAGGGTTAATGGGCTCTGTGGCCCATTTAACATTGATTCCTATGGCCAAATCGGGTTGATTGAGCCATTTAACACTAAAATCGGGTCCATCGCGACTTTTAACATTGTTCCCTATGGGAAATCGTGAGCATCGCGTCGCGGGCATCGCGGGTGCATTTATGTGCGGCCGCGACGCGACCGACACGATTTCCCTGTTTAACATTGGTTTCAATGGGAAATCGCGGGCATCGCGTCGGTCGCGTCGCGGCCATACATTAATGTACCCGCGATGCCCGCGACGGGCGCCGCACTAAGTAAAGAGTACCGAGCGTGGTTGCAGGACAGAAAACAGAGAGTTGTAGTAAACGGAGTACAGTCAAAGGAGGGAAAGGTTACAAGTGGAGTACCCCAGGGATCTGTACTTGGACTGGTGCTTTTTAATATCTTTATTGGTGATATTGCAAATAGAATTGAGGGTAAAATGTGCCTTTTTGCAGATGACACAAAGGTATGCAACAGGGTAGACACACCAGGAGGGGTAAAACAAATGATTGAGGATCTAGGTAGATTAGAGAAATGGTCAAGAGAATGGCAACTACAGTTTAATGCCAAAAAATGCAAAATCATGCACTTGGGTCTCAGAAATCCAAAGACTCAATATAGTATAAATGGCACTATAATAGAAACTACTGAGGAAGAGAGGGATCTAGGTGTCACTATTTCAGGGGACTTAAAAGCAGGTAGGCAATGTAACAATGCAATGAAGAAGGCAAGTCAGATGCTTGGTTGCATAGGGAGGGGTATCAGCAGTAGAAAGAAAGAAGGGTACTCTTTACTTAGTGCGGCGCCCGTCGCGGGCATCGCGGGTACATTAATGTATGGCCGCGACGCGACCGACGCGATGCCCGCGATTTCCCATTGAAACCAATGTTAAACAGGGAAATCGTGTCGGTCGCGTCGCGGCCGCACATAAATGCACCCGCGATGCCCGCGACGCGATGCTCACGATTTCCCATAGGGAACAATGTTAAAAGTCGCGATGGACCCGATTTTAGTGTTAAATGGCTCAATCAACCCGATTTGGCCATAGGAATCAATGTTAAATGGGCCACAGAGCCCATTAACCCTTAAATGTCCCCCCAAATTTTTAACGCCACCCCACGATCCACGCCAACCCGAAGCGTGGCGAGCGCAGCGAGCCCGCGAGGGGCGGCGGTACGCGTCCTCCGACCTTTTCATGCCCTACTATCCACGTCGGCGTGGTGTGAGAATATAATAGTGTGGCGAGCGCAGCGAGCCACCGAGCCCGAAGCGTGGCGAGCGCAGCGAGCCCCGCGAGGGGACGCGGATACCTTCACAGGTAGACGCGTCCCCTTGCGGGCTTCACAGGTGTCCGTGGCGACCCGGACACCTGTGAAGCCCGCGAGGGGACGCGTCTACCTGTGAAGGTATCCGCGTCCGCTCGCCACGCTTCGGGCTCGGTGGCTCGCTGCGCTCGCCACACTATTATATTCTCACACCACGCCGACGTGGATAGTAGGGCATGAAAAGGTCGGAGGACGCGTACCGCCGCCCCTCGCGGGCTCGCTGCGCTCGCCACGCTTCGGGTTGGCGTGGATCGTGGGGTGGCGTTAAAAATTTGGGGGGACATTTAACGGTTCATTGGCCCTATTTGGGCTGTGTGGCCCATTTTACATTGATTTATATGCCAAAATCGGGTCCATTGAGGCATTTAAGTGTCAAATCGCGGTCAATCAGGGTTTTTAACATTGTTTCCTATGGGAAAATCGCGGTGATCGCGGTCATCGCGACCATCCAATTTTACCCGCGATGCCCGCGATTACCGCGATTTTTACCCGCGATGACCACGATTTTGATCGGCGGCGCCGTTCTAGGTAAAGAGTACCCCACGCTCTTATCCATTCAACTATCTTAGAATCCAATCCCAAGCTTTCAAGTTTATTTAACAGTCTGCGATGTGGGACAGTGTCAAAAGCTTTACTAAAGTCTAGATAAGCTACATCTACAGCCCCACCTTGATCTATTACTTTAGTCACCCAGTCAAAAAAGTTAATAAGATTTTTTTGACATGATCTTCCCCCAGTAAACCCATGCTGTTTTGGATCCTGTAAATTGCTGGTTTTGAGATATTCTACAACTCTTTGTTTTAAGAGTGTTTCCATCAATTTCCCTACTACTGATGTAAGGCTCACTGGTCGATAGTTGCTTACCTCTTCCTTGCTTCCACTTTGTGCAGTGGGACTACATTCACTGGTTTCCAGTCCTCTGGGATTACTCCAGTAGCTAGTGACTGGTTGAATAATTCTGTTAATGGTTTTACCAGCTCCCCTTTAAGCTCTTTTAGTATCCTTGGATGTATCCCATCTGGCCCCAATGATTTATCCACTTTTCGGTTTTGAGAGTTCTGTGAGGACTTTCTCCTCTGTAAATGTACTTGTCTCTCCCTCAGTTTTCTGACTATACTTGCAACTTAACTGTGGCCCCTTCCCCTCTCTTTCAGCAAGTGAATACTGAGCAGAAATAATTATTAATATTATCTGCTATTACATTGTCCCCCTCAAGAAAACTTTCGCTCTCTGTCTTCAGTCTAATTATTCCACTTTTTGTTTTTCTCATTTCACTTATATACCTACAGATGGGTCTTGTCCCATCCTTGCTGGCGGGTCGCCATGGCGTCTGCGCTGGCGACCCGCCAGCAGCCACGCCAGCAAATGCACTGAGACGCGCGTGCGTCTCACGCGCACGCGCGTCTCAGTCTCCGTCGCCAGCGCGACGGAAACCCTGTCCGTCTCCGCCTCAGGGAGACGGACAGGGTTAGGGGGGGTTAGGGGGGGATGCCGGTAGGCGGCGGGGACCCCGGGTTACCGCCGGCAAGCCGGCGGAGACCCGGGGGAACGGATGGAAGCGCCGTCGGAAGGGGACGCGCGCGCCTCTCGTGCGCGCGCGTCCCCTTCTCACCAGCGTCATGGCGCTGGCGGGGGATGGCGGCTGGCGACGCCAGCGCCATCCCCTGCCAAGATGGGACAAGACCCATCTGTAAATGAATACTATGTATGAGAAAGTGTGTATGAACGTGTGTGTTAAGTCATACTTGCCCACCCTACTGGAAGGGCTGCGAGGTTCCTGAAATTCCTTGCGGGCAAGTATTCCACATTACCCCCAGACTTCACCATCCCCTTCCAATTATGCAATACACACTGAATCTCGTCATTGTATCCCTAATCCCCCCCCCCCCCAAACAAAAAATTGCCTTGGTTTAGGGGGCTGTAGAGTGTTAATACGAGCAGATGAGCGGCTTTCCGGCGATGATGGAGGAGCGAGCATCACCACTCATCGCCGGGCCATACACACTGGGCGGCTTTGAGCTGAAAGCAACTCAAACTTGGTGTTTTGAGCGGCTTTCAGCTCAAAATCGCCCAGTGTGTATGGGCTTTTAGTTCTCTTTTTTTCTTGCTTTTTTTCAGTGCTGAAAAACTCAGCAACCAAATTTGATACCATACCAGTAATCTAATATTGGGTGCAAGGTTTTTACATCACTAAACATCACACTAAATTGAATTCCCCCTAGATATGAGTTTCAATATAAACATGCTTGTTACTTCACAGGTATTGCATACATAAATGGAGTGGGCAACCTAAAGCTCAACGAGCATGATGGATAATCAATTTAGTAAAGGTCGAGAGACACGTTTCCTAATTACCATGAATTATTGATTGTTTCTTAAAATAAACACATTGTGTTGGCGGTGACAGCAGGGGATACAAAAGGACATTTGTCTTTGCAAAAAGCTTATAATACAATTGTAAAGCTGTCATTTTAAAATCCTCTATAACAGCTTTTGACATAAGATCTTTAGTATCATTGGAAACCAGCACTGACCATCATAGCAGGTCATAGCAGGTCATAAGCACCTCATAGGGTGATGTCACACAGGCTCTTTTCAGTATCTGATACTTTGCCTAATTTTACAGTGCTTTTATTGCAGCAGGTAAAGCACAACGTTTTTAATGGGGCATACACACAGGCCGATGTAAGCCCTATTTCTAAGCTATCTGACTAGATCACGTAGATCTAAAGCACAGATCCCAGCTATAGTGATGCACGGTCCTGCGCCTCGCCATCGCCTGTAGAGATAGACAGTGCATGCACTCTATCCTGCTTATATCGCAGGGTTTGGCCTATAGTAATAGGCAAAACACTGCTCAGCAGACATCACGGGTGCATTGCATGTGTGCAGCGATGTGTGCTGAGCGATCTGTACTTAGGCACCTCGCTCAGCATGGGGCTGCAGTCACCCCGGGATTTCAAGCCCAAAGAACAGGTCATGTGATGCATTGAGTGTGTTTTGAGTGCAAATCGTGAGGTGTTTTGGTACGATGTGCGGGCCCACATGTCGTAAGGTCAATCCTTAGTTCTTATGTGCTGCACGTAAAGCTGGCTATACATCAGAATGATGTCAGGCCCGAATGCATTTTGACGGCTCATGCGATGCATTGTGTGTGTTTTTGAGCACATCATGAGGCGTTTTGGTACTATTACGATCCAACGCGTGGTCCGTGAGATGGATTGTATGATTTTATGTGCTGCATCTAACATCTGAAGATGCTGCTTATGACAGTATGCTGGGAGTTGCAGATTTTAAAATAGATGTTATGTGAATTTAGACAAATATGGCGGGATGCACTAACAACTGTGGTACATCCTGGCACACATCGCATTAATATTAATCACATATGTACTAACAAATGCAATTAGTATAGCAAAGGACAGCTCTCCCCCTGATAAGAGTCAGGACTACAGGCTTCTATGGGTGACGCCAACTCTAGCTGGAGAAGTCCCAGCGGAGGGACTTTGGTGAATTTGAAAATGTGGTAAAACCCCTGAAAATGGGGGTTTTACGTCACTTTTTTCTTTAGTACATTCCTCCCATTAGATCTATCGTGTGTCAGAAAAGCTGCCTGGGAGTTCAAGGGAAATCATGAGATGATCTGAATTGGATGCTGGTCGTCCTCATCAATGTTCCCTCTAATTTTACAAAGGCTGTGTGCGGCAAAAGATTTTGGCTGTGCAACTTTTGAAGGAAATTTAAATTTTTGTGTGTCACTTTACTTCAAAATGATATTAAACATTTAAACATTCAAAACACAGCAGACAATGTAGTTAATGGGTGAAACACACATTAATTGAGTCCACAACTGCAAAAAGGGACCACTGCTGCTTTGTGCACTCTGTTGTAATGTCTGTGCGCATGCTCGTCGAGTTGTGTGCGCGCGCACGTGCGCACAGCTTAGAGGGAACACTGGTCCTCATGTATGGCCAGCTTAAGATCTGAAGGGATAGAGGGGCAGATTTATTAAGCTTGGAGAAGAGATAAACTGGAGATAAAGCGGAGAAAAGGTAAAAGGAGATAACGCATCAGCCAATCAGCTGTGTTTGAAAAAGACAGTTGGGAGTTGATTGGCTGGTGCTTTATCTCCTTTTATCTTTTCTCCGCTTTATCTCCAGTTTATCTCTTCTCCAAGCTTAATAAATCTGCCCCTCAGTACTGAATCCCGGCGGTCGGGATCCCGGCGTTCAGAATCCCGCCGCCGGAATCCCGACAGCCAAAATCCCTACAAGGGGGGGACGTGGATCGCCCCCCCCCCCCTTGCGGGCTCGCTGCGCTCGCCACACAGCGGGCCCGGTGCCTCGCTACGCTCGGCACACTAATTTAATCTCCCTCCAGGGGTGTCGTGGACACCCACGGAGGGAGAATGTGTTGGGATTTCGGTGGTCGGGATTCCGGCGTCGGGATTCTGAATGCCGGGATCCTGACCGCCGGGATTTTAACTGCATCCCATCAGAAGATGCTGCTAATGACCAGTATGCTGAGAAATTTATATAGTGCACACATATTTTGCAGCAAGCACGAGGAGAATATATAAACTTTGCACAGTTAGGGCCATGTGGGAATATAGTGAACAATATCACTCAGAAGCCTTTCTGAGCGATATTGGTTCCCAATATCCTCTAGTGCAGAGGTGGCCATTACGTAGATCGCAGACCTTCCACCGGTAGATCGCGATAATTTCCCTAGGTATTCACCTGCTGAAGCCTCTTCTGGCTTCAGCGGTCCCAGTAATGCATTGCACGGGTGACGTCACCGCGCACTTTAAGGGCTGAGAAGATTAAGCAGTGTGACGGGAAGCTGAGCATCAGATGCGGGAACAATGGCGGTAGTGGGCAGCATACAGCGGCGGCGGTGAGCAGCATACAGCGGGTTTTTTTTTGGGGGGGGGGGGGGCGGGGGGACAGGCAGCAGTCCTAAGGTGCACTTCAGTGAGTCAATGTGAATTTTGGCCCCTAAGGTGTGTCAATGGGAATTTTAGGCAGCACCGTGTGTCATAATGGGAATTTTGGCCCCTAACATGTCATAATGCAAATTTTAGCCAGTACGGTGTCATAATGTGAATTTTGGCCCGTGCCATGTCTCATAATGTGAATTTTGGGCCGTACTGTGTGTCATAATGTGATTTTTGGCCCCTAATGTGTGTCATAATGTGAATTTTGGCCCGTACCATGTGTCATGATGTGAATTTTGGCCCGTACCTTGTGTCATAATGTGATTTTTAGCCAGTTCTGTTTGTCATAAAGTGAATTTTTGGCTCGTACCGTGTAGTATAATGTAAATTTTGGCTCATACCAACCATGTGGCATAATGTGTAAGGGACGTTTTGCACTGGGAGGGCAATTTTTGGCCCAGGAAGAGACGCCGGTAGATCACCGGAACGTTAGTGTACAAAAGCAGATCCCGGGTTACAAAAGTCCGGCCACCCCTGCTCTAGTGTGTATGGGGCTTCAGTGCCACCAAAAAAAAAAAAAAAAAACCAACTGCCTTCTCCAAATAGAAATTTTTAAAATGTTCAATGAAACACTGCTCAATAAACACCTAATGAAATGCACTTGTTAAATGCACCACTATTAACCTCCAGCATTTAAATACACAGACAATAATAAATCACAATGTTACCATAACATCCAATCAGCCAGCACCACAGTTTCTGTATGCAATCATTATGTAACACTCAAGAGACACACTTGTAAAGTCAACATATAAATAACAACATAAACAAAGCAGCATTTAATGCCCACTGTCTGGGAAACTTTACCAGAACTACTCAATTAGAAAAAGCAGTTTTATGCCAGAGCATATGTAAACCTGAAAAGTTAGCTTTGCAAATTAATGGCAGCCACACAATAAATGCAAGATTCACTGAGCCAGTGAGCATATGGTAGATCCCCACCCCTACTACACTGTACACAGACTTGTTTCCACAGTGCAATAGTAATGTACAGTACACACACACATATATATATATATATATATATATATATATATATATATATATATATATATATATATATATATATATATATATATATATATATAGCTACACGGGCTAGAGATGGTGAGCACTGTACAATACTTTACACCTGTTATAGATATTATGTCCCTAGCACATCATTTCATATATAGGTTACAAAATAGACACAGACTGATCTGGTGAGTTCACCTCTCATCCAGGACTGTGCACTCAGGATAGGGTTAAGCAGCAGAGTGGGGGAAGGGCACCGTGTCGGGAGTAGCTGGGTGGGGGATGGGCTGTGGTCCCTCTCCAGCAATGATGCGGTTAAGCTCCCTCAGCACCACCCCTCCCCCCACCATGATAGTGAGCTCCTCAGTCTGGGATTCCCTCCAGCTTCCCCATCCCCCACCCCGCTGTGTCCATACACAATAGCACGTACACTGACAGCATTACATGTCAGCACACAGGGCACCTCACACTATGGGCTATGCCTTGTAGTGCCCATCCCCCACTCAGCAGCATCTGGGCATGCAGGGACCCCAACTCTTCCCCCTGTGGCTGCACCAACTCCACCCACCCACCTTAACCCGGCCATGCACAACAAGGGCACTTACCTGGATATTGTTGCAAAATATGCAGCTCCCTCCCCAAGCAGATAGACAGCTAGGAAGGCTGGTGATATGCAGTTATTGCCCTGGTGAGAGGAGGGGGTAAATCCAGGAGATAGATGATGGGGGGAGGGGGCAAGTTATTAGGCTGGAGAGGAATTGAGGCAGAATGTAAAAAGCTGTTACTAAGAGAAAGAGCCAAACGTTTCAGTGCAGCCAGCGGCGCTTAGACACTCAGCACTCAGGAGGTGACCGGCTGGGCGAAAGTGAGCCGGGCCGGCAGTCAGTGCACACAGCAACACAGCCCCAGCCAGCGGGATCCGGGGAGCCGCAGCAGCCGGGGTACAGCGCACACACAGCGGCGGGGTGTAGAGCCCGAGCACCTCACTCCCCCTGCCAGCATGCTGCTGCTGCTGCTGTTGTGACTCCTGCTATACACACTGCTGTCCTACACAGCCCATTGCTGCTCTCCGGGACATTCGTTTGTTTGCAAATAAGACAGATTTATAAGACAGCAATATCTAAACACAAGCCTATAATAATACAGAATGGGGGGACGGGGGGACTTGTTTGTCATTCATATCTATTTATGATAGTAAATACAGACTTATTTGTATTTCAGAGGAACCCTAACATGAATGCATTGTGGCCCTCATTCGAAATCGAACACAGTGCATGTGCGCTACCCTTCAATTGGTCGTGGGGGGGTTCGGACAACGCAGTAGTGTCCGCACCGGTTTTGCTGCAGCTATGTGGCATCACACGCAGCTGTTGCGAAGGGAAAGATCCAGCGTAACTGAGTAATGCATACAAAATATGTGTCTACCTTAAGGAGCCCATACACGCTCCAATCCCGGCGGTGCAATATGTGCTTTGAGGTGCGCACTCCCGCGGCATCTCATCGCACAGTACAAAAAGTATGTGCTGCACATACTTTTTGTACTTGCTTTTCTTCGCATCGCATTGCATGCACAAGGCATGCAATGCGATGTGATAGATGCTATTTTAGCCCAGAACGCACGCCGGGATCGGATCGTATATGGGCACCTTTAGGCCTGACAACCAATTTTATGTCGGCCTAAGCCATGTTGACCTTTAGTGGTCGACCTTCATACTACCTATTGGGTAACGCTATTCACCAGGTCCAAGCTCCAAAATGTATCAAATTCCAGAGCTTAATGCATATCTGGCACATGCTATGTGATATATCGTTATAGCGACAAATTTATATTTTGAGTACATTGGTTGGTGTATACGATTAATATATTATTTATTAACAGTTTCTTCTATAGTACAGCATATTCCGTTACACTTAACAATAGGAGGCAGTGATACAACAAACTGGGTATTTACAGACAGGGAAAGACATGAGGGCCCTGCTCGTAAGCTTACAATGTATGATACGTGATCCAGCAGTTTGCCTATGGGTCAGGAGGATGGAAAATGTGAAAAAGAAAGAGAGAGTATATGTGTGGTCAGGAGGATGGAAAATGTGAAAAAGAAAGAGAGAGTATATGTGTGGACTGTACAGTGGGGATGTGATTAGATAGGAATGGTATATGAAGGTTAAGTGGCTGGTTTTGGAATTTGATAAGCTTGCCCAAAGATGTACTTTTTCAGGAAATGCTTGTAGGTTTGGAGACTGAGGAGAGTCTTATTGTGCATGAGAGAGTCTTATTGTGCGTAGGGCTACAAAGAGCTGGTGCAGCCCTACAAAAGTCTTAAAATCAGGAACGGGAGCGAGTAATGAGTGTGGATGAGAGACATAGATCTTGTGAGGAGCGAAGAGGTCAAGTTGGAAGATACTTTGAGATAAGAGAAGATATGTATGTTGGTGTAGTTTGGTTTATGGCTTTGTGTGTAAGTAAAATAATTTTGTATTGAATATGGTAGAATACAGGTAACCAATGAAGTGACTGACAGAGTAGCTTTGCATAACGATGAACGTCTGGCTAGGAAGATTAGACTCACAGCTGCATTCATGATGGACTGTAGTGGTGAAAGTCTGTATCGGGGACGTCCAATAAGAAGACTATAATCATTGCGTGAGAGCATGAATTAGAGTTTTTGCAGTGCTTTGTGTAAGGTTTAGGTGCACGTGGCTTGATTTCAAGACATATTGAATGTGGGGAACAAAGGAAAGTTCACAGTCAAGGATAACACCTAGGCAGCAAGCTTGAGTGGTAGGAGTGGTTGTCATATTCTCAACAGCAATAGAGATATCAGGTTGGTTACTACTATTTAATGGTGGAAATATAATTAATTCTGTTTTAGAACTATTCAGTTTGAGGTGGTAAGATGACATCCAGGATGAAACAGCAGAAAGGCATTCGCACTGTCCATAAACTGTATATACTCGAGTATAAGTCGACCCGAATATAAGCCGAGGCACCTAATTTTACCACAAAATACTGGGAAAACTTGTTGACTCGAGTATAAGCCTAGGGTGGGAAATACAGCAGCTACTGGTAAATTTCCCTAGAATAGGTCCTGCAGCACAACCAATACCATTATATCTTGCAGATATATCAGTACATCTGACGGGGGGCCTCCATTTCCTGCAATGGCCGCAAAGCCCTTAATTTTCCATGGGGGCTGCAAAACACAGATTTAATTGTTAGCATTTTGCCCCCACATCTGATGCCATCTGGAGATTGCATTAGATGCTCTATTCTACAGGATAGTTTTGCAAACTTATTGGCAGAGGGTTCTTTCTTGGCCATAGCTGCTGCAAATTTTCAGCAGAACTCACATGTGTAGTAGACCTGATAGAGGAGTGAAGAGAGAACCGATGTGATTACTTCCCTCTGATAACATTGCAGGGACGGGCGTGTTTCTATACCCCTGTCCCAGTGGGTGTATCAGGGTACACATCAGGGTGAAAATGTCTTATTGCCTTTTTATATGCAACGCAGCTTTGCTCAGTTTCTTATTCTGTCACATTTGATGTGCAGAGGAACTAGCCCCATAAAGGATGGAAAGATGCAAATGCTATTATAATAATGATAAATATAATTACCAGGCATGCAACCTGTAATCTTACATAAGATCCATGTAAGGTCTGGGGGACCCAATTCTAGAGGGGAATTAAAGAGAAAAAAGTTGAAGTACACAACTATTTCACCATATAATTATTTATTTACAGTTTCTTATATAGCGCAGCATATTCAGTTGCGCTTTACAATTTGAAACAACAGTGATTAAACAAACTGGGTAGAAACAAACTGACATAGAGGTAGGTTGGCCCTGCCCTTTAGTACATTGACGTCCCATGGTCTGATTCATCAGTATGCAACGAATCAACTGTCCATGCATATTCCCGATCTTCAGGAATCTGTGCAGGCACAGGACCCGCCCTGTACATGTGCAGAATGGATGATGAGTGATTATGCGCAGTTCTCCTTCTGACTTTGCTTGATTGACAGGCAGAGGCATTTGGGGTTGGAGAATGCCCCCATGGAAATTAGGGCATTATTCCTGTTTTCATTGAGTGGCAAGGCTAGGGTCTGCTATTCAGGACACATTCTACCTGGTCTCACAAGGTGCCTTGCGGCAGCCAGCCTGAGTAAGCTGAAGCTTACTCAGCTGGCCATCTGTGGGAAACATTGCAACCATCGATCCCAATGTTGATCCCACAATGTTGGTCACAAAGCTGCATGTCGGAACAGTTATTATATCAAAATAGATAAGATACTGCTAAATATTGGTATAAATGTATATATATATACTAGACAGGTTAACACTTTAATGTGAAGGAAAATAAATGTACATTTTAGAGTTTATTTCTGTAGAGTTGTTTTCTGTCAAATGCGGTAAACCAAGGGTATAATTGAAGTATTTTGTAAGTACATTCAAAAGGAATAAGAAGCTTGCAAAACAAATCATGTGATGTTTGTCACTAGCAATGTATCACGCTGGCTCATTCAGCATATTTACAGCGTCATGCACAATTTCTCCTGCTCCAAGTGCCTAATTGTTTTTGATGTCACTCGTAAGATAAAACAAAGAAGCAACATGCTCCACATTTATAGAAATTGTTACAACATAGCACCAGAAAAGAGAGACAAACTTAAGTACAAAATATATTTTAAACATGTAAATAAACATGTAAGCGAGAGACAATATAACTGTCCAGACAAAATTTTTTTGGTACTTGTTTCCTAGCACGGCGCCCATCGCATGCCTTAATTAGTGGTATGTGATGGGACCCAATTTGGGACCCGAAGTTATCCGCAAGGGGACGCGGACAACTTCACATGTATTCCGCGGGCGCTCGCCATGATTCGGGCTCGGTGGCTCGCTGCGTTCGCCACACTATATAAAATCAACTCCACGCCGACGTGGATAGTGGGGATATGAAAAGGTCGGAGGATGCGTACCGCCGCCCCTCATGGGCTTGCTGCGCTTGCCACGCTTCGGGTTGGCGTTAATAGTGGCGGTGGCGTTAACAATGGGGGTGCATATAACATACTAATCACCCATCAGGGTGCATGTACAATTAAATCATCATTTTGATTGCATCGATCGCATCGCATGCGATCTGGTCGCATGTGATGCGATCGATGCGATCAAAACTTTATAATTATATTAAAATCGTAGGCGCCGTGCTAGGAAACAAGTACCTTTTTTTTTTAAATAAATAATGTTTAATTATATTTCCTAATCTCCCATGTGCCCACATGGTTGGACTGGTGCACAGGTGTACAGGGGGAAATTCCTGTGGGCCCCATCCACTCCCCTAGGGGTGGAGAAGGATCATGGTTGTTCTTTGGAGCTTTGTTAGTGTATAGCATGTTTAGCCCTTCTGCCAATCAAAGAGGGTAGTCTTAAAATACCCATGCCATCTCCTTTATAAAAGGGCCTGTTCTTTGAATGTTTTCTCCAATGGTTGGCCAACTCTCTCTGTGTTATCTGGTGATTTTTCAGCTTGGGCCCCAACCACTGCATTAGCTGGTGGGCCCTTCATGCCCCAGTCCAATAACTGAGTGTCCGTATACCTCTAGTTTTGAAGTGGACTGGATGTAGGCAATCATCCGATGCTCTGCACAAGCTGCATACTGATGAAACAGAAGCCTATACAGTAGATCTATATTTACTTCTCGTTAATGAGAAGTTGCCATTTTCAGACGTCCTACTCCCGCTCTACAGTACGGCAACATTGCAGATTTTCCTTAGCAACTGTACATGAGGGAAAATCTGTGATGTTGGCGGATGTGAGGTGGCAAAGAAATGGACTGAACACCAGGCACTCCTGCTATCACTGTTAAATGAATTGAGTAAATTGAATAACAGAATTTACTAATAAATAACTAGTATATTAGAAATAAGCATAATGCAAAGGTGTAATTATTAATGCTCATACTACACTGTATCCGCCACATGTTAAACATGTACAACTGATGTAGATATTTTATTAATTGATCCCTATGCAAAAGATAGCGCATGTCACAAAGACAAATAATGGACACAGGGGCTGAGCTGTTCACACAGGTCCAAATTCGGCCCCTCCGGTGAGCCACTGGGCATGCACATAGATGCTGAGTCGCTTTTGGATGGCCGGCTGTGAGCGTCTTCGGAAAGTTTTCCCTTCGCCAAGGTGCTCGCAGACTGAGTGACAGGAGAGGGCATTCCTGGATGGACCCCCAGCATTTTTATGCGCGTGCCCACAAAAAATGCTGGGTGTGCCCATAGAAATGCTTGCTGGGCCCCTGCGAACTCAGGTGTTCCCTTGCCTGTTCACTCACTTGCCGAACTACAAGAAGCTGCCGAATGACTCCTGGGTCACACAACGGCTGTGAGCGGCGGCCCTAGGAGAAGAGATCAGATGGTACGTATCCATCTAAAGATTGCACATTCCTGCACAGGGATTCATGCAATTGCTTATGTCAAATTATTTAAAAATGATACAGCACAGGCACTGAGGTCATTGGTTCAATTCCCACCATGGCCCTAACTGTGTGGAGTTTGTGTATTCTCCACGTACTTGCGTGGGTTTCATCTGGGTACTCCGTTTTCCTCCCACAATCCAAAAATATACTGGTAAGTTAACTGGCTCCCAACAGAAATTAAACATTGAATGTCTGTGTGTGTGTGTGTGGAAACGTGGTAGGAAATACAGATTGTAAACTATGATATGAATGTTCAAATATTCTCTGTGTACAGCACTGCGGAATACTGTATGTGTGCACTATATAAATAACTGGAAATAAATAAATACAAGTCACTGACCACTGGTGGCCGATTTAAAACCAAACACTGTAGTACAGCATTCTTTATAAGCACATCATACATTTCATTTCTGCCCACTAGGTCAGGTCTGTTTGGTTCCAGCTCTAGATTAAAGAAGGCTTTCCATTTATCATTTCCCGACATCATATGATAAGGCGCATTGTGTCTGCATTTAACCATGGAAGCAGGGAGTGGCACAGCATGTGTACCTTTGGCAGCATGTCAAGTTCTCTAGGGAAACTTTCCATAGAGATCATTAAAGGTGAACTTTACTATGCCTTCACATGTCCTGCAAGTAGAGCAATGTTCAGAGATTTCAATATTTCATTTGTGTACTTAACATGGAGAGCTAACATTGGGGCAGAGGAACTAAGGGGCCGGTTCAAGCCCATTTGTTAGGGTCCGAATTCTTTGCCATCCCCGATGTTTGGGGTTTGCTTATGCGCAAGTGTAAACCCCGGGAGCGAAGGGCTTTGGCGAGTTTCACACTTGTCAAACCGTTCACTTCAGGAAGGGAGGGTCAGGGGTGGCAGCAGTGTGGGTGGGGGGTGGCATCCCCGTAAAAACACTGTGAGTTCCCCTACAAATAGCGTGGCAATAACTACTCAGGACAGGCGGCTGACGTCACATAACGTGAGCGCCCGTCCCGACATCAGCCAGAATAAAAATCAGTCTAGACTGACTTTTATTACCGAAGGGGAGAAAAATCATTTGATGGTGACAGACCATCGAATGATATCTCTCCCATTTAGCCGCATGCGAGCGGATGGGTATGCATGCTAGAGAACAGATTTGGTCGGCGTGGGGGCGTTCAGTGGGTATACGCAGCCTAGTGAACAAGTCTGAATCAGGCCCTAAGGGAACGTTGCAATGTCGCACTAATTGTGGACTGATGCTATTCAGTATTTTTCAGATGCACAGTCATCAAAATTTCAAGGGGTTACAACATAAAACCAATGCACTTCTACTTACATTAACCCTGCAATCCATTACTTCTGCCAGCTTGTTACACACAGTACTGGGTTATAAATGCTTCTGGATCAAAAAGCCTGATTCAGAATATTATACAAACCCGATGGTTTGCATACTACTCCAATGGTGGGTAGACTGCGGCAGTTTTTTGGTTGGCAGAGTGGGGGCAGCGACAATGATAATTGCACAAACACAGGCATGAATGGTTCCACATGTGTGTATGTACGTACGTATATACATATATATATAACAAGCAGATATAGTGGCACTCGGGTCCCCAATAATAATGACACCAGTCAGGAGTAGTCTAACGAATATATATATATATATATATATATATATATATATATATAGATACAGGTGGGGGTGCGGCACTCACGGCTATGAAGAAGCTGGCTGTACACTGGTTTAATAGCTATTAAACCAGTGTACAGCCAGCTTCTTTATAGCCATGAGTGCCGCACCCCCACCTGTATCTATTCATAATTATTCAGTGAGGGTACCCTGTGATTAACTGTGGAAGACCAGAGGAGTGCCGGTCTCAGTCTGTATATATATATATATATATATATATATATATATATATATATATATTATTTCTTCCCAATGTCTGCCATGTTTTGTAGCTACCATATGCTCAGTATACTATACAGCAGCCATGTATATATCTAAGCCTCAACTGATCACATCTGACTCCAGTGGCATGCATTACTATAATTCTCTTTTAGGGCTGTCAATCATTTGGTGTGTACTTATTTGAA
The DNA here is from genome assembly GCF_055691185.1 of Crinia signifera. Classification (NCBI taxonomy): domain Eukaryota; kingdom Metazoa; phylum Chordata; class Amphibia; order Anura; family Myobatrachidae; genus Crinia; species Crinia signifera. Next base: position 238,515,715 of record NC_139219.1, on the reverse strand, counting down.
GTGCAGAATAGCAAACTGTGCTACCCTTAGTTATCATCAGCATTATTTTTTATTTGTACAGACTGACAATTACTTCCAGAGTTTAATGTACAAGTGCAGCCCTGCTGATAGAAACCGATGGTGAGTATTATGTTTATTTATTTAGAGCCATCCTAGTCTGTTGCGTATACAATTATCCATCCATCTGCACTATCCTATAGCAAGCATTGGGGGTTATTCTGATTCACTCGGAAAGGCACAATCACTCTCTTATGGACAAAACCATGTGCACTGCAGGTGGGGCTGATGTAACATGTGCAGAGAGATTTAGATTTGGGTGGGGGTATACTTCAAACTGATATCTATATTGCAGTGTAACAATAAAGCAGCGAGTATTTACCCTGCACAGAAACAAGAACACCAAAATCTAACTCTCTCTCTGCACATGTAGCATCAGCCCCACCTGCAGTGCACATGGTTTTGTCCATTAGAGAGTGATTGTGCCTTTCCGAGTGAATCAGAATAACTCCCATTATGTGTAAGTACTTTTTGACATTTTCACCTTACGAAAAACTACTTTATATTCAAACAGAGATATTCTTGGTCTTACATACTGCAATGTATGTTATACCTGCCAACTTTAACAAATTGCTTCTGTGTCACAAAGGATGCCGCCTTGGCTCCAAAGGACATTGACCTGCACCATTTGGCATAGTGGCAAAAAAACAACAACAGGATTTTATGGCTGCATGGCTGCGTGTGCTGATCGCTGGACTGGCAGGACAGTACTCTGAAATAAGAACGTCTCCTTGAAATTGGGATGGTTGGGAACTATGCAGTGACATCAAGTGTGCATACAATGAAAGACATACAGTATCACCCTGTACGACTACGACAGATAACAGGGCTCTGCTCATTACATCTAGCACCTGAAATGATAGGGGTAGGTGTATGCAGCAGTGATAAGCGAGGAGAACTGATAAAGTGCCTGGTACTTACCACCGGCCAATCAGCTTCTGACTGTACCTTTTTAAACTCAGCCTGTAACTTAACAGTCAGGAGTTGATTGGCCAGTGATAAAGTACCAGGCACTTTATCACTTCTCCCCCCTTATCACTGCTTCATTCATCTACCCCTGAATTTTTATATAAATGTTGAGATTTGTGTAGATCAGGGTTGCCGACTTTTTCTGCCTCCTCTCCAGGAAAAGCCCGGAGAGCAGACTTCCAGCTGCAGTTCGGGGGCGGGGCTTGAGCTTTACATCATTAAGCCCCGCCCCCAGGATATTAAAAACCCCCAATTCACGGATCTCCGTGGAGGGGGCGGGGCTAAAATGACGCGATTGTGGACATTTTAGCTCTTCCCCCTCCCCTGAGACCCGCGGATTGACGCATTTCAATCCAAAGGTATGGGGAAGACGCCGCAATCGGGGGGTGGCGTGGGGGTCCCCTGGAATCCAGGAGGGTTGCCCACCTTTCCGGGGGGGCCGGGAGGAGGACCCGATTTTCGGGATCCTCCCGGTAATTCCGGGAGGGTCAGCAACCCTGGTGTAGATGCTTCACAGTTGCTATAAACTTACACATGATATTACATACATTTCATTGTGTCCTGCACAAAGGCACAGTTGCAATTGCAACACGTGGTATCAGAAATGTGCCTTGTAAATGTGGAATGGGCTTTCCTGGTGGGTGACTGGCATATTGCTATTCCAACGAGCGAAAATTGTCCTTCTTACAGTTGTATTATGGGAGTGTCGTGGCTGTTTCGCTGAACTGGTTGCAAACTAAGGCCCTTATTCAGATCCGATCTCAGTACAGATTTGTTCTCAAAATGGGCAAAACCATGTGCACTGCAGGTGTGGCAGATGTAACATGTATAGAGAGAGTCAGATTTCTGTGAGTTATTTTGTTTCTGTGCAGGGTAAATACTGGCTGCATTATTTTTACACTGCAATATAGATTTTAGTTTCAACACACCGACCCAAATGTAACTCTCTCTGCACATGTTACATCTGCCCCACCTGCAGTGCACATGGTTTTACCCATTTTGATAACAAACTTGTACTGCGATCAGATCTGAATAAGGGCCTAAGTGCCTGATTCAGATGTTCGCTGGGCTGAAAGTGCATAATGAGGTCCAGGATGCAGAGGATTGGTTGGATATATAGGCTCCTCAGTGGCAGCGCTGGGTTTAGTGACATGCAGGCCTTACCAGGGGCCCCAGGCATTCGAAAAGAGGCATAGCTTAGTGTAAAAGTGTGTGGCATTGTTGGGGAAGCTCCCGATTTCCTTGCATTTCTCTTCAGGGCAGTAGAGAGCCTGACCAGGTCCCATTACTTTTCAGGGGGTGTGGCCTAATTATAAAAGGTGTGGCCATGTATCCGTAGAATAAAAAAAATGAAAAAAATAGCACATTAAGCACCTCCCACTCTGCAGCCCAACTCACAGCAGTATAATCTGGGGTGCTGGGCTCCTCCATCAGTCCTGGGACAGGATAATTATCTCCCCTGTCTCGGCACCACTGCTTCCCGCCCCAAGGACTGCCAGTGCCCAGAAAGTCTCCCCTGTACTCTGAAGACTGCAGAGCAATGTGACTAGGGAGGATGTTGCATTGCCAGGCACCTTACCCACATTAGGGCAGACTTTTTTCAACAAGCCTTACTTTTTCTGTGGGTTTCAGTTGTCACCCTTTATATGTCCATTCTCTCCATGCACTTAACAAGTTGCTTTAGATGGAGAAGGCCTGTTGCAAAATGGGTGTAAAAAATGGACTGTAAAAATGACATTTTAAAATACATCTGTAATCACTGCTGTCAATAATAAAATGGCCTTCCATACTGTATGCTTGCCATAGAGAAGCACTGCAGCATTCCCCCAGTAAAGCCTATTTATAGCTGCCGAAGGGGCTTTATTACATAGGCACAAGTCTGTCAGTAACTGCAGGGTTGCCGACTTTTTTATTCTCCTCTCCGGGAGAAGCCCGAAGAGGAGAGATTCAGTAGCCGCTCAGGGGGCGGGGCTTAAGCGTGACATCACTAAGCCCCGCCCCATGCTGTTAAACCAGCAAATTCAGTGATCTCCGTGGAGGGGGCGGGGCTAAAATGACGCGATTGTTTCATTTTAGCTCCGCCCCCTATTCTGAGACCCAAGGATTGCGGCATTTTAATGCCGCGATCCGGGGGACAGCGGGGGTCCCCCCTGAATCCGGGAGGGTTGCCCACCCTTCCGGGGGGCCGGGAGGGAGCCCCGATTTTCGGGAGACTCCCGGAAATTTCGGGAGGGTTGGCAACCCTGAGTAACTGATTGTTTTTTTCATTGATTGTTTTTCCTGTCTACTATATAAGGTTGATGTCAGTAGGATTAATAAAATGTAGAACAGCTTTATCTCTATGGGACCATATAAAGTGGCCTTTACGGCTGCACTGCACTTTTAACAAATACTAAGTACATGACCATAAAAAAGGATGACTATGTTAAAAACAAGGGACACTGGGGGTTATTTTGGTTCACTCCTTTTGGCAAATTCCTTCTTAGATGGACAAAACCATGTACACAGCAGGTCGGGTAGATGTTACTTGTGCAGAGAGAGTTATGGTGTGTACACACGGGAGCAATATTAGGTAAAATCGCTGGGAATATGGTCGGTGAGCGACCATATTGCCAGTGATTTGGAGCGCAGCTGGCGATAAATCGCCAGCTGCGCGCTCCCGTGTGCACTCCCTGCTGGTCGCTGGAGCATGCTCCTGCAACCAGCGGCTTTCCCCGGCAATCACTGTGCCGGGAGGTCAGCGCGCAGCCCAGTGCCGCTGCTCCCTCCCTCCTCCCTTCACGGAGGTCAGCGCCGGGGAGATCAGCATTGATCTCCCCAGCCCCGTGCCGCTGCTCCCTCCTTCCTCCCTTCACGGAGGTCAGCGCCGGGGAGATCAGCATTGATCTCCCCAGCCCCGTGCCGCTGCTCCCTCCCTCCTCCCTTCAAAGTGACAGCAGCAGCGTCTGCTGCTGCTGCACTCCCCCTCCGTCCCGTAGCAGTGTCTCCTTTTCATCGCTGATGAAAAGGAGACACTGAGCAATATGATTGCTGGCAATATATTGCTAGCAATATATCGCTAGCAATCATATTGCACCGTGTGTACACAGCATTAGATTTGGATGGGGTTTTACTTCAAAGTGAGATCTACATTGCAGTGTAAAAATAAAGCAGTCAGTATTTTCCCTGCACAGAAACAAAATAACTCACCCAAATCTAACTCTCTCTACACATTTTACATCTGCGCCCAACCCCCCCCCCCTGCAGTGCACATGGTTTTGTCCATCTAAGAAGGAATTTGCCAGATGGAGTGAACCAAAATAAGGCCCACTATCTTATAATACAAAATAGTACCTTAACCTATACACATAATGGTATCATATACAACAAGCATGTCCAAACTATGGCCCTCCAGATGTTGTGAAACTACAAGTCCCATCATGCTTTGCCACAGTTTGCTATTAGGGAATGCTATAACGATTGCAAGGAATGCTGGAATGTGTAGTTGCACAACAGCTGGAGGGCCGCAGTTTGGACATGCCTGATATACAACATCTAATACATGTAATACAAGTTCTACAGGAGTAACTCAATAAATATGCAAATTATGAAAATATTCTCATTAAACAACTTTTCTTTTATGTGCCCACTTCTCAAACGGAAATTGTTCCATGAGCACAAAAGAAGGAAACAAAAAGTCTTCCTGTGCTTTCAAGTTATCTGTGCCAGGGGCTGAATAGAATAGTAACAAAAATGAAATCATTGTCTCCTTGGAATGTGGTCAAAATTCAAATTAAGCAATGAACACATAAATGCCATACTCAATGAACGCAGTCTGTAAATTCTTATTGCATAGGCTATATAAAAACAATATTTTGGTTTTTCTATGTACTGTGTTCTGATTTTCAACATAGTAAAATCTGTATATGTTGCAACTTCTATTGTTTTACCATTTCTGGATAATCTTTTATTTATAAAAAAAATCAGTACCAAAAAGTTCAGTATATATATATAGAGAGAGGCAGAAAGAAGGCGCTTCATGGTGCAGTATTTTAGTAATGAAAATTTATTTGAAAACGAAAATCCAGGGTACAGTTTAACATGAACTCGTACCGTGTGTTAAAACACTGTGGACTGGGTACCACAAGGCATGGGTTTAAAACCAAAGGCAACACTGCTCACACTGTACCGGGACCTTGGTGTCACTCGAAACGCTGCAGAGCTGGCTTGCAGGGAAGCGTACGAAGGAGAGCCACGTCCAGGAAATCAGTGTCCAGAGTAGAAGGAGCGTCGTAGGCCACGCCCTGACGCGTTTCGTCACTGCGGACTTCGTCAGAGGGCGCAGTGACGAAACGCGTCAGGGCGTGGCCTACGACGCTCCTTCTACTCTGGACACTGATTTCCTGGACGTGGCTCTCCTTCGTACGCTTCCCTGCAAGCCAGCTCTGCAGCGTTTCGAGTGACACCAAGGTCCCGGTACAGTGTGAGCAGTGTTGCCTTTGGTTTTAAACCCATGCCTTGTGGTACCCAGTCCACAGTGTTTTAACATACGGTACGAGTTCATGTTAAACTGTACCCTGGATTTTCGTTTTAAAATAAATTTTCATTACTAAAATACTGCACCATGAAGCGCCTTCTTTCTGCCTCTCTCTAGATCTTTTGCCCTGTGGATTCCAGGGATTTCCATATTGAGAAAGAAGCTGCTGCAAGTTTGATTTGAACTTTGGTGCCATACTCCCTGCTTGTTACAAACAGTGGACTTTCCAACTGGTATAAGGTTGACTGACTTTTGGGCGCAGTTTGTCAATACTCTATCCATATATATATATATATATATACTTACACAGGACCTGCACTCTCACCCTCATAAAGCAGGTAGCCGCTGGGGTGCCGTATATATAGCAGTGCAGCCAAGACTAGCACAGCTATGTACATACAGGGAACTCCCCAATGGGGAAAACAGCACTCACCAGACTTCTTCAGAAGTAGTCACCCGGGCTCAGTGTCCCAATCGATTTATTCGGTCAAAAAGAAAAAAGGCCTGCCGACGTTTCGGTCCCTGAGGACCATTATCAAGGCAGTACAGCAATACAGCAATCAACAGCGTCGTTCACAACAGTGTGTCAACATGGTAACCTGTAATTTTGCGGTCCTGATTCTCCTCCCATCAGCCACCTATACACCTTGTTTTCGTCATAGTCCCTAGAGACCGTGGTGTACTTATTGGCCTTAAACTTGAGGAGTTCTTTTCTGTAATTTTCGACTTTGGTAGTCAAATTGCGTTGCCAATCAGGGTTGGAGATTTGTATATTGGGTACTTGGTGCAGTGATTCCAGTTTATCAATCTTTTCTTTCACCAATGTGAGTTCTCGCTTGGATTCATCTATCACCAAGAGCATGAGATCCAAACTGCACTTGTTTAGAACTCCAATCCACTTAGCGCAAAAATCAGGGTTGAACCTGCCTATTGTCGGAACATTTCTGATCCGAAATCCACGAGGGATCATGTGCTGTCGGAAGTATTTGGACAGTGATGAACCATGCAGAAGGTAATCTACCTCCCTCTTTTTCAGCTGGAACATTTGGTGCATGATGTCATCCAATGTGATGTCCGGGGTCAGATCATCCTCTGTGTCGTCAAACAAGATCTGCTGCGCTTCAGACTCACTGATGATATGTAATAACCCCTTGGTGGCTGGCATAGTGCGACAGCCAGCTTGAGATGGGGGAAGATTCTCCATGCTGTAATCCACAGGATGTTAAAGCTTGGTGGCGTGCAAAAAACTTGTAGTGGGTGCCTTGCTCCGGTTGGATAACTATGACAGTGACCCTGGTAAACAATGCTGTGTGCGAGCCGGCACTCCAATTATCGATAACAACTTGCCCCAGGTGCCTTCCAACAAGTGCTGGATATGTACGAAATAACTGGCGTCACTCCGAGGGCTTGTAGTCAAAAAAACTTTTTTATATATATCTCATGCAGAAAACGTCTACACCAACATGTCACTAGGTCGACGTTTCAATGTCACTGAGACATTTTTTTCAAGACAAGACATGTAAAGGTGCATCAACAGAGTACAATAGAACAAACATCTTAAATAAGCACTTACCAAGCACGGTCCGCCCGGCGGCTGGGTGCACGCCGGCACGCCCCCACGATGAGGAGTTCCGGAGTACTGACGTCAGTGTCCTGCTCCCGTTGCCTGGGAAACACCTGACGCTAACGTCCCCAGCCGCCGGACGTCATCCCGCTCATACAGTGTGAACTGAAAAGACCAAAATGAGCAGTAACGTTAAATGATTGTGCCACAAAACTATATGGCACACATAATGATAACATATAGAAAATGTTGTGACGACACCACAGTGGATTTCGGATCAGAAATGTTCCGACAATAGGCAGGTTCAACCCTGATTTTTGCGCTAAGTGGATTGGAGTTCTAAACAAGTGCAGTTTGGATCTCATGCTCTTGGTGATAGATGAATCCAAGCGAGAACTCACATTGGTGAAAGAAAAGATTGATAAACTGGAATCACTGCACCAAGTACCCAATATACAAATCTCCAACCCTGATTGGCAACGCAATTTGACTACCAAAGTCGAAAATTACAGAAAAGAACTCCTCAAGTTTAAGGCCAATAAGTACACCACGGTCTCTAGGGACTATGACGAAAACAAGGTGTATAGGTGGCTGATGGGAGGAGAATCAGGACCGCAAAATTATAACAAACAGGGCCCTTATGGGTATCGCAGGAGAAGAGAGAACCGGGCAAGGGAGACGGCCACCTCTAACTCTGATAGTGATTTCAGATTACAAGAATCCGATGAAACATCACGCAGAACCGACATCCCTTTAGATCAAGCTGGACCATCAAATCCAAAAACAAAGCCACCCGTCGGAGCGGCCAAAACCAGAGGTCAAAGAGAGCTAAAGGCTCTAATGAGGAGTTAATATATAATCTCTCCTCACATGTCTTAAAACCTGCTGAAATAGCAGTGCTCCAAAAAGGCCTCTCTTTTATTCCAACTAACGTTCATAATGAGCTGCAATGGCAGATTGATCGGCATAGATTTGACCGTAACCTCCGTTTGAAAGAACATTTTCAGTTTTCTGAGTCTACAGAGGCCATCAGTCCTGTGCAACAGTTCATCAGATCAAGAAGCAGTTCCAAATTTGACCCGGTTTCTTTAAACACCTCAATACCCACTTTTTCAAGGTTGGTGGACGCTTCAGTGTTGAAATATAATTCAGCATCATCTAACACCCATTACAACTTATCCAGAGAGGAGCGATTGGCTCTGAATGACTTAGCGGGATACCGCCATATAGTAATAAGGGCTGCGGACAAAGGGGGCGCTATAGTCGTTCAAGATTTGAGCGACTATAAAGCTGAAATCGAGCACCAGCTGAGCGATACTGCAGTGTACGATAAATTATCGGCAGATCCCACCAACAGCTATAAGCAAGAATTAGACTCCTTGCTGGCGGATGCGGTCCTGAAACAATTGATTTCCAAGGATTTAGCTAAAGCCCTTACTCAGCAGTTTCCGGTCACTCCTGTCATCTACACGGTCCCCAAACTCCATAAAAATTCCACCAAACCCCCGGGCCGGCCCATTATTTCGGCCAACAACTCCCTTTTCCAACCAGTTTCCAAATTCCTGGACACTCTGCTTCAACCCCATGTACAACAGCAACCTACTTATGTAAAAGATACCACGGATTTTTTGTTACGGCTACAACAAATTACTCACATTCCAGAAAACACAGTACTTGTAACCCTGGACGTCTGTAGTTTATATACGGCCATTCCCCAGTCATCAGGAGTGGCAGCCGCCGTGAGGTTCCTTAGATCACAAAACATTAGTGAGCTCGACCATCAACTCTTTGAGAAGTTGCTTACATTGACTCTCGAACATAATTACTTTTTGTTCAACGGGGCCATTTACCAGCAAAAAGTGGGGTGTGCTATGGGGAGCCCGGTCGCTCCTAGCCTGGCCAACATTTTTATGTTTGCGGAGGAGGAGGATAAATTTTTGAGTTTGGAACACATCGCCTGTCATATGTTATTGTATTGTCGTTTCATCGACGACCTATTTTGCTTATGGTCGGGGCCCATAACAACACTGGAGAACCACATACAGGCTATCAATGCGAGTACCAGCCCCATCAAGTACACGTATAACGTACAACGTGAATCCATTGAGTACTTGGATGTTCGAGTGTCCTTGCAGAACGGTAAATTATCCACCACGGTTTATGCTAAACCGACCGACCGTAATACCCTGCTGTTAGGCTCTAGCCACCACCCCAAGCCGCTCAAACGGGGTCTTCCAAAATCCCAACTTATGCGGGCGGCCAGGATTTCCAGCACATATCAATCAGCTGTAGAAAGTACGGACGTTGTCGTGGATAAATTTGTGACCCGTGGGTACAATCTCCGACATCTGCAGGCTCTTCAAAAAGAAGTCTTGGCTATACCCAGGGCCGAGTTGTTAAAATCTAAAACACGTCAGCAGGACAATGTGCTCCCTTGGAAACAAGAATTTACCACATCTAGCCCAGTGGTACAGAGGGCAACCACAGCTTTGTGGCCTATAGTTAAGACGGACGCAGCACTTCCCATTCTACATAACAAGAGACCTATGGCTTGCTATACCCGGGGTCGTAATATCAAAGACCGGGTAGTCCATGCTGACATCACGGGGTTCGATGTGCCACTACCACCACGTAACTTTTTGACCAAACCTCCGGGCTGTTATAGGTGCTTAAGTTGTACAACCTGCCGCAATTTAATAGTATGTACATCATTTCCGCACCCCATTACTAAAAAAAGTATCCCCATCAGACATGTCCTCACGTGTCTGACAACACACGTCATCTATTTGCTTCACTGCCCTTGTCACCTACATTATGTAGGCAAGACCATCCGCACTATTCGTGATAGGATGGCCTTGCATCGCTCTGCCATAAATAATGCCATCAGGTCAAAAGCAGCAGACCAACCAGTGGCCCGTCACTTTTTGGAGGCAGGTCATACCATTAGTGACTTGAAATTCACTCTCATAGACCATGTTCCCCCCTTTCGTAGAGGGGGTGATCGAGATGGAGCCCTCCTTAAAATGGAGGCCCGTTGGATTTACAAGTTACAGACATGCAAGCCATTGGGACTCAATGAACGATTTAATTGGAGCATTTTGTATTAATGCAATTTCATTGCAGGTTTTTGTGATGCTCGTGATCGGTTCATTCACTGTGGTGTCGTCACAACATTTTCTATATGTTATCATTATGTGTGCCATATAGTTTTGTGGCACAATCATTTAACGTTACTGCTCATTTTGGTCTTTTCAGTTCACACTGTATGAGCGGGATGACGTCCGGCGGCTGGGGACGTTAGCGTCAGGTGTTTCCCAGGCAACGGGAGCAGGACACTGACGTCAGTACTCCGGAACTCCTCATCGTGGGGGCGTGCCGGCGTGCACCCAGCCGCCGGGCGGACCGTGCTTGGTAAGTGCTTATTTAAGATGTTTGTTCTATTGTACTCTGTTGATGCACCTTTACATGTCTTGTCTTGAAAAAAATGTCTCAGTGACATTGAAACGTCGACCTAGTGACATGTTGGTGTAGACGTTTTCTGCATGAGATATATATAAAAAAGTTTTTTTGACTACAAGCCCTCGGAGTGACGCCAGTTATTTCGTACATATATATATATATATATATATATATATATATATATATTATTTTTTCCTTTGAAACTCTCTTAACTTGTGTGATAGCAGACATAGGACTTGTAAAACACACACACACACACACACACACATTTAGGAGGTCATTCTAGTTGATTCTCTCCCCCGCGCGTTTGCATGTTTTGTTTCTGCGCATGCACATAACCATTTATACGCATGTGCAGGCTCTGTTTGTGAACAAACGCGGTGACTTGCATAGTCTCCGGCCCATTCGCACGGAGCAGTGCGGGCGGGGGGCGGCGGGCCTGGGTCACTCCCATGGCAACGCCCAAAATCTCATGGGCATCCCCATGAAAATGCTGCCCGTTCCCATGGGAATCCAGGCAGGAGGAGGTGTGTTGGGGGCGGGCAGCTGACGTCACATGATGTCTGTCTCCCGCCCTGTCTTCGAGGGAATGGCTGCAAATATGTCAGACTCCATTGACTTAAATTTGCATGGCCTGAAGAAACATTAGATGGTCAGCCACCATCAAATGATTTTGTGCCTGCACGCAAGGCTGCGAATGGATGTTTATGCAAAACATCCATTCACATGCTTGTGGGGAAAATCGCCATTTGAGCTGGGGGTGGGCGTTCATGCGGGCGACGTTTAGTTGGCTTGAAAATTCGCTGCTTTGTGAGTCAACCAGAATGTCCTCTTTAATAAGAAGTGTTGTGATGAAAGTATACATACTACATTCACAACATTACTACCCCTTTCACACAACGGCAATAACCCAGGTGACACCTCGGTGTGAAAGGGTTTCTGAAAAATTTCCCAGATCTATTGATATTGGAATCCAACCTGGGTATTATGCCCAGTTGGCCAACCTTTTTATATTCTATCAAGCTGATGGCTCCCAATGAGATGGCTCTTTCCTTCTCTAACTGGGCCATGGTCACCCTGATGTCCACCTAAACTATGGTCTACACAGCAGCAATGTTGTTCTCGTTGGATATGGCGGACACTGGTCAACCGCAGTGCTTCTCATCTTCCAGGGATCATCTCTTGCACTGGAATTCTGCAAACGACTCAAACAAAGTGGTACAGGACAGTGCTTCCTTCCCAAAAGCAGCATGCAGATGGTCTAAAAACTTTTGCTGTTGCAGACTACTCTTGTAATCATAGAATATGCTCTCCAGTGGCTTCTGTTGAGCGCCATAATATGTTTGTGAAGGAAGTCAACATGTTGACTTATGTGATGTGCAGTGCTGTCTGCAGTTTTCTGCCCTGACATTTCACAAGAACTTTAAAAACTTTTGTTCACTAACAGACCTGTCAGATTGTGTCTACTATACCCACTGTATTCACTGCGTTTCTGGAAATGTATGGCATGCCCCTTTCATAGAAACTATATGGGCCTGGCTACCCTTACCCAGAGTATGGATAGGGGGGTGTCTATTTTAGTATGCTGTCTTGCTTGTCTATGGAGGTCAATGAACGACATCTATGACATCATTATTCAGGAATTTCAAATATAGTCTCCTGTTAATACATGTAGCAATAAAAAACTGTGACAATTAAGGTGGTCCCCATTTCCATGACATCACAAATGTTCTGCTTTCAATAACAATTCTTGGTGAAAGTAATTGTACACATTGCTGGAATGCCAGACCTTACAAGTTCCAGCAGCCCACAACAGCAATGGTTTACATACACCCTGATGTTTGTGGGACTGTGCATGCACAGGACCCATTCTGCATATACATACCCTCCAAAATCTGAAGGGCAAAAAGCGGTACAAAGTCAGAAAGAGGGCGTGGTCATGGGTAAAGGGGGCGTGGCCCACCCCCATTCCTATACTTATGGAGAATTGTGACCTGTACTGGCCTTTTTGGTCAGTACAGGTCACAAAAAAAAATGGTAATGTACTGGCCAAAAAGGTACAGTTGGAGAGTATGCATATATATATAGAGATTAAGTTCTGCGAGATAGTATGCAGTGCCCCTAAGCTGCAGCATCATTGACATGCTGCTGATATGTGGGGCACGTACTGAGCAGCCCTGCATGCCTTTCCAGAACATGGGGGGGGGGGGGGGAATGGGTTGGCTGTGTTTCCTGAAAGTGGCAAGGCTTTGGTCTGCGTGTTCCAGTACACATTTACAGGCTTTGCAAGTAAGCAATGGTCCAATCCTCCATCGTAAAAAGCAGGCATGATATCTGCAATGCCGGCAGGAGCTGTGTTTTTCCTTCAGACGCCTCCTGCATATAATGCCACGCAGGACTGCAAAGCTGCTATTCTTATTTATTTTAAGGCTACGCCCACTTCCTGCCTGGTGCTTCAGGTTTATAATATGTATCTTCTATGTTTGTGCTGTCTGACTGCAGCATAACAAAGCCATTGCTCTCAGGGCCCCTACTGAAATTGAGTGGCATTGCACTCAAATTAAAAGGGAGACATACAGTACATTGCTGGTTGAGACAGAACATGGGTGATATAATCAGCAAGCTCACCATTGGCCCTCCCCCTCCTCCTGAGCTTCAGGCTACCATATGGCAGGCTAAGGATATCCTGTTTTTCCCCGCTGTGGCTGCTGACATTGAGGGAGTTGGCTCTGCCTATGTTCCTGCAATGCTTAGCAGGCCAATTATACCATTTGGAGCAACATGCCTAAAACATGCTATATTACTTAAAAAAAGGAGGCTAAGTTAGTGGTTTCCAACCCTGGTCCTCAAGTACCCCCAACATTGCATGTTTTCCATTTCACCTGTGGATTTTTTGGACAGTTGGTGATACAGAGTGCACCGGCTGGGTGACTTGGGAAATCTGAATTGTTAGGGTTAAGGCCCCCATACACTAGCCGATTTTGGTCAGATTTCAGCCAGATCAGTCGGATCTGGCCGAAATCGGACCAAAATCGGCTAGTTTTGATGTCCCCTCAGATCCGATGCGCGGTCCCGTGCGCATCGGATCTGCGTCGGGTGGTCGGACCTGCTGCACGTCCGATCACCCGACTTGGGACCTAGTGGGGCGGCGCGGCGGTGGAGGGAGCAGGGGGGGCTGGGGACGCTGCGGGGGACACGTCTGTGTCCCCCGCTGCTGGGGACGCTGCGGGGGACAGCGTCTGTGCGGCGAGAAGGTAGAGGGAGCAGGGGGGGCTGGAGACGCTGCGGGGGACACAGGCTGCATAGAGTCCTAAGGACAAGTCGCCCTAGTGTATGGGGGCCTTTACTTGAGGACCAGGGTTGGGAACCACTGCGCTAAGTCTTTCCAAACACTGCATTGTAATTTCCCACTTTATGAAACTGATAAGCCATGCATCTCTCAGTAAAGTTAGAGGTGAAAGGAAAGTGTGAGACGCATGGTGGTTAAGGCGGAGTCATGGTAAACTACTATGAAAAATGAATACAGCCTACATTTTGAGAATCTGAGTGAGACGTGTGCGCTTGTAGTTATAGTAGTAATGTAGTAAAGATCTAGTATTACAGATGTGCGAAAATGACAGAAAATTATTGGTGGTTTCATAACTTTTCAATAAAACTAGGAATTGTTATCATTTGATTTGTACAAATTAAGCGAACCGCTTGACAGCAGGCTGGAGCTATACGCTTAGTGATGTAAATTAGAATTGAAGGCGTGGTACTAAAATCTTGGTGGTTGCTTTATGTGTCAGAAAGAGGCATACATTAATATGTGAAATTGGTATGGGTAATGAGAACTGAAATGTCAGCCTGGAACGAATGGTCAGTCAAGTCTTACTGACAAAATTGGAGCAAGAAAAGTGAGTATGATGGTTTTATTTCTCGCAAGGATGAGATACAGAGGGATTTCAATTGCAAGCCAAATATCAAATTTGCACAAAAGTGCCTGCTACCCTGTAAGGTATTGTGCGAGATCGGGCTGCTGTAAAGCTCAGCTGGTGCCACACTGATTCAGCTGGGCAAAATCATTTGCCTGTAACTAAGGGCCTTATTCTAGTTCACTCTTTCTGACAAAATCCTTCTTAGATGGACAAAACCATGTGCACTGCAGGGGGGCAGATGTTACTTGTGCAGAGAGAATTAGATTTGGGTGGGGTTTTACTTCAAAGTGAGATCTATATTGCAGTGTAAAAATAAAGCAGCCAGTATTTACCCTGCACAGAAACAAAATAACTCACCCAAATCTAATTCTCTCTAAGAAAGATTTTGTCAGAAAGAGTGAACTAGAATACGGCCCTAAATTCCACTATATATATATATATATATATATATATACTGTATATATATATATATATATATATATATATATATATATATAGTAGTTCCACCTGTATTGTAAGGTCACCTACGTTGACGACTATACATTTACCGCAGTATTTTCACATGTGATAAGCTTTTTGATATCATGGCAGATATACTTTAAGAGATAATAGACTTTTAACTGGACATGGTATAAAAATACCACCTGAGATATTGTTCTTAGTAAAGTGAGTAGTTCACAGAGGCAGATAACGAGCACTATGTACATTAGTAGTTATCCACCTGCGAATTAACACCAGATATAATAAATTGGTTAAATAGATGTTGACTAATAAACAGTAAATAGTTAAAGGATGAGTCAATAGTGTGGGTAGAGGCAATTGCAATAGGTCTCTACCCAGGCAAGGAGAATCACTGCATTTACTTGTATGACCGGCAGTGAACTCAGGCACTTCCTGCCATATAAATTGTAGAACTCCAATAAGAACACTCCTACGCTAATTGCCTCAGCTGCAGCAAACGGAGCAGCTAACAAGTATAAAACTTCAGAATGATTGCCTGGGTTACTGGAAACCAGTTGCTAATTTTATTAAAGCTTCTAAATCTGCCCATAGCAACCAATTAGATTCTAGCTATCATTTCTCTATTGCATCCTAGAACATGGTAGACAGAATCTAATTGTTTGCAACACTTTTCGCTTTCAGAAGCTTGAGTAAATGTACCCCTAGGTAACAGACAGCTTATGACCTGATTCTAATTGTCTCAGTCCCTGAGGTTTTATCTCTGCGCATGGGCTTATTATCATATGCGCGTGCATAGGCGAATCTAGAAATATGCTAATGGGTGGTCCTAGACTGGAGTTAATGAATTTGCGCATAGCGTGGCCTAAAAAGGGGTGTGACCTCATTTAAAGGGTGTGGCTTAACAGGGCAAGTCACTCCCCCATTTTTTCACCACTGTGAAAGATTACAGCCTTTTTTGTTTTAAATAAAAGCCATTGCTGGGCACTGGGCAGGGCACCGGGAAAGATTACAGTCTTTTTTTTTATAAATATATATAAAAGCCATTGCTGGGCACTGGGCAGGGCACTGGGAAAGATTACAGACTTTTTTTTTTTTAAATAAAAGCCATTGCTGGGCATGGCCCATGCCCAGTGCAAGGCCATCCCAGCAATGGCTTTAATTTAAAAAAAGCTGTAATCTTTCCCAGTGCCCTTCCCAGTGCCCATCAATGGCTTTTATTTAAAAAAAAACAAAACCCTGTAGGGCTCTGGGCAGGGCACTGGGAAAGATTTCAGACACTTTTTTTTTTAAATAAAAGCCATTGCTGGGCAGGCAATGGGCAGGGTGCTGGACAAGAGTATAAATAACAGCCAGACAGCACTGTCTCACTGCTGCACTTACCAGCACTGTTAGAGACCAGGAGCTGAGACGGGGAGCAGTCTTAGAATGGCTGTGTGCTGGGCTGCTGCGCCACACAAACACACGTGTGCGCGCTAGCCCCGCTGCAGCAGCACATCAAATGCAGGAGGAGGGAGCCAGATGGGGAGGATGGAGGAGGAAGTCACGGCGGGAGCCGGCGGCGCCCGACTTCATGGGATGCACGCTCCGCAAAGGACCATGGGAGGAGCTGCGTGCAGTTGGGCATGCGCGCAACCCTCCTGGGTCCTGCGGACCACCCCTTAGATTCGCCTATGTGGGCATGTGCAGGGCTTCTGTGCATAGTCGGCATGGCGCTAGCACAATGGGGAGGGGCGTGCAGGGCAAGGTTGGCAACCATCAAATGATTTCAGCCATCCTTTCGCAAGGTGACAGGGATATTCGGGCAGTAGCGGGGGGGGGGGGGGGGGCGTACAATTTCCGCTGTTTAGCAGGCCAAACAGAATCACCCCCATAGTTCTAATAGCACAAATAGATCTTCACTAATATTGCACAATCCTATACCAATGATTGATAATGTGTAAGTGTTTAATAATCTGTTAATTAATCTGTATGTTTTATCAAATTAACATAAAGGATGGAGATAATGAACCAAAGCCCCATAGATACCATATAAAGTTATGACTAAAAGGACATCATGGCATAGGTACTCGGTAATCACAGTAATCCTAACAAATTTCTAGAATTTAAGGAGAACATAGGTTTGTCACTTGGGTAAATCAAAGCAAAGAGATTACTTTGCTTAGCCCCAGCAAGGTATCCATAGGAGCCAGACAGAAACCTTGCAAGTCCAGGAGGCACAACCTCTCCCCCAAGATGACCTGACCATGCCCCCTTCAGTATCCTGAGGGAAGCTCCCATTCCAGACATAAATCCCATGCTGCCCGACATTGTACATTAAATCTCCCGGATTCTTCAGATTCTGCCAGGGATGCCACATTTTCTCTGCAAGGACAGTGGTTTGCTACAATTACTTTGATTTACTGAAGCTACTCAGGAGTCTCTGCTGATGACCTCTCATTATCCCCATTGTGGAATGCCTGTCAGGAGAGACAGCACCACCTGATCACACAGTATCTATTCTGTGCCGGTGTGCACTCTTAAGCACATTTTTTTAGTTAGAGTATCTGGTGTCTTTAATGATGTGGTTCTTGGTGTAATGGTATGGAAAAACACCACATTCAATAACTGTAAGTCCTCATGTGATGTTCATATAGTGAATATCAACATTTGCATAAAAAAAGAATACAACATGTAAAAGTCTAATATTTGTATCCAGTCTGTATATGGTAAAATAATGATGACAAGAGTACAGGTTGAGTATCCCGTATCCGAGTATCCGTTATCCAAATTATTCCGAAAACCATACATTCCAGAAAGTGAAAAAAAATATTTTTTTTTGCTAAAAACTCACTGGGGACATTTGTAACAGCACTACTGGTGACATGATATGTAACTGGCACTATATATGTGCAAGAAAATTATTGCTTGGCATTCAAATTCAATATCTGAGATAGTACACAAATTTTGTTTCATGTTTTGAAACCTTGTTTTTTGAACAAATAAAATATATTTGTGTGTATTTTATGTGGTAATAAAATATATTTGTGTGTATATTATGTGTTTATACAGCATACATGCAAGATACTTCAAAATACATAATTGAAATATTAAAATATTCCGAAATACGGAATAATCCGTTATCCAAAATTCTCCTGGTCCCGAGCATTTTGGATACGGGATACTCAACCTGTATTAGCCTTCTACTGATTCTTGTCAGGTCTTACAGTTCTGGATGCGTTTAAGTACAGGTTGTGTCATTTATAAGTTTCTGTTTAAAACCAAAAACAATATCTGGTACTGCACTTCTCAAGCCCACTTTAACCCATAAAGTATTGTGCTTCGGTTCTTTTTCCAAGCCCAGAACCCTTTGAAATACCCAGTTAATAATTGAACAATATTTTTTTTAGATTAGTTAAGGATGACTCAATCACATATTTTAAAAGAAGATAAGAATGAAGGATCTATATTGTTATATTTTATCTAATGCATTATTCCCTTACAAGGTGACATTTTTTTTATATTATTGTAAAACTTCCCACACATTTATTTAGCACCGCTGTAACATAGTAGCTGCTCTCAGTTATCTAACACTCTTTAAAACTTTACATGTTATCTCTCACTAGTGTGGTGCCTTGGAGTGGTTTGGTAGTGTCCCACACCCTGGACTTAAACCCTTAAGGCGTATACACATCGGGCAAAATTGGCCACATTTCTAAGCGATCTGACTATATCACTTAGAAATGGAGCAGGATCACTCCTATGCCCTACAGCGATGGCGATGTGAGGTCCCACATGTTGCTATCGCTCACAGGGAAAGACAGTGCTTGCTTGCACTGTCTTTCCTGCTAGTTCGCAGGGTTTTGCCTATAAACAATAAAATGTATCTTTTACTTGATGTTTATTGGCAAAATGTATCAGAATTCTTATTAGTAATGTTTGGAAAGTGCACCTGCATTCTATTTTTTTGTGTTCTTTTATTTCATATAGGTAGGGTGTGCAGTCTAGGCCCCCTAATGTGACAGATGGGACATATAGGGTCTGATTCATGTAATGATGGATGTGCAGTGTATGTCGCATACAGTAGTACCGTTGTTCTGTACTTTGCACATGCGCCAGACCCCTAATGCGCATGTGTAGTATGGATCCTCTACATCACACAAAGATCGGAATTAGACAGCATTAGTCAGTGATTGATAGTCTGCTGCCCTTTTGTGCCAGCGATGGCCTCCATTTACCAAAACATAGGCGTGTCACCACCGTTGGATGGGAGTATAAAGGCCAGGATCTCTATTGGCAAGGGTGTAACTACCATAGGTGCAAGGGGTGCAGCTGCTATGGAGCCCAGAGCTGAAGGGGGCCCATCATTACTGTCTCAGAAATATGTTTTACATACATTTATCAGTTGCTAAATAGGGGGCCCTTACAAACAGTTGCTATAGGGCCTATGAATATCTAGTTATGCCCCTGTCTATTGGATATGTTTAGATTTCCTTCTCTCCTCTCTTGTATCTGCAGTGGCCAGCTTCAGCAACCCCCATGGGCCATGGGTCACGCAGCTGGATGATTGTGAGCAGATGATCCTTCGGCACCGCACAGATAACTAATGCAAACAGAACGCATGGCGTCTCCTTCAGCATTAACATATTGGGGGAAATTTACTAAAGGAAATTTGTAAAAAAGTAGGTGTATTTGTATCCAGAAATACACTTATTTTTGACATTTACTATTCCGAAAATACGGCAATTCGTCTGAATCAAGCCCAATGACAGCACGAAAGCTTATTATCATACTAGGTAAAATATCTTTATTAACATTATCTAGAATACATATTTGTATTCAAGTTTGGTACTGCACAACCAGGTTTATTGGTACAGCAATTAATACCATTTCACATATTTTTGGATCACTTATTTCATAAAGATACAGAATTATGATGAAAATAGTATTTTATTACAGATGACTCTTTCTAGTTTGATCTTCCATTTAGTCTATATAGCACAGGGTTTACACTGCCTGGCAGTCCGATTATTGATTTTCTGACTTCTACTGTATGAGACTTAGATGAATGGGCACTGTAGTAATCCATCACTGCCTCAGGGACTACCTAACTTAGCTGAGATGAAAGTTGTTGCTTGACCTTTCCAGACTGTGTGCCTGTTCCAGCAGAACTGGGACCACATACACTGTTATTTCTCGCAACACCATTACCATTTGGGACACAAAGAAAAGAAATCACTGTGGTTGCGATAGCTGTGGTTGCACTGGCTGGAGAAGTTGTACTGTACATGTTGGCCTGACTGGAAAAGTCTCTGAAACGGAGACTGCGAGACCTGCAGCTTTCAAAACATTTGATGTAGGAGAATAAAAATAACAGAAATCCTACTTAATAACACTAAAAGTTTAGCTAAGCAGATGTCAGGAATGAAAGCAGAAGCAGGAAAGGTAGAATTGGCAGACATAGGTGTTCCATTATATCTCAGGAAGCGTAAGCCCGCAGTCACCATATTGTGCATACACACTGAACTGAATCGGTAAACAATACCATTCAGTGACGTCACCAGGACCCACTGAACATGCGGGTCATTTGGCTATATAGCCAAATTGCCCTGCAAGTTCTGCAGAAATCAATCATCATTAACGACGTGCGGGAGCGCGCATCGGAAACACTATTGAGTGCACACACTAGATGATATTGGGAAAGATATCGCTCAGAATGCCCTTTCTGAGCAATATCTTTCTCTATATCCTCTAGTGTGTATGGGCTTACCACTTTGTCTGTGTTATTAAAGCAGTCTTGATTTATTACTGTTTTGTTTCCAACTGTAAAATTCAGCAGAATATGCTGGGGCTATATACAGTAAGTAACTGTTAGGATTAATAATAATGTTGCCAGTCCCATTCTCTTATTGCAGATACTAGTGCTAGCTTGCCTAGACTCTTGTGCTCTGTGTTATTGACCATGCTTGTTTTAATTACTCTTGTCTGCTGCCAGCCTCCACCTCTGCATTATCCATTATCCTTGTCTGCCACCCACCTTTACCTCACTTTTCAACACAAGGATTCTGATAGCCATCTGCCCTGATTTTGAATTATACCTGTTGATTATTATTATTGTCCTTTCATATTTTTTTTAAAACTTCCAGTCTACCAAGCCAATCACCACAATTCAGGGTATTTAGTCTCTAAAATATTTTGTACACACCAGTCTTTAATTAAGCTTACACTTTCATTAAAACATATAAAAATACCTTTAATGTTACATGTAACAGTTCTCCTTCCTATTTAAGCCAGCCACCCATTGGCTAGTTACACCTGTTCAAAAATTAAAAAGTTGATTAAAAAAGTTGCCTGGCTATAAAGGAAAGGCAGTGTAGTAAGCAGGGGTTTTATTTATATTTATGAGATGTGAAGGGGCTGGTTGTTGTTGAAAGAATCAGTTGGCGTCAGTCCTGATAGCCATGACTGTCAGAAGAAGGCCATTAGACGGAGTAAGGGGAGGAGGATAGCGTAATAATGACCTTTTAACAGAAAAGAGAAATGCTATTAGTGGATGGGTTTCAAACATACACATGGGCCCTGATTCTGGTTGGCACGCAATGCAGATTTAGTTTGCTGCTTTGCAAGCCATGTAACGACGCCCATATGAATGCCCGCCCCCACTACTCAGCGAATTTCCCCTGCAGCACTGCATAACCATCAAATGATTTCTGTAGCGCTCACTAATCTAAGTCACTCTATGGTGCCCTGCTCCGAGAACAGGGCAGGTAGATGACATCCGGTGACATCAGCAGCATGCCCCCCCAGAAGGCAGGTGGCCACCCCGTTCGCATGGGGACACCCAGCATTTTCCTGGCTGTTTTTGGTAGGTACGGCCAGGAAACACATGTGAATGCCCTGTGGCCACCTCCTGCACACACACACACACACACAAACCCGCTGCGAGTGCCTCGGAGACTATGCAAGTCTCCGAGGCCGTCTGCAGTTAAGACCTGCACACTTTGCAATTTAACAGAAGATTGAAATGTATCTGCACACTAGATGATAATAATGACTATAAGTCAACATAAATCTGTAGATTTTGCTTAGTTAGTGGCTTGTGGCTACGGAGGTGCTACCCTAAAACAACCAATATGATTCAAAATAGAGGAGGAGAAGAGCAAGGGGTTGCGTAGGCTGGGCGCACTCTATTCATATAGAGTTTGCAGTTTACCAGCATCTCATTGAAAAAAAGCTTCCAGGTCTGTCCGCTGTCTATCCAAACCAGAGGCTCGCCAGGGATATGATTCCTGCTAATTGTGTAATACAGGTTGAGTATCCCGTATCCAAAATGCTCGGGACCAGGAGAATTTTGGATAACGGATTATTCCGTATTTCGGAATATTTTAATATTTCAATTATGTATTTTGAAGTATCTTGCATGTATGCTGTATAAACACATAAAATACACACAAATATATTTTATTACCACATAAAATACAGACAAATATATTTTATTTGTTCAAAAAACAAGGTTTCAAAACATGAAACAAAATTTGTGTAATATCTTAGATATTGAATTTGAATGCCAAGCAATCATTTTCTTGCACATATATAGTGCCAGTTACATATCATGTCACCAGTAGTGCTGTTACAAATGTCCCCAGTAAATTTTTATCAAAAAAAAATTTTTTTTTTCACTTTCTGGAATGTATGGTTTTCGGAATAATTCGGATAACGGATACTCGGATACGGGATACTCAACCTGTAGTATCAGGTCTATGAGCCAAGAGATACCTGAATTCCCATATTAAGTACTGTTACTGTATGTATGGAATTTTCTCCCTAAAAGTAGTGTCACACTCTCAAAAGTTTACGTTTATTATATCCCAATCGTCTGTGCAGATTTTCCATGGAAAAAACCCCGGCCTGCTGGCAAATTCCTCTGCGGAGCACTCATTCACTACCAAATGTAAGAAGGCAGACTGAAATTGCAGACTGCAGAAAACATTTTTCTAGGCTTTTACAAATACAGGTCGAGTATCCCGTATCCGAATATCCGTTATCCGAATTATTCCGAAATACGGACATTCCAGAAAGTGAAAAAAATTTTTTTTTTTGCTAAAAACTCACTGGGGACATATGTAACAGCATCACTGGGGACATGATATGTAACTGGCACTATATATGTGCAAGACAATGATTGCTTGGCATTCAAATTCAGTGCTGAGATAGTACACACGTTTTGTTTCACGTTTTAAAACCTTGTTTTTTGAACAATTAAAATATGTTTGTGTGTATTTTATGTGGTAATAAAATATATTTGTGTGTATTTTATGTGTTTATACAGCATAAATGCAAGATACTTCAAAATACATCATTGAAATATTAAAATATTCCGAAATACGGAATAATCCGTTATCCAAAATTCTCCTGGTCCCGAGCATTTTGGATACGGGATACTCAACCTGTATGGCATCATTATACTGTTTGTAGCAACTAATGATAATTTTTATAACAAAGCAACAATCCTTTATTTTAACCCCTTACCGACGCAGCATGTTTTTGCCTTCCTGACAGAGGCCTTTTTTTCAAATCTGACAGGTATCACTTAAGTGGGGATAACTTTTTTTTGCTTTTACTTATCCCAGTGATTTTGAGATTGTTTTCTCGTGACACATTGTACTTAGTATTTAGTTAGTGCTAAATTTTGGTCGATACAGTTTTTTTTTTTTTGTGAAAAATACCAAAATGTCGTAAAAAAATTGAACATTTTGCAATTTGCAAAATGTTACATTTTCTGCTTGTGAGACAAATAATCATACCACTCAAAATAGTTAATAACTAACAAAGACCATATCTATACTTTATTATTACATCATTATTTCAACCTGCTTTTAATTTTTTGGACACTAGGGGGCAGCAGAGTCAAAATTATGCACATCACACAGTAAACGCTGCTTTTGGCTGTTCACGTTTGAACAGCCAATCGCAGCGATCGCCCATGGCGGGGGGCATCGCTGCCCCCCCTGGGCAATGAGGGAAGATGTCTGCTGTCAGGGACAGCAGACATCGTCCCTCTGTCACCGCGTCTCTAGACGCGGTGACACTTTGAAGTCATGACGTACATTTACGTCATGTGTCGGGAAGTACATCCCGACCATGACGTAAATGTACGTCAAATGTCGGGAAGGGGTTAATTATTAGGGCCTAGCGAACAGGTATGAATACAGCCCTAAGGACCATGGTTCTCACTCATTTTGGTACCCCCTGGCATTCCATTTTTCTCCCCCAACATTCACAAACCAATACATTTGCAATGAATATAATTGCAATTAGATAAACTGTTTACGCACCACTGTATAAAAACTGTGCTATAAACAAAATAAAATAAAAAATGACAAGAATTAAATTAATTGTACAAATATATCTCTCACATTAAACATTTTTTTAAAAGTTGCCTACTTTAATACATGGGGCTAGATCCATCCAATCTCTTGGGGATCCCAGGGATTACCCAAAATTTCTTCCTTCATTTCGAGAGACTCCAATCCAGGGGTGGGCAACTATTTTGGCTGGGGGGCCACTTAACACTTCCAGTAAATATTCAAGGGCTGCGCACACACACACACACACACACACACACACACACACACACACACACACACACACACATACATGCAAAGTGGGGCCCCTACCTACACAACTTAAAAAAAAAAAAAAAATATATATATATATATATATATATAAATATATATATATATATATACACATATAAAATAATATAGGCCCAACTGGCAGCTGCTCACTAATTTTTAAGGGCCGTGGAGCAAGGGGAGCCAGGATATTATATATGTGTAGTGTATGAAGGATTTTTCAACAGGTTTTATATTGTGGGTAGAAAAACTGACACTTTTTTCATCTGAGTGCCTCCTTCATTCACTGCCTATCCATCGCCATTTTGGATGGGCACCAGGGTTGCAGACCAGAGAGGGAGAGTGCCAGGCCGCCAGAAATATATATATCTATATATATATATATATATATATATATATATATATATATATATATATATATAGATATATATATCTTGTATCGGTATGGCACTCACCAAACTTTCAAGCAATAGGCTGCGTGCCCCTGCATCAATCAAAATAGAAGTCACAGATCCCCAATCCCACAAGAAGGAGAATCAGCACGGCACTGCAGCATAGGTTCAAACGTGTTTTATTCACCTCAACGTTTCGGGGAGTGACACCCCGTCTTCAGGAGGACATGTGCAAAAGGTATAAAGGTAATCCAAGGGTCCGGCACTCAGGATACAAAAACAGCTGCTCACGGTGACCTTGCCTTAAAGCATAGATACTTCCACATGGGTCAATAATAGACCAGGCCGGCACTCCAGAGACTGAGACAATGAAATAAGGTAGACTACACCATGTCGGCTGTGGACCGCAGCTGACATGGTGTAGTCTACCTTATTTCATTGTCTCAGTCTCTGGAGTGCCTGCCTGGTCTATTATTGACCCATGTGGAAGTATATATATATATACATTCTGCTGGTCTCTTCAGAAGGAAAAGGAAGCTCTCAGGAGGGAAATTTCTATTTCTATTTTTCTGGAAGATATTTTATCACAATCCGGTCACTATTTTCTGATCAACCTGGGAGGCCATCAGAATTTCCTTTTTTCAATGGACACTTAGGCATTTCTAACTAAAAATTATCCGCAATATATATGGGAAATCCTTAAATTAAACAGGATCAAGGAGATTATCTCTTAAAACCATCGTTATCATATACTTTAATAGGAGTTACGCAGTTAAGCAGTAGAATTCACCTATAGAAGATTGATACAACATATTCCCCTGATGAAGTCTCTGTGAGACGAAACGCGTTGGAATGTTATCTACTCGTTGTTTTATACTCTTATCCACTGAAGAATAATAAATTAATATTGGAAGAATTCCCTTCTTGCTTCTTTGGATCTGAAAATTGGATATTATATCAGGACTATCTTACATTTGTGTGAAAGGCGCCACTCCACTATTGTGTAGTATATATATATATATATATATATATATATAGACCCAGGGTAGGTGCAGCACTCAGCTTCTCAGATAAAAAACGACAGTACAGTGTCTTGAAGGTGATCAACGTTTCAGTGCTCTCTTTATTGGCACTATCGTCATATCCTGACGATAGTGCCAATAAAGAGAGCACTGAAACGTTGATCACCTTCAAGACACTGTACTGTCATTTTTTATCTGAGAAGCTGAGTGCCGCACCTACCCTGGGTCTACAAATTCGCTGACAATCAGCTGTGAAGGCACCAGCGCCAGCTCACTCTCTCAGCTTGGAGTGCCGGTCCCATTGAATCCTATATATATATGTTGCCTGTTGCCCACCGCTGCTCCAATCCATAGTTGCAAGCATGGTGCCATACTCTACCAGAACCTCTTAAATATGTCATTGATCTTAGACCACCACATTTATTCCCATGTGTTTGTCACATGTTTGATGTTACAGTGCTTTTATTATCATGGGTTCCATTCCCACCATGACCCTCACTGTGCAGAGTTTGTATATTCTCCCCGTGCTTGCGTGGGTTTCCTCCGGGTACTCCGGTTTCCTCCCACAATCCAAAAATATACTGTTAGGTTAACTGTCTCCCAACAAAATTAACCCTAGGATGAATGTGTGAGCGTGTACATGTGGTAGGGAATATAGGGGGTTAGTCTGGTTCACTCGCAAAGGCAAATTCCTTCTCAAATGGACAAAACCAGGTGCACTGCATGGGGAAGATGTAACAGAAAGATTTAGATGTGGATGTTATATTGTTTCTGTGAAGCAAAAATACCGACTGGTTTATTTTTACACTGCAATATAGATCTCTCTTTGAAGTAAAACCCAACCCAAATTTTATTAATTATTAACAATTTCTTATATAACGCATACATATTCCGCATAGCTGAACATTCACATCAGTCCCTGCCCCAGTGGAGCTTACGATCTATGTTAGGTTAGATAGGTTACTTTTGTTTTAAGTCAATTGACCTACCAGTATATTTTTGGATTGTGGGAGGAAACCGGAGCACCCGGAGTAAACCCACGCAAACACGAGGAGAATATACAAACTCTGCACAGTTAGGCCTGAAAGCTAATCTAATTAAATCAAATCTACTTCTCTCTGCACTTGTTACATCTGCCCCACCTGCAGTACACATGTTTTGTCCATTTGAGAAGGAATTTGCCTTTGTCAGTGAACTAGAATAAGGGCCATAGATTGTAAACTCCACTGGGGCGGAATATCTGTTGTAAATAATAAATAATATCCTGTATTGTTTCGCCATGTTTGAAAAGTCAGGTGCTTGATAAAAAAAAGTTCAAAGAAAAAGAACTGAAATTGCATTATGTCTCTGTACACATAAACAGAGATGTTTTGTTTTTGCATTACATAAAAGAGCTATTATTTGTCACTGAAGAAATGCATTTTAAATTTGAAAGAACAGCAATTAAGCCAAGAAGAATTACATGATCTGAGAGAGAAAAAAAATCTATAAATAACAATGAGTAGAATGCAAAACACTCTCCATCCTGTGCTTAGTGTATCTTGTATTCATGAACACTAAATATGTTCTACGAAAACGCAAACATGGGCGTATCTATAATGGGTGCAAAGTGTAAGGTGTACACGGGCCCCTTGGTCTATTGAGGCCTCTATCATTCATCGGCATGCACCCATAGTTTACTATACTATGGGTGCATGGTGATTATATATGGGAGCCGTTTTCCCAAAATCTGTGTGTGATAAGTAGAGGAATCTCTAGTTAAGCGTTGCCCATACAGAGGCTTATTTCTAATGGATGTAGGGTACTCGGGGAACACCCTGCACCCATTTATTCAGTGCTTAACTTTCTGGAGTTCTGCAACAGTAACACAAGCGAAATCAGCAGGAAAATGTTTTGTACCTGCGTAGTAGGGAAACCTGGGATATCGCTAGAATCTACAAGTGCTAATCACTGACAGGTAAAGAGGAAAGGGAGCAGGCAGAGGCTCTGCTCTAGATGCCCCCATGCACCCACGCCATGTTCCCAGTGATCTCCTAATGTACATTTGTGATCTGATCATGTACATTGGAAAATGATTTACATGCTGTGGCCAAAGGTTGGTGATGGACAGCATTTCAGAAAACAGGAGCACGTCAGCCCCATTTTCTGGAGCCTGGTGAAGCCATTGGTTCCATAGTTCTTTGCAGCTTCACTGGTTTAAACAGTGGGAAGTCCCCATAATCCTGGTATCCAGGTGGCTGACAGACAGGTCAACAACATATGGTTGAAATACGTATGATGGTCATGGTCATAAGGTCTACACAAGCAATAGGTTGATATGGCAAAGGTTAACATGCGGTTTTTGCACATTTTTATTTTTTTGTATTTATTGTTTCATACTGTACCATTCATGTGCAATAAGATTGGGAACTGACCCAAATGATGGCGAGCCATGCAAGGGTATGCGGCAAACTAATGTTGTATAATTAACATGAAAAACAGTTTCCAGTGTCGACCTTGTATCTGTCGACCGTTTTAGGCCAACCTAGACATTGATGACCTGCTATACCACAGCGAATCTATCCGAGGGTTATTCAGATGATTGGTTGTTTTGCAGTTGATTGGATGCTTTGTCGGCAGCTCAGTACAGGATCACAAACTTTATAAAAGACATCTCCTGCGGCGTACAAAGATGCAGCGGTTGTAGCTACTACTACTGGATGATTCACAGCACCACCCATATGCTTAACGACATCGGCGGTGTCGCAGGGTAAACAATATAGGGCTAAACATTAAGGCTGTGTACACACGGGGGCGATTTTGTCTAATATCGCGGGCAATATGGTCGCTGAGCGACTATATTGTCCATGATGGGAGTGTGCACCGGCGATATAGCGCCGGGTACACGCTCCCGTTTTCTCCCCCGTAGTGATCGCAGGAACATGCTCCTGCGACCAGCTGATTTCCACTGCCAGGCTCCCCCGGCCGTTTCTTTTTCATCAGCGACCATCTCTGGTCGCTGATGCAAACGGAACACTGAGCTTAAAAGATATAGTTAGCAAGTCCCAGTGAAATCACTGGGGGACGATAGGGGGATATGACGATAACGACCCGCGTGAGCAAGCATCGTTTATAACATACATACTGGGCGATATTTTAAACGATATTGCGCAGAAGGGCCAAAATGAGCGATAAAGTAGGGGGAAAGTGTGTACGCACGTTTTTATCCGCCACTAGTGTACAAACTAAGTACCTAAAAGTGATCTAAATTTAGTTTTAGTCATTTCTTACACAAGGTTATAAAGATTAGCAGATTAAACACCCATACACACTAGTCAATTTTGATCTCAAGAGTTTACCATTTTAAGTTTCTTTGAGTGTGTATGGCCGGTGATGAGCGATGAGCGCTGATGCCCACTTCCGCATCATCGCAGGCTACCGCCATCTGTAGACTGGTTTTACTAGCTAGGTGAACCACTTTTCAGTTTCCTACTGTGGAAAGTCAATAACCTCCCACGAAAATCGATGGACCAGGTGGAAATCGAGTGATTTTCAGCCCAGCAAAGTTCACTTCGTAAGCATACACGATGGGCAAAAAGTACGTATGCACCATAAGTGTCACAAAGAGAAGCTAAGTAGCAAAGTCTGAGCTAGAAACTGAAGATGTTAACTATATCTGCGGTGCCATGGGAGAACGATATAGTGCATACACACTGACCGATGTTGTTAACAATATCGGTTAGTAAAATCACCCACCTCCCGCTCGGTACATGCCTTCACTGGCGATATTGGGGGAATTCAGGCCTGATTGCTGCACTGTTAATTACTGAGTCCTGTGATCGCGTCACAGTGAAATCTCGCCCCATGCAAGCCTGCAAATAGCTTAGATTAGCAAATCGCTGCCAATCTAATCGCAAGCGGCTCACCATCAAATGATTTTTCAGTGTGTACAGGCTATGCGTAGCCCAGGACTTACTCAGTAGTTGTGATTGGATCGGGGTCAGAGCTGACATTACACACCGTACCTTCAAACTCCTGAGTGCGCCCTGAAAAGGGCCGGATACCACCCTTAAACGCTGGCTTTCTATCAATCAACTTGTGTACCGCCGGCGATTAAAAAAGTAGCAGGATTTTATTGTAGGATGGAATCTTGCATGCACAGTTTATTTATCGATAATTGCCCAGCCTGCGAATTTACAGCCGTGTGTGGGAGTGCGCATCGTTATCAATATAGTGGGTACACACTGAGCGTTTTGCACTATATGCCATTAACAACATCGATATTGTCCGTACCGTTAACAATATATTGCCGTGTGTCATTACTTATTACAGAGATTATGCTCTAACGTGTGCTCTGGTGGAGATCAGTAGGGAATAATCAAAGAACAAGAATAAGTGTTGAAATCCTGTAACTTGAATTAGTGACCTTTACACTTTACAGACTTATCTCTGGCAAACATTGTGTGATCATTCACAACAACCTAAGCTGGCTTTGTGACACTTCTCAAAACAGCAATCAATTGCTTGCTTTTACAGTGCCCATAAATGGCCCTTTACTTCCTGTTATGTGTAATTCATGTCAATTATTTACCTTTTTTCCTTGATACACAAGGTTCTTTGTATGGAAACAAGGGGAATTTAGGTTGTTAATGTGCATACAAATAGTAATGTCCTTAAATGTCTACTGCAGTGCCATGATGACTCTGTAGTTTTGTGTGTGTTTATTTGATTATTTGCTAATAGGCTAATTACTCAGTGTTGTCAGACAAATAATGTGCATTCTAGACAGTCACTTTCCTTTCTGTTCCAGCAGGAATATTCCAGGTAGACAAACTCTTCTTGCAATAAATGCATAGTTGCCTACCCTCCCGCTTTTCGTGGGAGTCTCCCGCGTTTTGAACTTTTCTCCCGGTCCCCCGCAAAGCCCCGCCATCCTCCCGGTTTTTCAGCCTTCATGCTGAAAAATTGGACTGCGCATGCGCAAGTCCCAAAGTGCTGGGGGCGGGTGCTAGTTACCAGCGCGACGTCATGACATACCTTGCGTCATGGCGTCGCTTTCCTGTGTGATGGCCACCGCGGAGGCTATCAACGTGTGAGGCAGCGGTGGGAGCGGTCCATGGCAGCCACTGCAGGGCTCTGTTGGCCTGGCAGC
Source organism: Crinia signifera (assembly GCF_055691185.1). Classification (NCBI taxonomy): domain Eukaryota; kingdom Metazoa; phylum Chordata; class Amphibia; order Anura; family Myobatrachidae; genus Crinia; species Crinia signifera. The sequence goes on along the minus strand of NC_139219.1, from coordinate 238,484,615 downwards.
ACAGAGAGCGGGAGCGACAGCGTGAGTGGCTGGAGCGGCAGCGGTGAGTAGTACCGCTTGCAATTTAATTTGGTTAGTCCCACCCACGACTCCGCCTCCTTTTTTGCGATACCCAATGGCCCCGCCCCCTACTTGCTGCAGCTGGCTGCCCTCTCCCGGAGAGGGCAGCTGAAAAGTCGGCAACCCTGAATAAATGTAGGACACATGGAACAAAATCCCAAACATGGCCCAAAATCAATTCTAGGGAAATGTCTGACATTTCTCCTTAGATTCACCAATAAAATAATGTCTGCATTTCACTGTTGCTAATACAACGTAGTGTCATTTATATTTGTTTATACAGTATATTTGCACATTTAGGATATTACATAAAAATATTACTGACTGACCTAAATGTATAAAAGTAGACATTTGTTTTATTATTCGTTCTCCTAAGAGCTCTTTTGAATTAGCCGCAAGTTCATGTGTTGTGCGAGTAATGCCTGCCTTTACACTTATGTGATTGGATGTGATGCGCAATGCAATGTGCATCGCATCCGATAGCATTTTATGGCGCAAAAAGTGCCCTCTTCCTGCACCTGATGCCTCATGCCAACTTGCATGGCATGAGGCACATCGGGTGCTTGAAGAGGGCAGGCGGAGGGTGGCAGAGTAACGTAGCGCTGTTAACCCCTTCCCTGGTACTCCAGAGAATTTTCCAGGGTTTGCTCCAGTGCGCAGACTGGCAAACCCGGAAAATTCTCAGGAGTGCCATTGCCTGCGCTCCCCCTTGCCAGGCAGCGCCGCTGAGCTGAGTGCGGAGATCAGCGCTGCACTCATCCTGCTGCCCGGCCCTGCCTCACTCCCCCCTGCTGTGTGCGGCGTGATCATGTAACATCACGCCGCAAGTAGCCGGGCTGCCAGGGGCCGTGCCGGGCAGCAGCTACAGTGTTTACAAAGATCAGCGCCGCCGTCCGGACCCAGGGACACAGTAGTGGTTTTTTTTAGGGAGCGCTCCCCAGAAAAAACTCGCCCAGTGGGGAGCGCTCCCTAACCCTCCCCACCCCACCCACCACTGAAGGGGTTAAAGGTATTGGCAGAGTGTCTATTAGTACGTGCAGGGTGGTTGTTAAACACACACTCCGAAGATATAACCAACTGAAGGATTTATTCAAGTGGCAGGCTTGTAGGATACAACAGTACTTTTGCAGTTAACTTCAGGCAGTAATATAACTGGTACATTTGGAATGACAGTGTCTGATCGTTACTTAGCTGTAGCGTTTGGCTTGTGCAGGGTTAATGGCTATTAGCTGGTTTACGCTGCGGTATCTCTTCCAGTCGTCGCTGCTGCCAATGATGATGGACCCCCCGTAAGAGAAAGGTCACGCTTGTAACGGGATTACAGCGGGGCTTTCTCTTACGCGCTCCGGTGCACGTGGAGCTACAAACAGCATGGATGGAGTCACACACGTTCTCTCTGAGGCACACACTACGCGGGGACTTCTAACAGGAAAGGGAACGCTGCCAGCAGGGTCAGGGGTCTCTGCCCTGCTATTCGCTTAAGCGAGCTGTCACTCAGGGTGACGCCTAGCTACGTTGCTGCAAGGGGACAAGGCAGACTGTGAGCCTTACACTAGACAGTGTATGGAGACAGGCGCTGAGCGCTACAATCTAACACTCCCCCTCGCTCAAGGCTGTCTTCGGCTACATAAAAGAACTTAATACAATGCTTTGTCCTTTTGTGATACCTGTAACCGAAAACATGGTTAGAGAGAAAAGACATTCAGAACATCAAAAAAAACTTCAAATCTACATTTTGAACTTAGACAAGTCCACAGTCCTTCACGAACTTAATAAGCAAGTTTGACGACAGTCCTTTAGTGAGCATGTCAGCAACATTCTGTTCACTTGCAATGTATTCAACATCGATGGACTTGTTCTCCACTAGTTCTCTGATGAAGTGGTGTCTTATCGCGATGTGTTTTGACCTTCCATGATGCTTGGTGGTACAGGAAAGATCTATTGCTCCCCTGTTGTCACATGCGATACTGATAGTCTCTTCTTCATAAAGTAGACCTAACTCACACAAAGTCTCTTTGATCCAGAGTGCTTCCTTTGATGTCTCTGTAAGAGCCATGTATTCGGCCTCAGTTGTTGAGAGGTCAACGGTTGGTTGTTTTCTACTCGCCCAACTAACTGCTGCTCCGGCCAGTGTGAACAGGTAACCGGTGTGGGAACGACGATCATCTTCATCTGCTCCCCAGTCTGCATCGCAGAAGACTTTCAAATTTGAATTGCTTGTCTTGGCGAACTTTAATTTCAAGGAACTTGTACCTTTTAGGTATCTCAGGATCCTCTTCACTGCGATCCAGTGTTGTCTTCCAGGATTTATTGCAAATTGGCTCACCCGACTGACTGCATGAGTGATGTCTGGACGGGTTCCAATACTTGCATACATAAGACTTCCAACCACTCTCTTGTAAGGAACATCTTGCATTTCCTCTGTTTCTTCTGGTGTGGTTGGTGACATACCTCTTGTAATCTTGATGCTTTTGTCAATTGGTGTATTTACTGACTTGGAGTCTGCCATCCCATACTTCAAGATTGTTGCCTCGATGTACATTTGTTGGTCGACTGTGACTGTTCCCTTTTGTAAGTTTTGAACAATCCTTATGCCCAACAGATGATTGGCTGGACCTAAGTCTTTCAACTTGAATCTCTGTTTTAGTTGATCTCTCACACTTGTAATGTGATCTTCGTGACCTGCTATAAGTATATCATCCACATAGACTGCTATGATGAACAACTTTTCTCCTAGAGTTTTGTGATAAAGGCAGTGGTCAGTCTCTGATCTAATAAAATTCATTTCAAGTAGTACTGTGTCCAATTTTATGTACCAGCAACGACCACTCTGCTTCAGGCCGTATATGGATTTCTTCAGAAGACACACCTTTTCTGTCTGAAGTTTATCCTCATTATAATGATCTGGCGATTCCATATAGATCTCTTCAAGTAGTTCTCCATTTAGGAACGCTGAGTCGAAGTCTAGTTGGTATAGCAGTAAGTCTTGTAAGGTGGCGACTGCAATTACTAACCTGAGAGTGTTATACCTCGCAACAGGTGAGTATATCTCCCCATAGTCAATTCCGGATCTCTGTGTGTATCCCTTAGCAACAAGACGGGCTTTGTAACGGGCAACTTCTCCGTCTGAATTTAACTTCTTGCAGAAGACCCACTTGTTCTTGACTGTCTTGCGATTGCTTGGCCTATCTACTATGGTCCAAGTATCGTTCTCTCTCAGTGCTGATAGCTCTGTGTCTATTGCAGATTTCCACTTCTTCCAATCACTGCACGCTTTCGCTTCTTGGATACTCTGAGGTTCACTGAAAACAATATTCGCATATTCTTCCTCATATCTTCTGGCTGGTATGCCTTTGTTTCTCCTTATAGAAGCTCTGTTTGTTGGTTCGCTTCTTTCTTCAGTATTTTCTGTTTCAGGTATGCTTTCTATTTCACACACCTCTACTAGTGCTTGCTTTTCTTGTTCTTTTGCTTTTGTGGGTGATGCTGTTTCTTGAAATATCACATCTCTTGATTTCAGAAGACGTCTGTTCTCTGCATCCCAGAGCCTGTACCCTTTGCTCTCCTCACAATAGCCTAGCAATATGCACTGTCTTGATTTTGGGTCAAGTTTCTTCCTTTTCTCCTTTGGTATATGCGCATAAGCTCTGCTCCCAAAGACACGGAGATGACTGATGTCTGGCTTCTTCCCAGACCAGGCCTCTAAGGGGGTTTTTCCCTTCACGGCCACTGTAGGTGTTCTGTTTTTCAGGTATACTGCAGTAGATACAGCTTCTGCCCAAAAACTCTTCTCCAGGCCAGCATCGTTCACCATCGCTCGTGCTCTTTCAACGATTGTTCGATTCGCCCTTTCACTTACGCCATTCTGTTCAGGCGTATAGGCCATCGTCAGCTGATGCTTTATGCCATGCCCTTTTAGAAAGTCGGTTACTTCTCCATTTTCGTACTCTCCCCCATTGTCGGATCTCAGGACCTTTAGCTTTAGGCCTGTCTGAGTTTCCACTAGGTTCTTGTACTCCACAATTTTCTTGATCACCTCACTTTTCTTCCTTATGAAGTATACGTGTGTCATTCTTGTGGCGTCATCGATGAGAGTCATGAAGTATTTGTAACCACTGGTTGACTCCTCTTCCATTGGTCCGCACACATCTGTGTGCACCAGAGCTAATCGTGATTCTGCTCTGCCTGCTGACTTGGGAAATGGGTTGCGGGTCTGCTTGCCTTTTATGCAACTCTCGCACACAGGTCTTCCGGTGTCTTTCACTGTGATTCCTGTTGCCATCCCATCAGCTAGTTTCTGGACATTATCATATCCTAAGTGTCCTAAACGTCTGTGCCAGAGCTCCATTGACTCATTCTCAGCAGAGGCTGCCAAAGCTACACATTCATCTGTGTCTAGGACATATAGTTGGTTGCATCGGGTTGCTGAAGCAATTACAGTCCCTCTTTCATTATGCACCATACACCTGCCCTTTGCAAACTGGACTCTGTAGCCTTTTGCCTCGAGTACGCTGATAGCGATGAGGTTACTTCCCAATTCTGGTACATACAGGACGTCTTGAATATCTGTGACTACTGTCTGTCCCTCAATTCTTAGTCTCACTGTGATTGTCCCAACATTTGACGCAGTAAGGACCTTTTCACCAATCCCGGTAACTGTTGTGGGTGTACACTGTGTTAAAGAATTGAACCACTCCTTGTTGCAGCTGAAGTGTCTAGAGGCTCCCGAGTCCATGTACCAGAGATCCCTCCTTGGCTTGTCTGTTACATTCAGTGCTGACTCGTTCTTCTTGTCATGCCGCTTGTGCATGCCACTAGTGTTCTTCATCCTGCATTCTGAAGCCTTGAGTCCTACTTTGTGGCACACATAACATTTGAACGTGCATTTCTTGGGTTTCGCACCCTTTGCTACTAAGGCAGAACCCTCAGCTATGGCATCCTTGTGGATTCTCTCTTGGAACTGTAGTAGCTTGGCTCTCACAACTTCAGTTGTAAGCTTGGTTTCATTTGACTCTAGTGCGACAACCAGAAAGTCAAATTCTTCTGTCAAGTTCTGCAGCATTACCATCGCCACTTCTTCCTCATCCACTTTTGCTCCTACACATGCCAATTGCTGAGCTATCGATAGTATCTTATCAATATAATCGTTCATGTCCTTGCATGCATTCAGCTTTGTTCCATACAGTGTGCGTCTCAGACTTATCCTTCTCATTAAGCCTTTATTCTCATAAGCACCTTGTAGAGTTGTCCACATGTCCTTAGCGGACTCCTTCCCACAGATAGTAGAATAAACATGCTGCTCCACAGCCAGGCCTATTGTGCCAATGGCCTTGTCTACCTCTTCTGGGTTTGGACTATCTCCTGGGGCTATTGTGACTTTCCATAGCTTCTCCCTCTTAAGCTGCATTTCCATAGCGAACTTCCATGTAGTATAATTCTCTGAGCCTTTGAGCTTTGGAAAGTTCATGCTATGCCCTGTACTGTGCATTCTCGTTAACTCTTCCACAAATGGCAATTCAGAAATAATTCCTTTGTGTTCTTTTATGTACTGCGCTAGCACTTTGTCTTTAGGGGGTTAATCTTCGCGCACGTGGCGTGCTGGGCCCATAACCTATTGGCAGAGTGTCTATTAGTACGTGCAGGGTGGTTGTTAAACACACACTCCGAAGATATAACCAACTGAAGGATTTATTCAAGTGGCAGGCTTGTAGGATACAACAGTACTTTTGCAGTTAACTTCAGGCAGTAATATAACTGGTACATTTGGAATGACAGTGTCTGATCGTTACTTAGCTGTAGCGTTTGGCTTGTGCAGGGTTAATGGCTATTAGCTGGTTTACGCTGCGGTATCTCTCCCAGTCGTCGCTGCTGCCAATGATGATGGATCTCCCTGTGCAAAGGTCACGCTTGTAACGGGATTACAGCGGGGCTTTCTCTTACGCGCTCCGGTGCACGTGGAGCTACAAACAGCATGGATGGAGTCACACACGTTCTCTCTGAGGCACACACTACGCGGGGACTTCCTAACAGGAAAGGGAACGCTGCCAGCAGGGTCAGGGGTCTCTGCCCTGCTATTCGCTTAAGCGAGCTGTCACTCAGGGTGACGCCTAGCTACGTTGCTGCAAGGGGACAAGGCAGACTGTGAGCCTTACACTAGACAGTGTATGGAGACAGGCGCTGAGCGCTACAATCTAACAAAAGGACGCTAAAACACTGGGTCAATCAGAGGTCCGCCCAACGTTTTAAACCGTTTTTTTTTTTAATTCTGCTGCTGTCGCTGATCCCCACCACCCGCTAACCTACTCAAATGAATGCTGGCAGCGGTCCCTCCGGCCCCCTCTCCCCAAACCTGCCGCCCCTGAAAGTGTTCCCTCCCCCCCTACCCACGGATTGCATTTGAGCATATTTAACCACATGCGATTGCTCCTGCAATTCGATAGATATATTCGACCGCAATATTCGACCGGTGGGCCCATGCATCGTTTTGCATGGTCCCTAAAATGTGCATACAATCATTCGATTTATCGAACAGATGTGGTCGAAATTGAATGATTGCATTACATAAGTGTGGCTTTATGCATACCTCACAACTGTCCCGCTTACCGCGGGAACGTCCCGATATTTTGGGACGTTCCTGCGTCCCGGCCGGGGCCGCCATTGTCCCGTGATGGGGGGGGACAGTTGGGAGTCCCCCCAGCCTGTCAAAAATAGAGGCTGTCTATTCATCGCCGACGAGCGGCAGAAAACGGGGGTGCGGACGGAGGACGCGTCATCCAGCGAGGCCACGCCCCTTCGCCGCGCGAGAGTCCCGATCTCCCAACTGCAGAAGTTGGGAGGTATGCTTTATGGCACATTTACATTTACAGTACCAGTGATTTTGGTTTGCAGACTCATAAGACTACATACATCAGTCTGGAAGTCTGAGGAGCGATTGGGCCACGAGTTTGTACTCTGTTGCAACAGCAACTCACCCCCTCTGCAGCAAATTGGATTGACCCCTAAGAACATAGCCAAGGGGAGTAAAATACATATAACATGTGAAAGGCTTTACTATATGTATGGGGTGGCCAAACATGTCCTCAAGATCTACCAACAGTCCATTTTTGCATCAGTTAAGCCTTGTACACACGGGGGCGATTATTACAAATATCGCTGGAAATATGGTCGCTGAGCGACCATATTGCCAGTGACTGGAGTGTGCACCAGCTCCCGTTTTCAGCCCCTGAATGGTCGCTGGTCAGAGAAGCATGCTCCTCCGACCAGCGACTTCCACTGCCTCTTCTCCCGGCAGTGTGACATTTTCATCTGCGACCATCTCTGGTCGCAGATGAAAACGGGACACTGAGCAATATGACTGCTGAGCAATATATTGCCAGGGATCATCCAGGGTGGAGGTGCGGTGTGAAAGCACCAAAACTTATAACCTGGGTCGACCAACCTGGCAATTCAACCCGGGTTATAAGATGGGTTAAACCCGGGTTGCCCTTTGTATAATGGGTGACCCAGGTGTAATGTGAAAGGGGTATTCGTAATGGCTATACCTGTGCACCAGCTAAGTGTCACTTCCTGTGTAACATCGCAACCGTGGGACAGCTAGATGCAAATAAGAATCAGAGCGCAGGCAGGAAGCAATTGTACCACTCCCACTTGTAAGTACCTACCACCAACTGCCCACAATCCCTCTGATCCAAGCCTGCTCTGTGAAGTAGTTTGTTTTTCGAGTTATGTTTTGTAATGTGCTTAACTTTATAAATTACTATAATAAATATGATGATTATATTTCGTTTGCAGTATAACGTTTAATATCCATTTAAAAAAAGACAGCGGTCAAAAAAATGGTTACACTTCCATTGTTACACTTCCACACCTCACTGTACATATTTTTCATAAATAATTGCAAAACATGAAAAACAAAAGCATGAAAGCTGTACTGCCACTACGCCAATTCTGCTTTATCTCTTACAGCAAGGGGTTAAAGTATGTCTAATTTCCAGGAACGTTCCTAAATCAGCTGATGGACATTTTCCCTGCTGTGTGCACTGAGCGCCTGTGCTGTCTTTTTAATGGCTGCGCTCTACACAAGGACTCTGCTTTTCTCAGTTTCAGTTCTGTAGGCCTCTGTGGAGCATTTGCTTTTGCAAAGCACAACTGATGCTTTGAGAAGCCTCCTTAACATGCAGGCTCAGTGTCTCCCATCCCCCGCCACAACCTTGAAGCTCATTTTCGCTTGGCTGGTCACACAGCCTGCAATAGATTGATTTCACCCCACCCCCTCTCCTTTGCTCAGTCATTCAGACTTGGAAAGTCAATAACAAGCTGACATCATCAGTGGTTTGTGTATTACACTGCTACTTTTAAAAATACCAACCACTCTGTAGTAGAAGAGCACTTTGTTTCTAAAAGAAGAGCACTCTAGAGCTAGGGTGGAATTCTGTGTGTTTACCAAAGCGGTCTGTGATCTCCTTGCCATTTGTTGTGTTTTTTTTACTATTATGCCTGCCTTTTCCAATTCAAAATATAACACTATTTCTGTCACAATCTTAAAGCAGCAGCAAACAATCTTTTTTAACAAAAGGAAAGCAATACGTTACCATGGTTAGGGAACGTATCATCATCATAGATCAGCTATTATTCTGCACAGGATAATTCCTGTTAATCATTAATAAGGTTATATGGGGTATTTACATTAAAGACCAATGACACCTAATATGAAACGCTGCCTTGTTTGATTTGCAGCCTTCACCAAATACTTGTGGCTAGAAGTAGAGATGTGCAGGCTCTGGCAGGTATTCAATGCGGCCGTCGAGGGGGTTAAACAGCGAGAATTGCAGAAAACCTCGATCCTCACTGTTTAACCCCCGTGTCGGCCGCTCGCTCTATTCAACGTTCTGGGGAAATCCTCGCTGTTACAGGACGGCGAGAATTCCCCGAAACAGCGAGACCCACAGCTAATGCAGAAAACTCGCTGTATTTAGCCGCGAGTCTCGCTGCTTCTGGAGCCGCATACGCCAATTCCCCCTCGCTCAAAAAATGGAGCGAGGGGAAATTGGTGTATGAGGGGGCTGCGTAGAATACTGACAGAGTGAGTGGTGACAGCAAGCAGGAAGCTCTGCTTGCTGTCGCTGCTCGCCCACAGCATTGAATACCTGCCTCTGATTTACTCTGATTTCAAAGCAGGATCTTATTGGCTATCAACTGTCAACAACTGTCGTGATTTGGGATAGCCAATAAGATCTTGCTTTGAAATCAGAACCTGCACATCTCTAGCTAGAAGGAGAGGGTTTGGTTTGGGCCAATGGTGGACTTTCCACTGGAATGAAAGTAATGCCTCAAACACACAGTTCGAATTTGACAAATTTTCTATTCGATTTTGCTTATATAGTCAATATTGAATTGAAAGGTTTTCAGGCACATTCGATCCCAATTTGATCTCGACAGAATCACAGGCAAGACTATATAGTACAGACATGTAATATACAGTATAGTCCAAATGGAATGTGCATTGAGTGATTCAATTCCGATTCTATCCCGATCGAATCAGGATTGAATAGAAAATTGCACCATGTGTACGGGGCTTAAATAAACCATGAATAAGTGCTTGTGGCACCAGTATATTATTTTGCACAGGGCCACAATGCTCTTTAGAAGGCCCTGCCTTTGACAAATGAATAGTAAAGAGGGGATGCAGTTAGAATCTCGTCAGTCAAAATCCCGACCGCCGGAATCCCGACACTTTCTCCCTCTATGGGTGTCCACGACACCCATAGAGGGAGAATAAATTAGTGTGCCGAGCGTAGCGAGGCACCTGGCCCGCTACATGGCGAGCGCATGCCACGTCCCCCCTTTGTGGGATTTCGGCGGTTGGGATTCTGCCGTCAGGATTTTGACCGCTGGGATTCCGACCACCGAGATTTCGTACCAATCCCGTAAAGAGAATAGCACCTGCCATAATGGCAAGCTGACAGTCCTGGTTTTAAGGATGTACATGCTTGATCTTGCGACTCAAGTTTTTTTTTTTTATTCTGTGCTAAATCATGGCTATTATTAAAACCTGGACTGTTAAGATGCCTTTAGACATAGTTTGAGAAGATTAGGACAATGGGCCTAATTCAGCGTGGATCACTAATCAGAGCATTTACGATGTATGCACAGTGTTTGCATTGTGCATGGCCATGACCAAATAGCAGAAGGATATCTGTATGCATAAAAGTCGCAGAGTAGCCGCAGTTTGATTGATGGTCCTCGGTGTCCTGTCCGGCCGGGAATCCACGCAGGCGGCGGGCGCAAATGACGGGACAGGTGGTGGATGATGATGATGCAGCTCTCCGGCGGCAGTGAGGGCGCCGGAGAGCTGCGTCATCTTCAACCGCCACCTGTCCCGTCATTTGCGCCGCCACCTGTGTGGATCCCCAGCCTGCACAGAGGACAAGCAACCGGGGTGAGTATTCTCACCACCTCCTGCCCACCTCTGCCACCATCTCGCCGACTGCCCGATGCCATCCCGCTGGCTGCCTGCCTCCTTCCCACCTCCTACCGGCCTCCTTCCCGCCCCCTTCACACACCAGAAAATGCAGGAAGTTTTCTGGTGTGAAAGGGGCCAACCCGGGACTGGCCCGGCATGATTCCTGGCCCATATTCCTGGGTGGGTCCCTGCATTTTCTGGTGTGAAAGGGGTATAAGTGAGAGCTTCTGATAATGTGGGGTGAGAAATGCCCTTAAGGGTCAGACTCAAACACATACACAAAATTAAAACAAAAAATAGTGCTATGAGAACCCAAGCTTTTAGCAAGGAATACCAAAATTGTCCTGTCATGGACAGAAAGCTGGGGCAAAGGAAAATAGTGCTACCTAAAAAACAGCAAAGTGTTGTCGGCACTAGGGGAGATAGGGTTAGGCTGTGGGAGGGGGAAGGTTAGGGTTAGGCTGCGGGGAGGCAGAGTTAGTGTTAAGCACTTAGAAGGGAGGGTTAAGGTTAGACTGCAGGGAAGGGGGTTTAGGGTTAGGCTGTGGGAGGGGAGGTTACGGTTAGGCTGCGGGGTGGCAGAGTTAGTGTTAAGCACTTATAAGGGAGGGTTAAGGTTAGACTGCAGGGAAGGGGGTAGGTTGTGGGAGGGGAGATTAGGGTTAGGCTGTGGGGAGGCAGAGTTATTCTTAAGCATGTAGGATACCTCTACACATTTATTTACCAGTATATGTGCTACATGATGTCATCGCTGTCTAGCATGACATGTACTACATGTAGTAGTTGATAATTGTTCTCCTCAATATTTCTTCTGTGGTGACTCCGCCCACTGCTTCTGTGCTTCTGCAACTTGGCTACAGGGATATCCCAGGCTCTCTTGGTCAGTAAGCTACCACCCATTATTTGGGGATTATCATGGACATTACTAAAGAGTTAACCAGTGTGTTTTACTAATGGTACAAATGTAAAGCAATGCTTATTAGAGCAAATTAAATTTGACAGAAAAAAGAAATGCAGGGCTATATTTCATGGATAAAGTACTGTTGCAGAAATAACAATAACATAATCCAGAACCGTGTTTGTGAACCTTAATCGAGAGTAAAGAGAACAGAAAATCTCACTGGAGTCTGAGATGACCCAGTCTAGGACCCAGGTGTTGTGTCCCTGGCGGTCTTGTTGCTTTGGCTGCGCAGAAACTTGAAACTACAGAGTACAAATCTTAGCAGTCCCTGCTGGCCAGGCTAAGACTTAAACTAGGAAAACCCGTTGCTCTTTTGAGGACTGGAGACCTGTGACTAAGTAAGCCATCAGTGAGAGAGGATTCTGTAGCTTATATGAATGCTTAAAACAAAAAAAATGTCAAAAAATGGGTATTAAAACATTTTTCCAGAGAAAATATAAAATTTATAAAAAGTAATTTTACTTTTATCCTGAGCATATTACAGTCCTGGGGGGGATTTCTGTGTAATCTGACCCAATCGCTGGGCCGCTAATTTGCTGAGCCCCACAATCAGGTAATCACCACCCAGCCAGAGTGAAATCCTGCCCTGTGCAAGCCTACAAATTGATGTGCAGGGCTTGCGAAAATATTGCAGCCCTGCAAATAGCAGCAAATCCATACACAATCTGCTCACCATTACATGTGCAGGACTTATGCTAGGTACACACCAGAACAATCATGATCCTGAGTATAGCTTGAGATCTCGTACGATGATCACACGGCCTGTTGGAGCACACGATCTTTTACAAATCTGCAGCAGGTGAGATTTTCAAAATGACCAGCAGGGGCGCGCATCGAATCCGAATTGGCTCTAAAACATGCCAAAACTTGCCCAATTTACATACAATCGGTCGAGATTGCATCGAAATTGGGGGAGTTGAGGCCAAATGGTTCTGGTGTGTACCCTACATTACTCTGTGACTAGAAATAGGCTGTTGGGGGCCATAACTCATGTCACACATCCTCCCTGAGAAAACCTGGGCACATCTCAGTTTTCCCTGGCATTACCAGAAATGGCTGGTTACCACACCCAAATGCCATCTTTCTGTCAAGCATTTTGTGTTTGGTCAGCGATAAAAAAAGTAACAGTTTTTTATCGCCGGATGACTTTTGGTCATGCATACTACGAGCCGTACGCATGTGTAATTATTTCATTTTTGCACTACCGTGCGCTCATGGCTAAATAACCCTGAATTTTAGAGGGATATATATGTATAGAAAAGGCCTCTGCCCCCACTTCTCCCCACTGTGAACATTTTTCTACAATAATAGTTTTGCAGAAATTACATAAATGATGTCATTTTGTACAGGTAGTTTTTTTTTTATAATTTACAGATTTTGGTATAAGCATATCTTGTGATAGACTCAGGGCCACCAATAGGGGGTGCTGTGGATACAGCTGTCCTGGGCCTCTGGAAGGACCCGGGCAGCTAATTTTGCCCCCCCCCCCCCCTCCCCCTCTGACTGCCTCCGCTGTGTTGCACTGAGCTGCTGGCCAGAGGTCCCGGAGTGCAGGCTTATTCAATCCAGGATGCTGTCGGACAATTAAAATGCTGCACCGGCTTCCAGTATGCGAGCTCTGATTGGCTCACCAGCCGGTGCTGCAGTTTAATTGGCTGCCGGCATCCTGAGTTGAAGAAGCCTGTGCTCCATGACCTCTGGGCTGAAGCTCAGCAGAAGAGGAGATGGGGAGCAGGAGCTGGGTTACAGTAAGTCAAGTGAGTAGGGGGCCCGGGGCCCATACTGGGAATGAGTCCAGCCCCCAATATTCCTGATGGCAGCCCTGGATAGACTTGACTTAGGCTGGGTACACACTACACCAAGCATGTCCAAACTGTGGCCCTCCAGCTGTTGTGAAAATACACATCCCAGCATTCATTGCCACAGTTTTAGCATCCCCTAATAGCAAAACTGTGGCAAGGCATGATGGGACTTGTAGTTCCACAACAGCTGGAGGGCCACAGTTTGGACATGCCTACACTACACAGTACCCTGTAATATTGGTGGCGGCAGGGAATCTGTGGGCATACACTCTTGCCAATGCTTGCGGCAGATAAAGGAGGGGGTTTGCCAAGGAATGGGGGGACATGTTGCATTCTGCAACATGTCCCTCATTAAAAATGTGCTCTGCAGTCTGTACATGTAGGACGAAGGAGGACATCATTAACAACCCACTGGAATGCCCAGAATTGATGATATGACACAATAAGCTATTGTGACAAACAATCACATACACTTGACACATATAAGAGTCACAGGTTTACAGGCATCGCCACGCCTGCTTCTACAAGGAAACGCCCAACATTTTTATGGGGACGCCTATAAAACACTGCGTGTTCCCCTGCACTCCCCCAGCCCCCCCCCCCCCCTCCCCACAGCAAACAGCCCAGCGAGTGTGTAAATCATAGGTGCCGATTTATGTTTTTGCTGGTGGGTGCTCAAGCCAAAAATATAGGGGAGTGGCTTCATGGGAAAGGGGCGTGGCCACAAATAAATACTGATTTATATTACGCAGCACAGTTGTCTCCAATATTCAAATTATGGCAACCGTGCAAAATACATAAATGCCCCCACAGTGCCAAATGCATAAATGCCCCCACAGTGCCTGTGCCAGCGGAGGGGGAGTGCAGTGGGACATGGGCAGGTGGGCCGCTGCTGAGCGGGTATGTGCTCATCAATTTCCATGGGTGCTCGGGCCCTCAAGCACCCACAGAATCAGCACCTATGGTGTAAATCGCCAAAGCCATTCGCTGCCAGGGGTTGCACATGCGCAGAAATACACATGCGCAATTCTCCGAAAATTGGGGCTGGCGCTGAATTCAGATCACAAATGTATTTTGGGCCCGATTCAGGATTTAGCAATCCTGAATCGGGCCCAAAATACATTTGTGATCTGAATCGGGCCCAAAATACATTCTTTCAGTCTAGTCTTTCCCTTTATTTTGAGCCACAGTTGTCAGTTCTCTCAGATGGTGCTGGATAGTTGCAGATTTAGTAAGGGCCTCAAAGCACATTTGGCCAGTCTCCCAGTGCCCCAAACTCCTGATTGAAGTGGGCACCGGGGAAGTTGGATTTTGCAATTTGTACTGCATTGTGTCCATCCTAGCCCTGCCCCTCACTGTAATATGCCATGAGTTACAGATTCATTGGGGCCAGCATGATGATAATATAGTGTGGCATCCTGTTGATAGGTCTACATTGTCTAGGTCAAAACCAGAAGGTCAACATAACAAAATGCCGTCAAGCAATAGGTCAACATTGATAAAAGGTCGACACAAGCAAAATGTCCATGTGAAAAAAGGTTGACATATGAAAAGGTCTAGTTTTTACATTTTTTTTTTTATTTGAACTTTATCATACTTGAAGGGGTATGCTCTAGTCTACACTAATTAGGTGTCCATGATGAAAGCTGTTGAATACAACACAACAATGTTGACCTTTTCATGCACCTGTAGCTTCCTGTTAAGGTGCGTACACACGGGCATTTATCACTGGCAATATGGTCGCTAAGCGACCATATTGCAAGCGATTGCAGTGTGCACCGGCGATAAATCACCGTGTATGCGCTCCAGTTTTTAGCCCCCTTATGATCGCAGGTCGCAGGAGCTTGCTCCTGCGACCAGCTGATTCCCTCTGCGGCTCCCCCGACAGAGGTTCCCTTTCATCAGCATCCATCTCCGGTCGCTGATGAAAAGTAGACACTGAGCAATGAAAAGTAGAAACTGAGCAATATATTGCACCCATGTGTCCAGGGCAGAGGGTAATTGTTCCTGATGGTGGAATAACCACCCAGGTTTGGTGAACTGTGCTGCTGACTGCTGTACTGTAACCCTGTGGACATACTGGAATGCTGTTTCATGCAAAAAAAAGACTCAGACTCTTATATGTGGTTTATATCCAATTCCATGTCCACTTGGATAGTAGGGGTATGAAAAGGACCCCTTTTTCCCATTGAATTCCATGTTAAAATGTACTTAGTCCATTTTAACATTGAATCCTATGGAAAAATCGGGTCATCGCATCGCATGCGATATGGTCGTATGCGATGCGATGCGATATCGCATCGCATCACATCTGATTGTATGCCTTAAGTTAAGGCATACAATCAAAAAATCGGCAGCCCAGATAATACATAAGTACCATGTTCCTCTGTTTGCAAGCACTGGATAGTGGTGTACGAACACTGGAATGATTGGGGATTGCATGTAATCTGGAGCTAAGTAGATGACATGTATCTTTCACTGTGATGACCTAACAAAGGGGGTTATTCAGACCTGATCTCTTCTGCTAATTTGCTGAGCCCTGTGATCAGATACCTGCTGTCCCACCAGAGTGAAATCCTATGTGCAAGACTGCGAAAATATTGCAGATTTCTGATTAGCTGCAAATCCATTCAATTCACTCACCATCTAAATATTGTTCAGTGTGTGCAGTCTGTGTTCGGGGCCGGAACTGATGTCACATGACTTCCCTGAAAACGCTTGGATTAAGGCCCCGGTGAAACCCACAAACACTGGCTTCCTGTTAATCAACTTGCAAATGGATTTTTATCACTGGATGACCTTGCACACTACAATCCGTACACACGTGTAATCATTTGATAATCTGCCAGCCTACGAAGTTGCAGCCCAGCAATCAGGTTTGAATAACCCCCATAGTCTCAAAATGTCTCCAGTACATGCTCAATTTAAATCTCAGAGGCCATCTTGGGATAGGACACGAGGCCCCCTGGAGAATAAGAAGAATTGAGTCTGCACTGAGATATAAGGCCTGAGACCTGATCGCTAGACAAATTTGTTCTCAAAATGGACAAAACTAGGTGGGCAGATGTAACATGTGCAGAGAGAGTTGCATTTGGGTGAGTTATTTTGTTTGAGTTTTGTATGAGTAAATACTGGCTGCTTTATATTTACACTGCAATTTAGATTTCAACACACCTCATCCAAATCTATCTCTCTCTGCACATTACATCTGCCCACCTGCAGTTCACATGGTTTTGCCCATTTTAAGAACAAATTTATCCAGCGACCAGGTCTGTATCAGGCCCAGGGGTGGTACTACTGCCAGTGCAGACGGTGCAGTGCACCTCTGCCCAAGGAGGTCATGGGTCCCGTGCTGCATGCCATTGTTTCCTTTTTTTAACATAAAGTTCAGCAGCGTGAGTAAACGCGGGGTAAACGCGGCGGCGGACTGATGGAATGCTGCACGGATGGGGGAGGCATGACGGATCGTATCTTTGTTCTTGATCCGATCCTGAACACTGCTGGCGGCTGCTGATGCTAGATGTTGGAGCCGGTGGGCTGGCAGATGGTTCTGTGCTGCATCCTTTTCCTGCTCCTCCAGCTGCAGGGGATCAGGGTCTTTATAACCCAGTTTGAAATGCCGGTTGGTCATTCCTGGTTATTCAGTTTTGTGCTTTTACATCGCACCTCGACCTGGCAATAACCCGGGTTATAAATGTGATCTGAAAGGGGTATGAGGGGCTCTAAGTGGCACGACTATGTGGTGCACAACTCGCTAGTACCACCTCTGATTAGGCCCATAAAGCATTGTAACTATCTCAGTTTTACAAGTTTAAAATTGTAATGTTGAGGGTGTAACAAAGTTTTAAATTGCAGTAGTGCCATGTTGGCATGTCATTTCAACATACTGTATCATTGTCCCCTTTGTGTCACCTTTCGACATTCTGAATGTCGATAGCTAAATTGTCTTAACCAATCCTATTGGAGTGCTATACTACCCAATTCTATTGGAGTTTAACAAGCAACAGATCCAGTAGAAACCTGCGACAAACTTTAAGAATTGAGAATGATATAACATTAGATAAGAAATGAATGTTTTATCAGTAAGAGTTAGTAATGGTTTCAGCAATGGTGTCAATGCAAGAACTGGTGGCAAACCTAAGCAATTGTTTGCAGTTCTGGGTACATCCAGTCACTACGCTGATAGAGAAATTACATTATTACTTTCCTAATAAAATGTGTTCTTATTGAGCGATTGCACAAAGCAGTACAAGTTGTTTACAGGGACTCAATGAATATTGCTTTCTTTTATTGAGATCAATAATTTTTCTCCTAAAATGTGTTTCAGCATAATAAAGGAATACATTATATAATACATGTTACACTAGGAGATTGCTGCTATTTTATTGCTTTTCTTGGATAAATAAAAATAAAATACTATTCTCACAGCATTGGAAATAAAATACAAAAATAAGTGTTCACAGGAGAATAAATATCTCTGAGAATTTCTTGTGATTCTAGAACTGTGTCATTTCTCTGGGTTTACTCATTTTCAAAAGTACATTGCAAAATATGGGCCTCATTCCTACCTGATCACATGACTGCAGGCCAGTCGATTATCGATACACTGTGCATGTGTACGGCCCATAGTATGCCTGATTTTTTTTTTTTATCGCTGGCCGTTCACAAGGTGATTGACAGGAAGCCGGCGTTTGGGGGTGGTAACCAGCCATTTCTATGAGTGTCAGGGAAAATATAGGCATGCCCAGGCACAGGGGCGTAACTATAGCACCGCAGCCCCCGCCACCGCGGGGGGGCACTGTGCATGTGGGGGCGCCGGGGGCTGCGGTGCTATAGTTAAACCCCCCCTCAATCCCCCGCAGACTTACCTATCGCGCTGGTCCCGGCGGCTCCGTTCTTCTGCTGAGGACCACCACAAAATTGCCGCCCCCATATAGCACACAGTTCTCTGAAACTGTCTGCTGTATGGGGGCGGCCATTTTCTGGTGGTCCTCAGCAGAAGAACGGAGCCGCCGGGACCAGCGCGATAGGTAAGGCTGTGGGGGATTGAGGGGGGGTTTGCATGGGCGGCGGGGCGGCGGGGTAGGGGTGCTCGGCGGGGCGGCGGGGTAGGGGTGCTCGGCGGGGCGGTGACGGGGGGGGGCGACCCCCCCTAACGGCGCGGGGGCCCCCAAAACGTAGCTACGCCACTGCCCAGGCATTTGAGAGGAAGGCATGGGACGTCAGCTCTGGCCCCAACCAGCCTGTTTCTATTGCAGCAGCCAAGTAAGTCGAGGGCTACGGACAGACTGCACACATCAATTGATGGTGAGCAGCTTGCGAATGGATTTTCAGCTAATCGCAGGGCATCGATATTTTCGCAAGCCCTGCTAAGCAATTTGCAGGTTTGTAGGGGCGGGACTTCACTGTAGCAGGGCAGCGTATACAAGATTGCTGGGCACTGAAAATGTCTGCCTGTTCCTTTCCCATAGTGGGTTTTTGTCAAGCTGCCCAGCCCTAGAGTGCCAAGAGCCACTACCAGAGCCAGACAGATATGGGGTCTTGCTCACCCATCTACTGCCTATAATTTGCAGATGCTCAGGAAAACATAAAAAAAATAAGAGGATATAA
This sequence comes from Crinia signifera, assembly GCF_055691185.1. Lineage (NCBI taxonomy): Eukaryota > Metazoa > Chordata > Amphibia > Anura > Myobatrachidae > Crinia > Crinia signifera. The sequence goes on along the minus strand of NC_139219.1, from coordinate 238,465,720 downwards.
AATTTCCACTGTGTGTTATAGTGAATGAAATTAGATGGTACTATTACTAAATACTCTAAGGGAATAGACTATTACCACATAGGTCTGTAGGGGCACCCTTAGTGATTCAGCGTACCTCACTTACACAAGCAGTGGGTAATTAACACACATACAGACGGAGCCGCTGCCGTTCTTGCACAGGCTGGCGATTCTATCGCCAGCTCCCGCCATCGGCCGGCTACCGCCAGGGGCGCTCGCGCACCCCGTTGCAACGGAGCCTTTTGCTTAGCTCACATTTCCAAAACCCAGCACTTCCAAAAGCCTTCAGTGCTGTGACTGAGCCACATTCCAATATGTCTATCTTCCTGTAATAAATATAGGTATTTACAGCACTATCATATTTAAAGTAAGGGCAAAAAAATCAAATTAACACAGACGTGCAATTTGCTAAGCAGCTTCATTAAGGCAAAATGACAAGTAAAATGTAGGTCAGTCCTGCTAGGGCCTACTGTATTTAGAGAAATGCATGAATGAAAGCAATTGATATACTGTATAATGACCCACTGCTTAACATCCCAGACACTGTGAATTGTTTGAATAATAACCTCACTTACATCAACAGATCTTTGGAGCAATATTGACTCTGGATTCAGCAGCATGCTGAATTGGAATTTACAGTAACCAGCAAACATCTGTGTTTTATTGTTAATATCAGGACATTAAATACACATGCATAGCACTGTCACTGATAATATAATTAAAGCAAGTGGGACAACCTGTTTTGCATATTGCTTATTTAATCTAACGCCAAATAAACAGGAATGTTAATTCAGTTTGGTAAAATAAAAAAATGTTCAAATTATTCAACACTTTATCCTCAATACAAAATCTTACTAAAGACCCCTAGATAAAAGATTTAATAATACAGTCACCCTGTGCAGAGTATGTCAAAATGAAATCAAAATCTAATAGACATTGAAGATTGTCAGCTGCATTCGATCCCGATGGGCACTCCTGTTTAGTGTAAATCAAACAGTGAAATAGACTATGCAGGCAAGACTATATAGTACAGATCTGTACAGGAGCCGGACAGTTTCCAGACAGCTGGGATCCTGACAGTCATTACCCCAAGTCGGGATCCTGACAGTCACAACCCTGACACTCAGGGTCCCGACGGCCACCGGCTATTCTCCCTCGTGGGGGTCCACGACCCCCATAGAGGGAGAATAGAATAGGTGGTGAGCATAGCAAACCACCGTGCCCACAGCGTGGCAAGTGTAGAGAGCCCACAAGGGTCTTTGTTGCGCTCGATATACTGTCTGAGTCCGGCCAGTCGGGATCCCAACGTCAGGCTAATGACTGTCTGGATCCCAACTGTCGGGACCATATACCACACCTATCTGTACTATATAGTCAAAAATGAATGCATTTGACTTGCCGTTTGATTTGATCCCGATTCCATCCCAGTCGAATCGGGATCGAATTGCAAGCAACATCGCACCAGGTGTACACAGCATTACAGAGTGATAAAGACATTACAAGTTTAGGAATGGCACATATTTCAAAAAATCTCACAACACTTAACGTACAGCATAAGAGATTACAGTTTGCTACAACCTGAATTTATATTATGTACAAGTTGGTACATTGTATAAACATGCAATTTAAGATTAATATTACTACTCATTCCCAATTTCTTCTGCTTGGAGAGCATTATGATCCGATTCTGAGCACATCAGCAAGGGATCCAATTGACTGTGTACCCAACAACTGAACACATGTGTGACCTAGGCTGACCAGGGTGGTAAATACTACTGCTACCTCTTTAGCAGTGTTACTGATTGTGCGGACAGTTGTTTTTACTTGCAGCTGTCCCCACACTGGTGTAATGCTGAAACACATAAAAACATTTACTTTTAAAATGTCATATGGGGACAGTTAAGTTCTAAAGATAGTGATGGAACATTTTCTGATACTAATCTCTGTAATGTAAAGAACATTCTGTCTTTTCTTTCCCCTACCCTCATACTCCCTTATATAGTTGCCGATTCTGTGGGTGCTCAAGGGCCCGAGCACCCACGGAAATTTCTGAGCACCCACGGGCCCGAGTCCCGCTGCTGGGCCGCCATATTAACTTGCTAATTTGCGGCTGCAGCACCCACATTGCCGGACCCACCACCTGGGAAACAGTATGCCGGGAAGAGTGTATTCTGTCCACCGAGTAATTGCACTGTGGGGGCATTTATGTACCTGCACTGTGGGGGCATTTATGTACCTGCACTGTGGGGGCATTTTTGTATTTGGAACTCTGTTGCCGTAATTTGAATATTGGAGACAACTGTGCTCCATAATATAAATTGGTATTATTTTGTGGCCACACCCCTTCCCCCATGAAGCCACTCCTCTATATTTTTGACTTGAGCACCCACCAGCAAAAACATAAATCGGCTCCTATGCTCCCTTAACCCCCTTTTTCCTTTATGTGTTTGTTGTTATTTAGGAATAATACATAGATATTTTGTTCTTAGGAGAAACATTGAGTTTTTCTGGAATGTGTCTCAATGTAATTAGCTTTAATACTTTGATTTTTGTTATCTCAATGTCAGCTTTTATTGTACTTCCTAATTTGTATAATTTGTGAAAAAACAATAAATATATTTCATAAAATGAACATTAGCATTAACTGTGTTGCTACTGGAGCTTAAAAAATGCAACTACTCACAGTGCCTATACAGCAAGGGTGGCCATGCCTGTCCTCAACATCTACCGACAGTACATGTTTAGCAGGCAACCCGTGGCTCTATAGTAGGAATCAGGGCCACCGAGAGGTATGCCGAACCCCGGTCAAATTGGTGGTGTGGCCTAATCACGGGAGACGTGGCCACCTCCCACGATTAGGCCATGCTCTCCTAATAAAAATCAAGGGAGGAGTGTTATTATTCCCCCACCCCTGAGCCTGCTGTCAGCACAGCACATGCTGTAGGTGTGTGCTGCTGCCAGGGAGGGACGGAGTGGGAAGGGGGGTCGGACCAGGACCCCTGTTGGGCCCCTCCAACAAGCCCGGGTAATTAGTACCCGCTCCCGGACCACTGGTAGATCTCGAGGACCGGTTTGGCCACTTGTGATGGGACACCAACATAAATCTGCATGAAACAAACACTATGGCCTTTATTCAGATCTGATCACAGTACAATTTTGTTTGGAAAATGGGCAAAACCATGTGCACTGCAGGTGGGACAGATGTAACATGTGAAGAGAGAGTTAGACAGAGCCGGCCCTAGCCTAAATGATGCCCTAGGCAAGATTTTGGCTGGTGCCCCCTAGCACTGCCACTAGTTCCGCCTCTGACCCTGCTCCCCTTTCCCAGCACCATCAACCCTCATCATAGCAGTCATCATTTTGGTGCTCCTGCCCACAATATTTTAAATAGAAACAGCACACACATTCGTTGCGCAACCCAAACAGGGGTGTGTTCTTGCAGGGAAGGGGCATGGCCACACAATAGTACCCCCAATTCAAATTATGCCACACAGTAGTGCAACTTTATTCACATTATACAGTATCATGCGATGGTGTCCCTTATTTACTTTACATCACACAGTAGTACCACTTTACCCTATGTACATTACTCCTCACATTATTCACATTATACCCTTAGAAAAAAATCCTGAGAAAATATTGTATTTTAAGCACCTCCATGGTCACACTGCATCCCAGCACAAAGCAGTGTGTGCTGGGCAGAGGAGAAGAGCTGCAGCTGCTGCTGTCACTTAAGGGGAGGGGGCCCGGGGCCCCCACTGGGCCCTTCCATCAGACTTTGGCCTGGGTAATTTTTACCCCCTACCCCTTTCTCTCGGCACCCCTGATAATACCACACAGTAATGCCCCTTACACACGACACACATTATTAATGTCCTTATAACCATAATGCCCCTTACACATTATGCCAACCTTTATAAATGCCCTTCATACACATAATGACACACATAATGCACCTTACACATATGTTGCACATTATTAATGCCCTTATAGACATGACTCACATAATGCTCATTACACATATGTTGCACATTATTAATGCCCTTATACACATGACACAAATAATGCATGTTACACATATGTCGCACATTATTAATGCATTTATACATGACACACATAATGCCCCTTATACATATGCCGAACGCTATTGCACAACCAACCCACCCGCAGACAGCACTCGCACAGCCGCTAACACTGTGACCACTGCCTCTGCTTGGATACAGATGTTTCCTCATACATCTTGCCTCAATAGGCCATGCAGCTCCTGGCCAGTTCTGCTAACGTTGGGTGTCTTTTTTTCCAAAGATTCGTCTTATTTGCATTGTTATGACCAGCACACACAAGGAGCTTACAATGATTAAAATAATATGCGGCATGCCTATATTCTGTGTGCGACTGTGGCTGTACCTGCATACGGAATGCTATGTTACAATGATTTCCATGAATACACTATTTCATATGCAGATACAGCCTCACTCACACACAGAATATAGGCATGCTGCATATGATTTAAATTAGCAGAAGCTGCTGGTGCCCCTAGGCATTCCAAATGCCCTAGGCACTTGCCTAGTTTGCCTATGCCTAAGGCCGGCTCTGGAGTTAGATTTCAGTTTCAACACACCTCACCCAAATTTAACTCTCTCTGCACATGTTACATCTGCCCCACCTAACGGTGCACATGGTTTTGCCCATTTCCAAACAAATTTGTACTGCGATCAGATCTGAATAAGGACCTATGAGTAATGTAATGACATGCAGTCTGTGCAACATAATAACAAATAAGTAAATTGAAGAAATAAAGTAAAATATTAGTAAAACATTCAATCAGGGCAATAACAGGATCTAGTTTCCTTGAAACGCTCTGTCCAAACAATGGTATATTATATGTAGGCGATTCTGCATACCATGCCTTGTATGCATAGAGCAAGAATGTGTTATTTGGATTACTGCTAGTCTGGTACGTTTTTGTATAAGCATCAGGATTACTTATAACTGGTGAGCACTAGCTGCAGACCTGACAAAAGATATTACAGTGCCTTTTGTGATTTATTTAAGGAAACCAGGAATAGTTTACATTTAAATGTAAGCAAAGAAACTGTGCTACAAAAATGTATTGCAATGGAAAAATTGTGTTACATGCTCAGCAATAAAAAAAATTGTAATAATATAATAAGAATCCTTAATCATAAAATACCAGAAGCGACTTGAAATAAACATTATTAAAACATTTATTTGATATTGTTTTTTACTATATTTACTTTATACTAGTGGTTGCCAAACTGTGTGTCTAGTTACCCTGGGGTGCCACGAGGCTCTTCCAGGGGTGCCTTTGGTTGAGGACCAAATCAAATTATTTTTGGTCAAAGTGATAGGCAAAACCAGTGCTAGTGGCAGCCAATCATAAAACATGTGGATAATCCGATGACAGATAGGCACAGTATAACTAATTTAATATATTTTCTTCCAAATATGTATCGGATATGTATAATAAACTTTTATTCTAGTAGTGCCTTGATACTCTAGGGTACTGTAATTCAAGAATGTTTGGGAACCATTGCTTTACACTAAAACAGTATAGTATAATAATTAGGGAAAAATGTATCATTTAGTACAATATCATTTGGTAAATTAACAGGGTGCGCCTTTTTTTTTTTTAGTAACATAAAAAATTGCACCGAATCACACATGTAATAGGGTGCAATTTTTTTTAGAGCAAGCCAGAAATTGATTACGATTTCTGGTGATTTATTCATACCGGGAATGTGTAAATTTTTTCGGCAAGGTGCAATTCTTAGCAACAGGAATGTGTGGTGTTATGCGGCTGTGGCATAACACTGCTGACTATTGGATCCTGGAGCTGGTTGCAAAAATACGACGGGCCCCTACTCTTTTTATCCCCCTTCTTTTTGTAACCAGGACCGGTCCAAGAGCTCTGTGCTAGTTTTGGAAATTCAGGGGACCCTATTCATTTTTCCCTCCAAATTTCTGCAACCAGGACAGGCTAAAAGAGCCCTGGGTTAGTTATGCTCCAGGGGGAGGGGGAGATCATTTTTATTTTTTATTTTTACTTTTAACATTTACAAGTTATGTCTGTGCTTTTATAGGGTCTCATTACCTGTGGAAACAGGCTTCAGGCCTGTTATGAGATGCTGTGATTTACTGACTGTAAGCACAGGGCGTATGCCTGAAGTAAGAGCTGGAAAGTTTTATGTGTAGCTATTGCCCAGGCAGGCTAGAATTTACTTTTATGTTTTGACTTATGTACTGCACAATAAAAGTAGCCACAGCTAGATTGCACAAAAACCCTGGACTGGTGTACTTTTTTGCCGTAGCTGTGTGTTTTTGAGGTGGCCATCTATTCCAGGAGATGGCACCCTTACCATGATCTCCTCAGAGCTATATGGGCTTAATAGGCAGCTGCTCAAGGGCCCCTCAATCCTAGGGGCCTTCGAGCTGAGGTGAATTTGGTTGTGGGCACCTGCCTTCTGAGCCTTATAGGCAGTAGAGAATGCTGCCTGGTTGCTCTTATTGTGAATTACACACATCTGAGTGACCAGGCAGCATTCTCTACCTGCCTCCCAGCCTGCAGTCAGGCAATGAATGGCTGTCAGCAAGCTGAATGGAGGATGGGTAGAGCTATTCACCTATCAGAGACCAGTATTCTCTCCTGCCTCCTAGCCTGCAGCCAAACAGGGAATGTCTGTCAGCATGCTGGAGCTATTCACTATTCAAAGTACTGACGACCTTTCACTGTATGGAAGGAAATGGAGAGATGGCATTGGATGTGGAGGGGCCCAAAATTCCATTCTGTTAATACTGTCCTGGATCTCCTTGCACATATGATAAATTGGTTTATAAGAAGTGCTAGGAATGTGAACTTAAAAGATATGCCAAAAAAGTCATATACTAATTGTACACAATAGAATTCACATACAGCGATCAGAATTATTCACCCTCACGGCTGTGAATGGATGATTTGCATAAACATCTTTTCGCAGCCTACGGGGCAAAACCCACATCATTCAATGGTTGCCGCCCATCAAATGATGTGGTGCGTACATGCAAAACTAAGACACTCTCAGGTGTCTTAGCTTTGCGTGTGTCCTGTATGAGGACAGGGCGTGCAGCTGACTTCCAGTAATGTTAGCTGCCCGTCCCCAGATCCCGCATCATCATGGCATTACTATGAGAACGCCCAGCGTTTTCATGGGAACGCCCACAAAACGCTGGGCGTTCCCATGGGTGCATCCCCCAGCCCGCCGCCCCCACGCGGTTCATGTGGCATGTGGATTTTTGTTTACCACGGAAGCAGTACTTCCTTGGAACTGAATAATACCCCTTTTACACGCCGCAAAAACCTGGGTTTTTCCCTCGTGGACCTGGGTCAGCGGCAGTGTAAAAGATGTTAACCTGTGTGCCTTTACCATGGACTTCTACCCAGGTCCTGACCAGGGTAGAGCACAGGCAAGACCTGGGTAATAGGCAGAGCCGACCCGGCTCCCGTTTACACATACTTGCCTACTTTAAAAATCTCCTCTCCGGGAGAAGCCCGGAGAGGAGGAGCAGTCTGTCAGCATCACGTGTGGGGGCGGGGGCCTGATGTAGACGTCATCAAGCCCCGCCCCCAGCACTGTAAATCCCCTCGATTTACGGGGCCTCGCGGAGGGGTGGGGATAAATGACGCTATTTGCATATTTAACCCCGTCCCCTCCCGGCAAATAGCCACGAATCGCGGTAATTAAACGATGCGGCCTTTGCAAGTAAATTTGCCTTTGCAAGTGAACTAGAATAAGGGCCATTGTGTAGCTTTCTGTTTTTATTTTTTTTGTACAAATACTAAATAGAGAAGTACAGTAATTTATACTAAATAAAATACTTTGACACAGTGGATTGGGTTAAATAATAAAGCAGCATTTATTTATTTATAATGTGTTTAATTAAGAAAATGTATTGTGACAAAGAAACTACTGCTATAAAACAGTACACCTATACCATGCTCAATCAAATGTAACAAAATATAAACTGCAGTAACGGTAGGCTGCTCTGGTGCAGAAAGCAACAAAAGTAATCAATACCTCACTCCTCCTAAACTTTACCACCCATCACCTGAGGTAGGTGTCGCTGCCACATAATCGTGTAGCAGCTCTGAACATAAAGGTTTCTTTACTAATGCTGGCCACACATCAGACCAACTTTCCAACCATCCAACTGCTTGGATGGAATAAAAATATGGTACTGGATGGTAACAAAGGACAATCACAAATGTGCTCACAAACCCAGGAAAATGGACAAAACCATTCAGTCAAGATGTTTAAATCAAACAGGTTCAACTACAGTACCGTGTCTGGCCGACAGTTTTTGTCCTTTTCCAGATTTTGGGAGCAAATTTCTGAAGTAAATATTACATTTGCTCCCACCCAGTACCATATTTTTATTCCATCCAAGCAATTAGTTGGATGGTTGGAGAAAAGTTGGCCAGCATAAGCCTTGGAGAGAGAAAAGCATTGAGAGATAAAGTACCAGCCAATTTGCTCCCAACTGCCATGTAACAAGCTGTGTTTGAAAACTGACAGGAGCAGGTTGGTTGGAAGGGGTTACGGTCATTGGGTCACCACCAAGTAGGTCAACAAGCATTAGGTTGACATCACTAGGTCGACATGCAGATAGTTTGACCTGTCGATCTTACCCAAATTGACCTAATGACCCTGTCGACCTTACCCCAGTCAAACTAATGACCCTGTCGACCTTATGACACTGTCAACATAACCCATGTTGACCTTCCTGCATGTCAACCTAGACACATGTCGACCTAAATGCATGTCGACCTAATGGTGTTGAGCTAATACTGTCTAACAACTGGCTGGTGACCAACTGATCCAAACCCGTTAGTAGTTTATCTCTCTCTAAGGCTTAGGAAATAGGCGCCATAGTCACACAAGTGAGTGAATGCACCAAAAATATATAACTATAAAGTTTAAACTTGCGCTGCTGTACTTTCCAACCAAGCGAGTGATAAGCTCATTAATGACTGCTGAAACATATCAACCTGCCTACTCATCCTTGATTTTAGTCTAAAGCCAGACTATAAAAATGAAAAGCATGCTGACAGAGTCATTGTGATTTTACATAAAAGCAGAAAACTTGCAGATGGTTTAGAAAAGTTTCCAGGTAAATCAAAGACTTTCTGGAAGTAAAAGATAAAGGGAGGGCAACTGTATAAAATAATATGGTTCCTTTGCCACTGAGCTTAAAAATGAGAATTACCTAACATACAGTAACCCCCCCCCCCAAAAAAAAAAAAACTATTAACATTTAAAGTTGCATAATTTAACAGAACCTGAGGTCAGATGCAAATGAGTGTTCTGCATTTTTTTTTTTGTCGAAGGCGGCTAATGAAGTCTTCCAAAGCTGTCACAAAAGATTACTGACTGGATCTTCTACGTTTCTAGGTGAGGTAACCTTACAAGATTATGGATTTCCATTTTAACATAGTGATAAGGCAATGTATAGAGAATGTATGTCCAATGCATTCATCACAATCAACCTGAGTGTTTGGTAGAGAATTATTTTTTGCATGACTGAGGAGCATTACAGAGTGGCATAATATGAAATGAAGGCACTACAATATGTGTTTCATATTCTGATCTGAAGGCACTACAATGGGGCATAATTTGAACTTGGCCACTGTATATAAATATGTGGGGGAGGGGGGGGGGGGTGGTGTGCTGGGGGAAAGCTAGGGAGGTACAGTAAAAGTGTGAGAGTGCCGGCAGGGGAGAGCAGGGAAGTTTCATAGGCAGTATTAGAGATGTTTGCAAAGTTCAATGCAGTAATATGGTTGTCTTAGCAACTGTGCCTACAGTGGTTAGACATGGGAGAATAGTCTTTTTATATGAACTGATATATTTCTATACCTCCCAACATGACCCATTCCAGGAGTGACAACATGACCCATTCCAGGAGTGACAAAATACTCTGTTCCTGGATTTCCTTGCCAGTGGCAGTTGCAGAACTGGGGCTACAGCACAGTCCATAATTTAAATAGGGGAGCCACACCAGTTGCCAAGGAGTCCTGGCTGGCAATGTTTGTCAGTGTTTGGGGTGGCTCCCCAATTTAATTTTAGACTATGCCACAGCTATTGCTCTAAAACTGCCACTGGCAAGGAAGTCCAGGACCAGAGCAATTTGTCCCTCCTATAATAGGTCATGTTGGGAGTTATGTATTTCATTTATTTCAAAATTAGAGCATAAAAGAGCCAAAGTGTCTAAATGTTAACTGAAAACATCTTAATAAATTGGAGAACCCTGTCCCAAAATTTTATAATTTTTTCCACATTCCCATAAGTTAATGTATCAAAAATTTAGCAATTTGGGCATTGTCCCCTTTACCCTTGAACCATGTGTCATCTTTGACCATTGGGCTAGGTATGCTCGATGTATCACTTTGACATGTACCTTTTGGAGAAGGGCTGAAGATAATATTTTAAGCATGGAATTATAATAGCAAAAAAAAAAAATTGGACTATAATATCAGACAATTGTAGACTTTTTGATATAATAAAAAATGTTTATTAATATAACATATAAATCCACCAGCCAGTAGTAAATATAATAAAATCACATTAATTAGAAAATCAATTTATAAAAAATCTGTAAAATTGACAGTTTTTTCTACAAATGCTAGCTGAAAAAAGCACTAGAGCCTAATTGAAGTCATCAAATCAAATTGCAAAACACTGTTCAATTTGTATCTGGCTAAATCGTAGCTCAAATACACTATTTCAATGGATTAATTCACTTCAATATTCAATGGAATCATAGTTGCCGATTTATGTTTTTGCTGGTGGGTGCTCAAGCCAAAAATATAGAGGAGTAGCTTCATGGGGAAGGGGTGTGGCCACAAAATAATATCAATTTATATTATGGAGCATAGTTGTCTCCAATATTGAAATTACAGCAACAGAGTTCCACATACATAAATGCCCCCACAGTGCAGGTACTCCGTGGACAGAATACACTCTTCCTGGCATACTGTTTCCCAGGTGGCGGTTCCCACAATGTGGGTGCTGCAGCCGCAAATTAGCAAGTTAATATGGCGGCCCAGATGCGGGACTCAGCCCGTGGGTGCTCCTCAATTTCTGTGGGTGCTCGGGCCCTTGAGCACCCACAGAATCGGCACCTATCAATGGAATCATAATATTTAAAATGTGACCATTAGAATCGAGATAAGAATTAATCGGCTGCCAACATGCCTGGTAAGTAGACCATAATTTAGTGTTACAGTATGTATTTGAAGTATAGGTGCAATGAGCAATCTGGTATAATATAACCCTGGTTTTGTGTGTCTAAATATGGCAGTATGTCCATCCTCCTCCTTAACTGAAAGACGAGGCAGATAAATAGTTGAAATATAGTGCTGTAGAAACTTAAACATTTGTGAGTTTGGTAGATCAAATTGAAAACATATGTCCTAAAAAGACTTTATATGTCCACCTGGGTCAAAAACATATTTTATCTCATATATATATCTTTCACATTCCATGTTTTAAAAAGCATATTTTCTAAACCGGCTGGGATAGACACATTGCCAAAAGTGTAATAAATAAAGAGTAAGCGGCGTTTATATTAAAATTGTATTAATTGAGTTCCAAGTTATATATGTGTCTCAAAAGAGTAAATATTTATATAGGCCATGAGTAGCATTGACTTAACACATGATATTTAATTGCAGAGACTGTTTAGCCTTAATGTTGAATATCATAGAGAATGTATAATAAAAAAATACATTTATAATTTTGTGCATGATACAATCATAATGATTCAGTCGTTTTTTTCTAAGCTTCATGGATGGTCTGAACAAAATAAAAATTCACAGGAAACTGTTCCGTAGTGTTGATTCAATTACTTAACCGTCTCAATTGGTTAAGTGTTAGAATGTTTTAGGTAGGAAATAAAAGGTCCCACATCAATTATCTTATATAATAGAATTTTTGCCATTTATAGCTGGATTATTTTTATTTTGATGTGAATATTTTAAAAGTGTTTGCACGGTGAGTCTGCAAGATGAAACATTCCAATAACAGAGATTAATTTTCATGCTATTTTGGGCCATTAATAAAAGATGTTGCCTTGATGTTTCCTTAATCATTCTAATTATTTTAGTGAGTTTTCACTTCGTTCAGTTAATTCTACTTAGTATTTTCAAACTAATTGATTATACATAAAATAGTTACACAATTTACCTGCGGTGCCTCATTTTTTTTTTCATTTAAAGGCTTTAAAACTGTTTAGGGGAATGCATAATGCATTTCAAATCTATATTTAACAGTAACTTGTCCACTTAATTAGCCGGTTGGGATCCTTTCTGAGGATGCATGACTTGGCATTACCATAAGTCCTACATATGGCTACATCTTTGCTTCCTATAGCAGCTTACCTTCCCATTGTGGCATGCCATATGCATACGTGTTGCACAAAGGTCCTGTTGATGTATGCACATAACTATGTTCTCATTGACCTGAGTGACAATTTTCCACTTGTGTGACCAGTGGTGCCAGAGGGGGGTGGGGTGGGGGATTATGTACTTTTTACCCAAGCCCGGGTCTGATGAAGGGGTCCAAGTTCCATTCCCATTTGTTGTAGAGAGAGAGGGAGAGAGACAGCTGCAGCGGCAGGCTGTCCTTCCTCTTTCCACACACAATCTGTACAATACCACTTGCACCCCCTGTTTGGCGCATGCCCACACAAACTACTTTTTTCTCACTGGGGCGTTGCCGAACCTTCAACGTTGACCCCATCCCTCCTTTTGGTCAAGCTTCCTCATTTTACTGAGCTGTCGGTGCCCCTGGGTGTGACTGATTGCTAAGAAAAGCAGGAGTCACTAAAGGCTCAGTGTGTACGGGGCAGGGATGAGTGGTGAGTGCTGATGCAAGCTCCCACATCATCCTGCAATGGAAAGCCGTCCACCCCCGGGAAATTCACTAAAACGGGCAAAAATCAATCAGCGTGTATGCACCGCGCGATCTTCATGGCAGTGATTTTCCCCATCATCGCTGGGCAAAATCGCCCAGTGTGTATGGACCTGTATGCAGGGCCGGCGCCACCACTAGGCAGGACTAGGCACTGGAGGGAGGTAATGAGCCGCCGAGGAGAGGTACATTGAGGTACCATAGAAAGCTGGGAGTGGGGAGCAGGTAAGACAGAGGGCTTCCCTCCCCCCCCCTCCCATCCCACCTGTAAATCAATGCTGCTCTCCCCCCCTGGACGCGTGGGCTGCGGCAGCACACACACACACCCCCGGAGTGCGGGCGCCTGCTGCAGTATCGCCCGCAAACACCCCCCCACCATGGAGCACGGGTGCCCGCAGCAGTATTCCCCCCCGGAGCGTGCGAGAGCGGGGGGCATCGGGTGGCGGGCGGGGATTTGCCTGGGGCGGGGGGAGGCTTGCACCAGCAATTACAAGGCTCTTTTCTACTCCCTTATTCTTAAAGAGTCCATTTCCTTATACTGCTATCAGTTTACCAATATCATATGATTGTACTATTAAAATATTATTATAGCAACAGATACACTTCTGCAAATGATTATTACATTCTATGAAGTTCTATCCATCCAGTATACTTATATTATCATTGTGGGGCTCTGTTTTTTTTTTAAAGGTTTTTTTATTTCCATATTTAAAAATGAATATATTGTACTTCACAATCCTATTCAATAAGTGTTCTTGGTCTGTCATTCCCTGCAATAATATAACAGAAACGGAATGAGACAGTGATAAAAAATTCCAGACTTTCCCTTTCTGCTGAAATTAACAAATTCTAAATTTCAGTATCACTTACATTAGAATAGAAGTACAGAAATGCATATGTATAACATTATATAGTTTATTCATCTGTGTTATGAAACAATCTTTTACATCTAACAGCATAAAAAAATTCTAAATTGATGACATTCAGTTGTTTCTTTCAATATGTTTATCTGCTTTATTTATGGTGTCAATGGCTCCCCTATCTGTTTTAAATATAATATAGTTTGAATGCAATTATCATTGCATTATATATATTTACAGTGTTTATATACTGATTTCATGACACATTGATTTCAGTTCTCAAGCATCGTCATAAAATGAGTCACTGACCATTTGAAAAAGAGGTCTCTAAATTTTGAATGGCTGCCACAGGGGATCTGAGGTTGCGTTGTTCTCCCGGCAACATTCAGTTGTTTGTTTAAGCTCTGAATGGCAAGCCCACAGCAAAAGGTATTCTGCGTTCTTGAGTTTGCAAAAACACATTTGGTTGTCATATGCAATTTGGCATTATTCCTCACTCTCTAAGAACATTCGACAGTGGTTTCAATAGTTTCAAGAGTGTGTCTGTGTAAAAGGACGACTGTGAGTTTTGGAGGAACAAGTGATAAGAATCTGTGCTGCATTTGAGTGAAGCCGAAAGAAGTGCACAAATCAAACTAGACATGAGCATGCAATCTTCACACCACTATCTGGCATGTTTTGAGAGGACACCTACATTTTTTTTCATCAATGGTTTTTATTAAATATAAGTGTATATATGGGTTACAGAAGGGGGTAGGGGAACAGTAAATACATCCAGATATTATCTGTCAGATAGGCAGTAAACATTGATAATGGCATAAGATGGGTCAGCAAAACAATTGGAGAACAGAAGAAACCCATTCTTTACATACAAAAGAAACAGAAATACTCTATCTCATAAGTACTGTATCCCACTAACATAACAGCAGTAATAGCAGGGGTATAAATGGTTTAAGATGAGTCAATGCTATCTGCAGTTTTCTCATTAAGACTAAATTGGAGGGGGTCACAACTAGGGGACATAGAAACATATTGCTCTCCCTCATGAACAGATGCCAGGCTTTCCAGCGATCAAGTGGTGATGAGGGGGAGTATGAATATGGCATATATTCTGTTTCCTTAAGAAAGTGGAAGTTAGCTTTCTGAAGAACTTTCATTATGGATGGAGAATTGGACATCGAATATGAAAAGGAAGATTTTCTTTAGGGTTTGTATGGAAATACCAGCTATGCCGAAAACAGGAGAGGGTATCCTGGCAGAAAGCCTGTCCCATACTTGCAAAGAGGCCTGAGTAGAAGGTAAAAGATTAGGGACTTTTGGTCGGTGATATTTTGGAATACTAAAAATATCAGTTATAGGGAGTGGTGTGTTAACAGATGTTTGAAGAGTAACCCAACCCATTATAAAGTAAGTTTTAGAGTAACATTTAGGCTGAGCTAATAAACAAGCTTCATGGTACAAAGTCAAATATGGTAGACAGAGACCTCCTCTATCCTTTGGCATAATCAACCAGGAGCTAGCTAGTTTAGGAGGACTCCCGGCCCAAATATACTTCATCAAAATAGTGGTACAGGCAGCAAGTTCATTTTTAGGAAAGATATAAGTGATTGTAGGAAAAAGGTACATTAGTTTAATGATAAGGGTTATCTTAAAGGATGCCATACGGCCCATCCAAAATGTCAAATGCGAGCCAAGATTTTGATAAGTTGGTAAGCGAGGAAAGGAGAGGGGGGAGGTTTACTTCAAATACTTTAGAAGTTCTAGCAGGAATATTGAGACCAAGATAATGGATCAACATTGTCTCCCAGTTGTGTGCGTAACTAGTATGGAGTGTATGAAGTGAGTCAGAAAGGTTGATAGGAAGGGCACCAGTTTTAGTAGTATTTAACTTATAGTAAGAGGCTGTGCTATGTGCATCTAATATAGAATGGCGATAAGGAAGTGCTGCAATGGGGTTTGTGACAAAAAGCAAGACGTCATCTACAAATACTGTAAGATAAGCTTGTGGTGGGTGGAGCCAATGCTCAATCCCGGGAAATTAGTCTCCTTCTGAATAGTAGCTGTGAGGAGTTTGATGGACAGAACTAAATTTAAGAGATCAAATGCTTTATCTGCATTCATGGACAACAAGAGAAGCTCATGATGTGGAGCTAGGGTATCAATCAAATTAAATACTTTGCAGGTAATTATCTGATATTTGTCTTCAGGGGACAAACCATGTTTGGTCCGAGTGAACCAGCATCGGAAAAAAATAATAAATAGCTATTCATTTAGCATACAATTTGACACAATTAATTAGAGCTATGGGGTGGTAATTATTACAATAGGCAAGGTCCTTACCAGATTTGGGCAGACGTATTATACATGCCTCTTAAAACTCCTGAAGGAGGTACCTAGGAAACCTACATTTTAACCAAACAGAACCTCTCTAAGGCATTTACTAATTATAACAAGAGGAAAAGAGGAAGCAGATGGAATTTTACTGGAGATGATGGAAGATGAAACCTTTATGGAACAGTTGAGAATGAAAGAGATTCCCCTAAGGTGAACATCTTCTGTGCTGTGTCTCAGGACAAGGTTCATGGTTGCTTTATCATCAAGGAAAGCATTGTTACAGGACAAACCTATACAGGACAAACTGGCTCTTCATTTTACTGCAAGCTGATTCACATTACTTATTTTTCAACAAGATGGAGCACCCCCCTCCCCCCATTGGCAACTGGTGGTTTAAGCTTTTATGAATGAAAAATGCCCCAGCGATGGTTTGGTCGGAAGGGAGCCCAAAACCTTGATCTTTGTGCTTGACCGGAAAGATCACCTGACCTCTCTGTGTCAGTGATTTTTTCTTGTGGGTATATGTAAAAGATCATGTTTATGTTCCACCTTTACCCACTAACCTTGATGACCTGAAACATCAAATAACAACAACAATCAACTCAGTGGACCATGATATGCTGATACATACCTGGGAGGAATCAAAACGGGCACTCCGTAGTACATGTAAAAGTTTTTAAAACAATTTTTATTACATTACACAGAATGGGCAAAGGTAGTAGATCACATACCAAGTTTAGTAGCTCAAATCATTGCAATCTTACAGCAGAATACAATGGTGCATCTCACCTGTAAGTCGAAGCAGGGTACACTCTCTCCTCATTCCCAGACATCTGTTCATAGTAATGATGCTAGGCCACGCATCTACGCATTTCGTCACAAGGATTTCGTCATATGAAATCATCAGTCAGTGCCGGCCGTCCGGGTTTGCTATCCCGCTTCCGGTTATCAGCGAGATCACTTGGTGAATGTTTTCAAGGTAAGCCACTTCTATTTTCTTGTTAGCCTGATGAAAGTGCTACATCAAAGGTCACTGAAGCGTTGCCAACCAGCAGCATGTTTTAATTTTTTTTGCACAGTTTCCAGCAGTGCCGCACTTACACACTACTAACCATTCATTTGTGCAGGCACCCAATGCTATTAAGAAGTATAGGGAGAGCTGGCACCTCCTGCATCTGTGTGTGTGTGTGTGTGTGTATATATATATATATATATATATATGGCGTGGTCCGGCAAGCGGGGAGGGGGGAGCGGCACTCAAGGGTCTACGTAGCAAACAGTAATCAGTCCACGAAGGGTCGCTTACTTCGTGGACTGATTACTGTTAGCTACGTAGACCCTTGAGTGCCGCTCCCCCCTCCCCGCTTGCCGGACCACGCCATATACAGTTGACGCAAGGCTACAGAGGAGGCACCAGGGCAATTATTCACCTAAATTGGAGTGCCGGATCATTGCTGTCATATATATATATATATATATATATATATATATATATATATATGTATATTATTCCATATACAGTATACAGGTCTACTCTATACACCTTGCAAATCGTTTGTCAAGAGTTCATAGAATTGGGACGTCAATAATTTTTATTTACTATCAATATGTATAAATAATTTAAGAAGACCTATAAAAAAAGATAGAATTGTGAATTATGGATTTATATAAATATCACCGTAAATAGACCCATCAGCAGTGTTATGCTTAATGCTGTGTAATGATTTGTTAGTCGACTAAATGACTATGATTATATTATTTGACTGATAAGTGACTAACATTAATCAAAGGCTTTAGATTTAAGGACTATGATTAACTATAATAATAGACTGTAAAATGTAATGGTAGCAAGTTACACATTCCCAATTTCCCCAACTACTACTACTTTTTGATGAACTGACTCATTTTTTATTTAGTTTAGTTAGTTGGGGTATTATGATTATGTAGTATTTATTTTACTTCAGAACAAGTTATTTCTTTTACTAAAATCCTGAGATGTTGATAGTGATAATATAATTGTGGTGGCACCTTCTTAAATAGGTAGCTAAAGTATATTGGTAGCTCCTGTAGACCAGGCTTTCCCAACCACGGTCCTCAAGGCACACCAACAGTGCAGGTTTTAGTGATATCCAGGCTTGTGCACAGGTGACTTAATTAGTACCTGAGTGATTCTGATTAAACCATCTGTGCTGAAGCCTGGATATCACTAAAACCTGCACTGTTGGTGTGCCTTAAGGACCGTGGTTGGGAAAGCCTGCTGTAGACAGATAACTATCGCCACCTGGAGGGCTCCTAGTAAAGGGAGTGCACATGTTTCCACCTGACCTAGGATTTATCTCCATATAATAAATTCTCGGTACTTGTGTATTATCTGGGCGCCCGATTTTATCATTGCATGCCACTTCTTAAGGCATGCGATGCGATGTGATTTTTCATTGTAAAGACCAGATTTTTAATTGTATAGTCACCCATGGGTGATTTCATACCCCCACTATCCAACTACGCATGGAGTTGATTTTATATAGTGTGGCGAGCTTCGGGCTTCGGGCTCGGTGGCTCGCTCTGCTCGCCACACTATATAAAGTCAACTCCATGCGTAGTTGGATAGAGGGGGTATGAAATCACCCATGGGTGACTATACAATTAAAAATTGGGTCTTTACAATGAAAAATCGCATCGCATGAATTGTATGCCACTATATTGCATGCGATGCGATGCGATGCGATGCGATGCAATGAAAAAATCGGGCGCCCAGATATAACACAAGTACCAAATTCTCCTTCAATTCTAAACTGGAAACACTATACTTTCCTTTCTCAGTTAGCTGGGTGAATTTTGTTAATGGCAACAACAAACGGTTTTAAGTCTTTGTAATGTCTCTCATTTTTATTGCATAAATACTTTATAGGATTTGGGTTGTTAGTTAAGATGTGAAACAACCCTAAATGGATTACTTGCGTCTTCATTATAAACAGGTTACTATGGTAATATTGTTGCAAAAACTATTTTTTTTTAAAAATAATCCAGACATTTTCATAATACATTATTTATGCCGAATACACTGTATTTGGGTTGTTCTCACGTATGTAATTATTTTCTCTCAGCAAAGCATTTTCTTGTTATTTTGCTTTAGAGTAAGTGAAAATCTAAAATGTGTGAATATTGTTAGCAGTTACATGTGGGTACGTAATGAAATCCTGTCATCAGAGCTAATTAATCTGCACAGGATGTGGCTCTCCACAGTTTGACAATATATTCGTACTATAACAAAAATGTTTTGCTTCTTAAGCGAAGGTTCGTAGTTTAGGGAGTGTAACGGAAAAACAGTTACTTATGAACCTACATTAATTTACTTGCGACTTCTGTTAAAATGTATTTTTAAAATAAAAATCGTTGCCTCCTTAAAAGCAATACTTTTTGTGACTAAAATACAAATGTTATTTAATTATATTTGTAACTATACTTTATACCACCTCCAAATAATTGCGTTTTATTCCACAAATCCAGTGCTTCCCAGCTGAATATGAAGCAGAGCGATGTTATCATCAATGGCGTAACAATAGGGGCTATTGTTATGCCACTGCTGCCTGCCGGGACCTGCCGCTGCTACCTGCCGGGACCTGCTGCATCTGTGCTGCGGTCCCAGCTCTCCTGGCCTGGACAGAAGATGACTGTTTCATCCTTCATTATAGTTGATCTAGTCTGGGCTGATGGACATCTGTCTTGATGTTAGAATGAATGCACATGCACAGGTCTGCAGGAAAAATGCCACAGTGCCATTACTCATGTGATGTTCCTTCTGTGCATGTGCAAAATGCCAGGGAAATGGCTGCTGCGCCTGTGGACATCATTCCGAAAAATACATTTTTAGATTTCAACGATCATTGGGAACATCCTGTTTTTCTTTTTCCCAGACCACAAAATTATGGTTGCAGGATGACCTGCTGACAGTCAGGATTCCGATGGTCAGTACTCCGACGTCAGAATCCTGACTGTTAAACCGCCCGACAGTCGGGATCCCGACTTACAAGGGCTATTCTCCCTCTTGGCGATCCACGACCCCCATAGAGGGAGACTAAAACCTGTGGAGAGGGAAGCGAGCCACCGAGCCTGCAGTGTGGCGAGGGTAGTGAGCCCACAAGGGGCTTCTTTGCACTCGACCCCCCCCCCCTGTTGGAACACCGGCAGTCGGGATTCTGATGTCGGGTTACTGACCACTGTTGGGCAGTTATACGACACCCAAAATTATAGATGGATAATCTGGCTGCTCCTGGAGACTGGACTGTGTGCAGGTGAATATCACTATGCAGCACCAGGCTCCTTCCGAAGGTGACACCCGGGTGCCCATAGGTGTGCATGCATTGAGTATTAGGTGTGCACAGGCACACCCTAATGCAGTGCACACCCTAATGAACACCTCCCGGACGCTATGACGCTTCAACTACATGGCCTCCGGTGGCCCTTGGCTATTTCAAATTTGGCACCAGCTCATGAGCCAATTACAGCTCACGTGTGTGTTTTGCATTATTGATTGTATTAGACTTGTGGATAACACTACATGCCTGAGTCATCCATATATGTTTTTGACTTTTTTTGCATGTACTGTTATACAGAGTGATTAGAAGATTGAAAGTGAAATAGGCAGGAGATTGTGGTGTGGCTGAGAGACTTATTATTATGACTGGGGTGTAAGCAGTTCAGCAATTAAGTCTGATTTAGGCCAGATATTTGGGAGACAAAATGTTGGGATCGTATTGTGAGGAGGGTGCTGGGCTGCCCCTCGTATGCTAGTGAAACTACAACTCAGGCTGAATTAGGCTCTATTGAAAAGGTTTAAGGAGTAATACTCTTGTTATCACTCATAATCAGGGCTTAAAGTAGTCCTGTAGAGGTGAGGAGACTAATTTCCATCTGAAACCTAATTCCCCTCTCCCCTCCCCCATTAGGCAAAGCCAGGGTCCGGGGTAGGGTTTTTGGCACACCCCTGCAAACTAGAATGCTTTTCTATCAGAATTACTGTTCAGGGCCAGGGTGGAGGTAGAACTAGTTCCACCTCAACGTTAAAGGTGGTGGAACTCAGTTCTATACCGTTCCCCCCACTTTAAACTCTGCTCATTACTAGTGATATATGGCACTCCAGACAATCAACTGTCATGTGTTTGGAAATTTACAGAAGCTGATTGGCTGGAATACCTTTTATGATTTGTAACAGGTGATAACAAGAATATCACATGTTGTAATAATTTCTGAATTGATTTTGGCCATTCAAATACTTAGATGCTCATATAGGAGTCGATCCTTAAAATTGTGATAAATTAACATGTGCAAATCATCGAGGTGCAATTTGCGGTACATCAAATGTTCATGGAAGTTAGGGTCAATATATTATTTTGTGCGAACTTGGGTCGAAACCAGCCTGTGAAGGGTGCAAAATCTGGTGCCATTGCCGGCATTTTCAAGCACCGAGCCATTGTCACCTTGTACACTTTGCAACTGATAGGATCAATCCCATACTATAAGTAAGAGGTGAGGACATAGGGCCTTATTCTAGTTCACTCTTTCTGACAAAATCCTTCTTAGATGGACAAAACCATGTGCACTGCAGGGGGGCAAATGTAAAATTTGCAGAGATAATTCGATTTTGGTGAGATATTTTGTTTCTGTGCAGGGTAAATAATGGCTGGTTTATTTTTACACTGCAATATAGATCTCACTTTGAAGTAAAACCCCACCCAAATCTAATTCTCTCTGCACAAGTAACATCTGCCCCACCAGCAGTGCACATGGTTTTGTCCATCTAAGAAGGAATTTGTCAGAAAGAGTGAACCAAAATAACCCCCATAGTTCTGGGCATAGGTGCCGATTCTGTGGGTGCTCAAGGGCCCGAGCACCCATGGAAATTGATGAGTCCCGCTGCTGGGCCACCATATTAACTTGCTAATTTGTGGCTGCAGCACTCACATCACCTGGGAAACAGTATGTATTCTGTCCACGGAGTACCTGCACTGTGGGGGCATTTATATATGTGGAACTCCATAATATATATTGTTATTATTTTGTGGCCACACCCCTTTCCCATGAATCCACTCCTCTATATTTTTGGCTTGAGCACCCACCAACAAAAACATAAATCAGCACCTATGGTTCTTGGCTAATAAACTGTCTCCCAATCTGTTCTGCAATAGTTCTCTCTATGACTGCTTAATGTTTCTTCTTGAATGTGTCAGCAGTATGTGAGCAATTGCTTTTCTTCTTAAGGTGAAGCTCTTAAGTTTAAGAGAAGTGATACAGTATCTTTTTCTGGACAATAGATTTGATTAAATAATTGATTAAATTGTTCTTGCTGGTCAAAAAAATAATTCAATGTTCTGCTCATATTCTTTCAGTTCAAAAAGATAAGGCACAAAATGTAAAAATAAGTATAATGTGTGCATTGTGGATTTCTACACACATATTAATATGGATAGATCTCTAAATCATAATCCAAATTGCAATTTAATAGACAGGCCTGTCATATCATGCGATATTAAGATAAATCCAAAATTGCTGCCTACATTTATTCAAGTAATATTACTTGGTTATGGCAAACATCCTTTATATAAATATGTAGAATACAATCTAAACAGTGCATCCTGTTCTCAGGTGGAGTGTCAGCTTACAGAGTAACCATGGATACCAGCAAGCTCACATGAGCACTTTCAAAAATAGAAACTGTGCTGCAAAATCTTTCTCAGTAAAACATTCTGGGCGGCATTTTCTAACATCCGCAGCCCAACTCTGCCCCCCTTCGCCTGCATAATTCTCGCATATGCTCTAACATATGCGATAATTATGGCAAAGGACAGCTCTTGCGTAAAGAGCTGTCCTTTGCGGTGAGACTCAGCGGGTCCCGGCAGGTCCCGGCGGCTCCCCCCTCCCTCACTTACCCGGCGCTGCTGCTCCCTGCACCTGGATGAGGATCACAGTGCAGGGAGTAGGAGGTCACATGTCTGGGCAGCACAGCACTGTGCTGTAGAAGCCCATAGTCTTCTATGGGACATTGCCAGATTTTTCTGGCGATGCCCCCCATCGCGGTAACCCGTCGGGGGATGTTTCGAGCATCCCAAAATGCAGTAAAAACCCAGATAACGGGGTTTTTACCGCATTTTTAGTTTATAAAATCTCCCCCAATTTGAATAAAACATACAATTTAATGGCAGATCTATATGGCCCATACAGCTGGCCCATTAGGGTATTATGGTTAGGGACTAGCTAAGGTTATGGTATTATTGTAGGTCTTTTTTTAGCAGTTTGGGGATGGGGTTAGTATATTAGGATTGGTTTATCAGTTTGGCTTAAGGTACATATGGATCCACATACCCTCCATGCGACAAAAGACTTGAAGTCTCCTGGGAGCTGCTTTTTCATACCCTCCAACTGTACCGTTTTAGCTGGTATTTTTAAACAGTCTGTACCTGCTAAAACAAACTGTATCCATTGTACCGATTTTCTGGCTGACTGACAAAACTCTGGGAGATGTAGTTCATTACATCGCCGACTGCTCCCCAGGGAGTGTGGGAGAGTAGCCGGCCTCTCCCAGGGGGCACGGTGGTGGGACATGGCAGGCCCGCCTCCCCCTGCTCAGGGAGAGACTCTAGTTGGGGGAGGTCAGGACTGTGGGGAGCCAGTGACTGAATTTGTAGTTCTCTCCCCTCACCGCACCCAACCTCTGCAGCACATGATGCTGCTGCTGGGATCAAAGAGTGGGCGGCGTGACGTCACCAGTGTGCGGCCTGCTCTGCCACAGCATGGAGAACCTGGCAGAGGGGATTAACGGCGCCTGTTCTTCTGGCCAGACTCTGCACAGCTGATGGGACTGACTGTTCCAGGTAGGGACAGCCAGCATGGGATTTATTTTAAAATGGGATGTGTAGTGTAAAAGGGTCAAGACCACACCCCTTTACAAATGGCCACACCTCTATCTGTGGCCACACCCCCTGGCCTGTACCGATTTTTCAGTTGGAATTGTTGGAGGGTATGCTGTTTGCGTTCAGCGTTCCAGGGCTGTGGCTGGTATGGTGGGGCTTGCAGCTATGCACAGAGTAGAGGGCGTCTGAGGCAGTGAGGCCTGGCGATTCATGTGTGTCCCCTGTAGATATTCCTGCACTATGGGATACAAGGAATTAGAAGCTACCCTGCCATCCTTGCTTTGCACTGGGTACTTGCCGCACATGCTGTGGGAGTCTACAATAGGAGAGGTAAGAAAACATTTGCTCTCTGCTTGAAGGTGTCATCTATGGTATGTGTGTATGTGCTTGTGGCCTGTGTGTGTGTCATGGTCTATGGAAGTATTTTTCTATAAGTGTGCTGGGGGCTTAGTAATGCAGTGCTGTGTGTATGTGGGGCTCAGTGTGCCACTGTGCTCAACCTAAGTGAAGCCAGATGCAGTCTGTGAGAATGCATTGGCGTGAAGCCAGTGTCTGTAAGTCTGACCTGCCAGTCACCCACAGTAAGGCAGTCCCTTTGAGAGATGTTCCCTTCCAATGGGAGGGAATACTATAGTCGGAGAGCTGGCTTCCTGTAGGAAGCCACTCCCTGCCTTACCGTGCAGCCCAATTTGGCTTCTATAGGCTGCAGCCGATACAACCCATAGAAACTGGAGGTATGTGCATGTCAGTACCATCGCCAATACTGTGCATGCGCTGGTCCCACCGCCTGTCACCTGCAATGTATAGGTGACGGAACCAGGAATGGGAGTGATGGTGAGCGGCAGCATCGGTGGCGAGCGGCAGCACCTCTCCTTCAATGAGGTAGGAGCCACCACTGGTCAGTGGTGTACAATGCCATGTGTGTATCTGAATGCTTCTGGAGAATTCCTGGGCTGGTTTTCTATTCCAAACCGCCCCTGTTTACATCTTGTGCTCCCACATGATCGTCGGTATATGCTCCCATCCCACCTACCATCTATGCCTCCTTCCCTCTACTCACCATATATGCCGCCTTCACTTCCACCTGTCCATTTGTCTTCCTTCACCCCCATCCATCTACTGTATATGTCCAGCCATGTATGTGAACAATTTTGTTTTTTGCTGTATACTGAAATATGGATGGATGTATAAACTTAATTTTGTTGCCCTGCTGTGGGGTAATGACAATAAAGTTGAATCTCATCTCATCCTGTGCTGTAATCAAATAGTGTCTGTCGCGCTTGCTCCTCCTCCCTCTGATTTACTCTCTTTTACTTAGCTCTCTCCCTAACATTTGGACCTTATTCTAGGTCACTCTCAGAGGCAAATTCCTTCTCAAATGGACAAAACCATGTGCACTGCAGGTGGGGAAGATATAGCATGTGCAGATAGAATTAGATTTTGATGGGGTTTTTCTTCAAAGTGAGATCTATATTGCAGTGTAGAAATAAAGCAGTCAGTATTTTCCCTGCTTACCCAAATCTAATTCTATCTGCACCTGTTACATCTGCCCCCCTGTAGTGCACATGGTTTTGTCCATCTGAGAAGGAATTTACCTCTAAGAGTGAACTAGAATAAGGCCCATTGTCTATCTCTCTTCCTTACTCTCTCCCTGTGTCTCGCTCTCTCCTTCCATCTCTCTGCCCCTGACACCTTCGCTCTCTTCCTCTCTCTCTGATACTGTCCCTTTCTCTCACTGATACACTCTTTCCCTCTTTTTCTCCCTGATACTCTGTCTTGCTCCCCCTTTTCTCTCTCACTCCATCCCTGACATACTCAATCTACTCCCATTTGCACCATTCCCTACTTTCCTGTTGTTCCTTCCATGTGCCTCTGAAACCCTCCCTCTCTACCCCGAATGCCCTCTCACACTCTCCCCCTCTAATCCCTTTCTTCTTTTTCTCGATGACACCCTCTCTTTATCTCATTCCCTCTTTTTATTGAAACCACTTTCACTCTACATGACATTGTAGACCTTTGTCTCCTGACCCTTTCGAGATTTTGCTATGAAGACCACAAAGTTCTAGTTACACTTCTGGGAATGCTGCCTATCATCTTTATCAAAATTTAATTTGTACACATTTTAAAGGAAAAAGATGTCTGGCGCCAGGGCCGGTGCAAGGCACCGGAGCGCCCCAGGCGAGTCGGGTGGGGGCGCCCCGGTGCCGGGGGGTGGGGGGTGTACCTGTCCTGCGGCTGTGTATATAAAGCTTGCGGCGGCGGCAGCGGGGGTCCCTGCAGTCAATAAGAATTTAATAACGAGCGCTATCCGCCTGGCTACGCGGAAGCGCTTCTGTTGTGAAAACACTGGCCGCATGGCGTACGCTGATTGGCTGAATCTCAGCCAATCAGCGTGCGGCCAGTGTTTCCACAACAGAAGCGCTTCCGCGTAGCCAGGCAGATAGCGCTTGTTATTAAATTCTTATTGACTGCAGGGAACCCCCGCTGCCGCCGCAAGCTTTATATACACAGCCGCAGGACAGGTACCCCCGCGGCACGGGGGGGGGGGCGAAATGCCGCCCTCCAGTGGCCGGCGCCCTAGGCAAATGCCTAGATTTGCCTAGTGGTGGCGCCGGCCCTGTCTGGCGCGAGTAGAAGGGCTGTTTAATGTGAAAGGTAGCCAGATGTACGTGGACACATCTGCATTAGCGTTATGATTAGATAGAGGTTTGCGTTTAATGTATTAGACCGAGGGATAGCGTAGCGGGTGACACGGGTCCTCTTTGTTTTAATGAACCATCCTTCCATGCTGAATTTAAATAGTTTGTATGAATATTTAATAGCACCAAGATAATGCGCCCGTGCCCACCAGCTGGAATGCTATGGCTGATAATTATCAATGTATACCATTTGCAGGTCACATTGCTCTGCTTTTGTTATGTTAACCACATGCAGTGTTAAGGGACTCAGGAAAGTATTGCTTACTTCTGGCTGGATAAGCTATTTCAGTCTTAACTATGTCACATAATGAGTTCTCCTCCCATGACAACACTGGATGAATAGCTCCTGACTCATGGATAAAAATAGCTGTTCATAATTCTTGATGAAACAAAATGTATGTCCTGCAGTGTGTTCCCTAGGCTCTTGGTCTATCCCAGGTTTTTCTTAATGTAGACAGCATGGTTCAATAGGTAGCCCAGTAACACAGCAACACTCACTATATTTCCCTCCTTCGTAATTATTATTGCCATCTGTTTTTCAAATAAATACAATTAAATGGATTTCCGCTAACCCGAAGATGATTTACAGTATATTTAGCTAATATGTTATTTTCACAAAATGCCTTTGGTTGCTTCTAATGCATTACAGCCCTTCCCATTTCTCACATAACAGCAGTCATGCTGTCAGAAAGAGGAAACAGTGCTCAACTGTCAGTATGGCATTCCGAGCCCTTCCTCCAACCTGCTATGTAGCCCCCTCTGTGCCATTTGCTGCAGTGCTCTGTGGATGCCTGGCAACATCAGACGAGGCAATGTCAGACGGACCTATTATGTTACACTGGAATACACAATTGTTCCTAGATTTGTCTAGGGCTGCAGCTGTGGGGAAGTCATCAGTCTACCAGCAACTGTCACCAGACTTTCCTTCGAGCTACGCTGCTCATATTGAAAAAAATGCTAACGCAATTTCTGATACTTATTATTTAATGCATAACCTATTATTTGTGTGGCAAAACATAATAAAATAACACAGCATAAAATCAAAGCACAATCAATTTTTAAACAATGCCGCATGAGCTTCTATAGAATAACTATAATTAAATAAATTAGGGAAAGGGGGTAAATGTAATAGGCTTCAACATGCAGGAAACGGCGAGATCTTAGCGAGACTGCCCAATGTTTTAAAGTGGGAATCATTTAACAGGCAAAATGTTGGTTAATCTTGAGCACTTATCGGTGATTGCATTGGTTAAGGTGATCAGTGATTTTATCACTGCTAAATGTATAGGTCCCTCTTTGCTTTTTATTCCCCTACATGTCTCTGCAGACTTTTGTATGTGCCACATCCCCAGGATAACTGTACTATCCTGATTCTCACCCCACCTCATAAAACCAATGACATGGTTGCCTACCCTACCGGAATCAGGTCTCCCTCCTGGCCCCCTGGGAAGATGGGCAAGTGTCTCGCATCCCCCCCGCAGAAGGACATGGCTGACATCACCAAGCCCCGCCCGAATTCCATACAAACCCGATTCACATCATTTTAGTCCCTAAGGAGCCATAATTTGTGAGGGGGTGGGAGGGGGTGGGACTAAAATGATGTAAATCAAGTTTGTATGGAATGGGGTGGGGCTTGGTGACATCAGTTTTGTCCTTGTTCCCCGGCCTGTAGCATTTGGATTCCTCTCCGGGCTTCTCCCAGAGAGGCACAATTAAAGGTCGGCAGCCCTGCTGCATTATTCATTTCTCTGGGTTCTCCTCTCTGCTTCCTTAGTCGGTCTGAGTAAAACAAGACTCACTAATAGTTATAAGCATAAATGCGCTTCTGTTTATATCAAAGTTTATCTTGGAAAATAAGCTTATCTGGGTCTCTATCACCTCTATACATCAAGCAGATGTTGAGATGTTGAATGTCATAGAAACATAGAAACATAGAATTTGATGGCAGATAAGAACCATTTGGCCCATCTAGTCTGCCCCTTTTTTACCCTTCAGGTAAACTCAACCCTTTTTAATCCTTATTTCTTTGTAAGGATGTTCATATGCCTATCCCAAGCATGTTTAAATTGTTCTACTGTCTTAGCCTTTACCACCTCTGATGGGAGGCTATTCCACTTAATGTCACGGACCCACCGGTCGCCTGCTCCGATACGTCAATCTGAGCAGCGCCGGCCGTGACTGGGGTTCACTCAGGACACTCGGGTCCTTTCCTTGAGGTACACTGCCACCAGCCAAAACCTGATTTTAGCGCCTGAAACTGCGCAAGGGCGGCTTGGCTCGCCCCTGACCACACAATCTCCTATATATTTGGCTACATCTGTCACTCAAAGTGGGTGTCTGTGTCTATAACGCTCTGTTCCTGGACTTTCCTCTTAATGTGTGATTGCCTTCATCTGTGCTGAACACCTTTCTGAGAAATTAACCTGTTTATAACAGGTGATGGCAATCATACATTAAAGGGAAGTCTAGAAACAGAGCATTGTGTCCCTCCTGGAGAGGGTCATGTTGGGAGGTATGTGACAGAGAACCAGCCCAGTGAGCCCACAGACAGTGCCAGACACCCACTGCATTCCCATGTTGCCCAGCACTGCTACTCCACAGCCACCAGGTGAGCGCCCCCCTCCCGCGATTTGCGGCAAAACCTCCCCCCCCCCCGCGCGCCCCCCCCCTCCCACGATTCGCGGCAAAAACACCCGCTCCCCCGCGACCCCCCCTACCGCGATTCGCAGCAAAAACAACCCCGCGACCCCCCCTCCCGCGATTCGCTGCAAAAAGAACCCCCCCACGACCCCTCCCGCAATTCGCGGCATAACCACCACCCCGCGACCCCCCCCTCCCGCGAATCACGGCAAACCCCCCCCCCCCCCGATTCGCGGCAAAAAGATCCCCCCCGCGACCCGCCCTTGCACGATTGGCGGCACCCCCCCTGCGACCCCCCTCCCGCGATTCGCGGCACCCCCCCCCCCCCGCAATTCGCAGCAGCCCCAGGATTAAATGGCACATGCAAAACACTGACATGGCTATGGTCGACAATGAAAAAGGTTGACATGAGTTTTTGAAGATTTATTTTTAATTTTTTCATATTCATTGTCATGTGTCGACATGGACACCAATGAAGTGGCATACTTATGTCAACATTTACATGTGTTGACCTTTCTGTGTTGATTTTTTTCTTGTGGCGATTCGCGTCACACCCCCCGCAACCCCCCCTCCCGCGATTCGCGGCACCCCCCCGTGACCCCCCACCTCCCGCAATTCGCGGCAACCCCCCACCGGAACCCCTGTGAACCCCGCCCTCCCGCGATTCGCGGCACCCAACCCCGCGACCCCCCCCTCCCGCAATTCGCGGCACCCCCCGTGATTCGCGGCAGCTCCAGAATTAAATTGCACATGGAAAACACTGACATGGCTATGGTCGACAATGAAAAAGGTTGACATGAGTTTTTGAAGTTTTTTTTTTCATTTTTTGAATGTTTTCATATTCATTCTCATGTGTCGACATGGACACCAATGAAGTGCCACACTTATGTCAACATTTACATGTGTTGACCTTTCTGTGTTGATTTTTTCTTGTGGCGATTTGCGTCACACCCCCCCCCCCCCCCCACAACCCCCACTCCCGCGATTCACGGCACACACACACACACCTCCCCCGTGATTCTCGGCACCCCACCCCGTGACCCCCCTCCCGTGATTCATGGCACACCCCCGCGACCCCCCCTCCCATGATACGCCGCAACCCCCGCCCCGTAACCCCCCCTCCCGCGATTCGCGGCACCCACCCCCGCGACCCCCCCTCCCGCAATTCGCGGCACCTCCCACGATTCGCGGCAGCTCCAGAATTAAATTGCACATGGAAAA
Source organism: Crinia signifera (assembly GCF_055691185.1). NCBI lineage: Eukaryota > Metazoa > Chordata > Amphibia > Anura > Myobatrachidae > Crinia > Crinia signifera. The sequence continues at coordinate 238,435,073 of NC_139219.1, read as the reverse complement.
CACTGACATGGCTATGGTCGACAATGAAAAAGGTTGACATGAGTTTTTGAAGTTTTTTTTTTCATTTTTTGAATGTTTTCATATTCATTCTCATGTGTCGACATGGACACCAATGAAGTGCCACACTTATGTCAACATTTACATGTGTTGACCTTTCTGTGTTGATTTTTTCTTGTGGCGATTCGCGTCACACCCCCCCCCCCACCCCCCCCGCAACCCCCACTCCCGCGATTCACGGCACACAAAACCCCCCCGCGATTCTCGGCACCCCACCCCGTGACCCCCCCTCCCGTGATTCACGGCACACCCCCCGCGACCCCCCCTACCATGATTCGCCGCAACCCCCGCCCCCGTAACCCCCCTACCGCGATTTGCGGCAACCCACCCCGCGACCCCCCTCCCGCGATTCTCTGCAATCCCTCCCCTCCCGCGATTCGCAGCATCCACCCCCCCACAACCCCCCCTCCTGCAATTCACGGCACCCCCCGTGACCCCCCCTCCTGCAATTCGCGGCACCCTCCGCGACCCCCCCTCCTGCGATTCGCGGACACCTAAGTTGCAATACAGGGCATCTTTCATACAATTCTAACCATATTTCTCATATACAAACGTTCACAAATTAAGGGGGCGCAGCCCCTTACGACGGTGTGAAGAGCGCCCGTAGGGCGCGATGAATCACCTAGTACAAGATAACAATGGTAATGTTTTCCAGCCTTTCTCTTCTGAGGCTAATGAGTCTTAGGAACACAGAACCAGAACTGGGAATATGTATTATTTATTACTAGAAATGTCCTTTCAACTTCTCAAATTCAGTCCCAAAAGTGGGGATTGTCGCTGATGTTTTTGCACAAACACATAATCACTTACAATGCAGACCATACTCAGATGAAGAGTCTGCACCTAGCAAAAGGCTATTACAAGGATCAATAGTGCATCTGATGGTGGCATCAAAAGGTGCTCTGAGCATGACTACAGCAACTAACTGTGCTGAAATCTGTCCTAGGACAGTCATATGCACAGATGTACACCAGAGAAGGGTTTGTAGTGCTCTTAGCATGTAGCCGCAGACATGCAACTGGCCAGGGGTTAAAGTGGGGGAAAGGGGTGGAACTGACCTCCATTACCTATAAAGGTGAGGTGGAACTAATTCAACCTCACAGTAATTCTAACAGAAAAGTATTATAGTTTGCAGGGGGTTCAAAAAACCTACCACTGGCCCTGGCTCTGCTTATTGGGGGGAGGGTACACAGTAAAAGTGCACCAGAGAATGAAATCTAGCAAATCCAGGAACATTTTATACATTTATATGTCTGACTAAGGCGGCATAAAAACAAAGACCTGAAAACAGGAGACAAGATGCTGTACATAAGCCAGCATATCAGACAGGTCAAGAGACTGTAGCATAAAAATATGGAAAGATATATTGAAAAGGACGTGGAAGAGACCTGAACTGAGTCCCCAGTAATGCTATAAAGCTAGACAGTAGGAAACAAATAATAGATATATTAATACCATGGATACATAGCCGGTGCCTATACAAAGAACACAAAACCATTAGGGAGGCCCTCCGATGTGACCAACCATTCTAAAGTCACACCAGTACCCATACAGTATGTATGGGTATTATTGTGTAGATATAAAGATATTTTCTCCATAATTCCCAGGAGACATTTCAAATGACTATCGATTTGACATTGAGCAACAGTACGGATTTGTACCAAAATATTGTTAGAAGGCTTGTTGAAACCCTCCATAGGACAACCAAGGTGAAAATATCAGGGATAATGGAGATCCAGACCTTTAACACAGCACATAGATGGCAGGCAACATTGTCCCAGAAAAAGGACAGTTCTAGTGCAAGACCACTAGACATGTAAGAATGAGCACTAGCCTTATACTAGGTGTAGATTTTTCATCTAATTATTGTCTCCATTAAAAGCAGTTAAAGGCCCAATTCAGACCTGATCGATGTCTGCGAATTCGCCTAACCATCACTTACTGCCCCTCTAGAGTGAAATCTCACCTTGAAACTTTATGTGATTGCTGTGGGAATTTATGTGATTGCTTTGGGAATTGATGAGTACATCACATCCATACTGTATGTCCAAAACCCATCGTAACAGGCTCACCAACGAATGATTTCTATACTGGGCACAAGTCATTGCAGGCTCAGAGTAGCCAGAAATAACGCCCAGCTTAATGTATGGCATGCCTGTTAGCACTTCCGCTAAGCTCCGGTTTCCACCCCAGAAGCCTACTTCCTGTCAGTCACATTGCGAACGGCGTGTAAATAGAAATAGTAACAGAATTTCATTGCAGCATGGCCTTGCGCATGTGTACTACAAACTGTACGAATGCTCAGTCTATCTATATTCGGCCGCTGTGCCAGTTTGCAGGTGTGCGATCAGGTCTGAATCATGCCCTAAGTCAACTACAGATGGAGCCGGGCTTGTCTTTGCAGGGGATGGTGATGGCGATGCCAGCCGCCATCCCCGCCACCCGCCATCTGTATCAGCGAAAGGGGACACGCGCGCACAAGATGTGCGAGCGTCCCCTTCCGACGGCTTCCCCCCGGGTCCCTGCGGCTTGTCGGCGGTCACCCGGGGTCCCCACCTCCTCCCTGAAGCGCAGAGACGAACAGGTTCCCGTCGCCCCGCCGCACAGAAACTGAGACATGCGTATGCGTGAGACACACGTGCATCTCAGTCAGATGGAGAGCCGGGCTGCTAGTGGATCGCCAGCGGTGACAGTGTGGTGATTCGCCAGCAAGAGGGAGCCCGGCTCCATCTGTATGTCCAAACTGTGGCCTTCCAGCTGTTGTGAAACTACATATCCCAGCATGCCTAGTCATAGTTTTAGCATTCTCTAATAGCAAAACTGTGGCAAGGCATGATGGGAGGGCCATAGTTTGGACATACCTGCACTGAGTGTATGTGTATGCCATCTATTTTAAATGCAGCAGCTAGACTTCATATGGCAAAATTTGAACAGGTCACAGTCTAAAATGTGAATACTGTATCCTGAAATTGGTCAAAAAAGAATAAAGATTTTTTGTGACAATTTACATTGCTTTGCTTCTGTGCAGATGTGACTTTTTTGGCAGCTAATTGGAACTATTTAAGGACTGAGTTTGGGAAGCAATGGCAGGGGCGTAACTAGATAGTCCTAGGCCCCATAGCAAAAGTTGTTAAGGGCCCCCATGTTAGCAACTGAAGGTGATACATGTATGTAAAACATTACTTAGCAAGTAAAGATGGGCCCCCTTCAGCTCTGGGCCCCATAGCAGCTGCACCCCTTGCACCTATGGTAGTTACGCCCTTGCCACTGGACTATACATTGTGTTTCAGGCACCAGCCACTAGATATCAACCTGAAGGTAACAATTACCGCTGGTGCCGACATTTCTTCTCACAGCCCTCCCAAGCTGGCTATTGTAGATGTGTGCGAAAACTCCCTTCCGGTTTCCCAAACTGGACTTTTTTAATACTGGTAGAACTTTGGTTGGGTTTAGCTGTTTTATTCATTCCAACCCAGCACTTTTTGATGTGATCAGCTTGAATGGCCCCTATAATATAACAAAGAGAATGTCATTGTATATTTTTTGTTAAATGTAAAATTTACAGGACCCAAAATTGATTTTGACCTTTACTCATATGATGAATATGTAAAATAAATAATATTTTTCAGTATTATAAATGTGCACATGGCATAAGCACTCTGTAAAACAAAATAATTGAAGTGACCTACTTCTGTTTATTCTCTTAATAAAAAATTACAAAATCACTGCTATAAGGGTTGCTAGGTTTCAACACGTTTGAGCACAGCATTAAATATTAACATCTCCTGCAGTTTAGGAGTGCTTGTTCAAATTCAAGTGCATAGATACAGTTTGACCAATCAGAGGAGTCCTGTTTCCATGACAGCAATATCAGCAATTCATTCACAATGCAGCCTATAAGGTTTTTTTATAAAACGCTCTAAAAATAACCTTGCTAAGCGGAAGCAGTGCTGTTTGGAAGACTTTGTATACAGATCGTCATTTTAAAAAGACTGTTTCTGATAATATATCTCTTAATGATTACAGTCCCTAAATGATAAAAGCTAGATGGGTTGATTTAGTATCATGAATCTCTGTGTAGAAATCTTGCAGCAGGGGGTCAGTGCAAACAAATATTTGTTTGAGTAACTAATAGATAATGCTTTGAAAAGTAAAGCCTAAAGCCCCATACACACTAGATGGCTTTTTACAATATATCACTCAGAAGGGCCCTTACGAGCAATATATTTTATAAAATGAAGTCTAGTGTGTATGCCTAATATTGTTAATGATGCGCACTCCCATGCATCGTTAACGCCCCCACCGCGACGGCTGAACATGCAGGTGCATGTTGTTTATATAATCAATGACCCACGTTTACCGGGTCCCAGTGATGTCACTAAATTATATCGTTTACTGATATTGTACTGTGTGTATGATTAATTCCTTCACCTGCGGCCGATGTTGTTTACTATATCGGCCGCGATGTGGGTTATCTAATGTGCACAGGGCTTAAACTACGGCTTTTTTAATCATTGATTGCAAAGTCATATACTAAATATACAGATGTAATCTCATCATTTTTGCTGCAGTCATGCTAAACAGTCTCTATTGGCACGCCAGGTTGCATTGAAACTTCTAGCATTGGGCATCTTTTTTTGCTTCTTTTTTGCCGAAAATGTGTCTCCTCGCACTTTATAGTCACATTGCATTGAGACTGCAATGTGGCTATGAAGCATTGGGAGAATGTGCTGATTAATTTGATATACAGTATAACACTTGTATATCTGTGTGTGACTGACAGGTAGCACATATCGTGCAGCTGGAACATTTCCTGCGGTACTTGTGTATTAGCCAGGCGCCCAATTAGCATACGTCCGCAGGCGTAGGGTAAGCTCCGCTGTCTGTGTATTGCAAAGGCTGCCTAGCATAGTTAGCATAGTGACTCTGCGGCAGCCCAACGGCTGCCTAGCGTAGTTAGCGTAGTGACTCCGCGGCAGCCCGGCACTGTCCCCGGCGTCCATGGCTCTGTCCCCGGAGTCCATGCCAAGCCTAGTGAGCGCCTCTCACACAGTGCTGGTAACCGCCAGATCCCCTGCGCTGGCAGACGCCGGCGGAGAGGCGCTCTAACTGTCTGAGACGCAGGTGCGTCTCAGACGCTCCGGTGTCTCAGTAATTATTAGCTTGTGTGCCTCATGCAGAACTCTCGGGGGTTTTGTAGACTTTTAAGTCGCATAAAGCCCCGGGACCGGATGGGTTTACAGGTTCATATTACAAAATGCTTCAGACTGAACTAACTCCTACTCTCTTAGAACTATATAATACGATATATAGGTCTCATCCAGATTACCCCTTGTTTACCTCAGCCTACACAATTTTAATCCCAAAGCTAGGGAAAGACCCAATGTTAGTCGATTCCTATAGGCCAATAACCTTACTGAACCTTACTTTCGAAAATAATGGCTAATAGATTACAAGCCATCTTGCCTGCATTGTAAACCCATCACCAACTGGGTTTTGTCAAAGGGTGACACTCAATTAAACCCATCCATACTGTCATTGCGGCAACGGTGGCTTCGGTACAATCCCCTGGCTCCAGATGTATGCTATTGAGCCTTGATACACAGAAGGCCTTTGATACAGTAGCTTGGCCCCATTTGTTTCAGATACTGCAGGCCAGAGAATTTGATTCGGACTTTATCACTTTAATTCATTACTTTTAAAAGGAGCCAATCACTTAATTCATAGTTAATGGAGTTATGGGGGACCCTTTGCGGATGATGAGGGGTACGAGACAGGGATGCCCCCTGTCTCCACTCTTACTTAATTAATCGGTACTTGTGAGTTATCTGGGCTGCCGATTTTTTCATCGCGCCCGAAATCGTGGGCATCGCGTCGGTCGTGGCCGTTATAAGGAGCCGCGACGCGATGCCCGCGATTTCCCATAGACAGTAATGTTAAAAGGCACGATGGACACGATTTCCGACACGATTTCCCATAGACAGTAATGTTAAAAGACGCGATGGACCCGATTTCCCATAGACAGCAATGTTAAAATAAAATGACAATGTGAAATTGGCCAATATGGGCATTTCACATTGAATATGTTTTTAAAAAAAATGTTTCATGGCCCCCCACCACCGTTAACGCCACCCCGCTATTGACGCCAACCCGAAGCGTGGCGAGCACAGCGAGCCCGCGAGGGGCGGCGGTACGCGTCCTCCGACCTTTTCATACCCCTACTATCCACTAGGGCGTGGAGTGAGAATAGAATAGTGTGGCGAGGGGACGCGGACAACTGTGAAGCCCGTAAGGGCACGCGGATACCTGTGAAGGTATCCGCGTCCCCTCGCGGGGCTCGCTGCGCTCGCCACGCTTTGGGCTCGGTGGCTCGCTGCGCTCGCCACACTATTCTATTCTCACTCCACGCCCTAGTGGATAGTAGGGGTATGAAAAGGTCGGAGGACGCGTACCGCCGACCCTCGCGGGCTCGCTGCGCTCGCCACGCTTCGGGTTGGCGTCAATAGCGGGGTGGCGTTAACGGTGGTGGGGGGCCATGAAACATGTTTTTTTAAAACATATTCAATGTGAAATGCCCATATTGGCCAATTTCACATTGTCATTTTATTTTAACATTGCTGTCTATGGGAAATCGGGTCCATCGCGTCTTTTAACATTACTGTCTATGGGAAATCGCGGGTCCATCGTGTCTTTTAACATTACTGTCTATGGGAAATCGCGGGCATCGCGTCGCGGCCCCTTCTAACGGCCACGACCGACGCGATGCCCCCGATTTCGGCTAAATCGCGGGCATCGCGTCGGTCGGGTGTCCTTAAGTTAAGGACAAAATCGGCAGCCCGGATAACTCACAAATACCAATTAATCATTAGATCCATTGCTTAGAATTCTGCAGGCATCCCCAATATTTAATGGACTCACTATTGGTAATGTTGAGGGGAAGACATCTGCTTTTGCAGATGACCTTTTTTTGTATATCGACGAGCCTAGCTCATCTTTGTCTGAGACATTAGAGTTATTGGGAGATTATGGAGCGATTTTGGGATTTGAGGTAAATCTTGATAAGTCAATGGGACTGTATTTGAGTCCTGGGATCATCCGCCCTTCGTGGTGCACTCGTTTGCCTATTAAGTGGGCGAAGGACTGCATTACATATTTGGGTATAAGATTACCTAAAAACCCAGCTGATATAAATCGTATAAACATTAAAAAAGCCCTTTCGGAAATTGCAGCAGAGTTGTAGAGATGGAAGGCTCTTCCTTTGTCTTATCTGGGAAGAGTTAATTTAATTAAAATGACGACATTTCCACGATTTCTTTATCTGTTGCAGTCTCTTCCACTTCTTCTAACTCATTCTGTTACGACCAGGAGAAACCTATTTCGAAATTTCATATGGAAGGGTAAAAATCCACGTATTGCACTTATTAAATTACAGCAACCAAGGTTTAATGGGGGTGTTAACTTTCCCCATATACTAACTTACAATTATGCAGCCTTGATGAGACATTTAAGAGACTGGCTATGCGGCACTGAGATCTACACGAATGCTATACTGGAAAGACAGTTGGTTCGGGAGAGAAATTTGATCTCCTTCCTTCATAGACTTGAAGCGGAGGTGCCCCTGCCGGTCAGGGACAACCCGCTGCTATGGTCAGTCTTTATTTTCAACCTTCTTGGACAATGTGGACTTTCAGCATGGGGTGGCTGCCTTTCCCTTTACATTATTTTACCACAAAGGTATAATTGATGTAAGTAGTATATCAGATCCCGATACCAAACAAATATTTACATTTCAACAAGTTTGTCAAAAATTTGATGTACTCAAATGCTACCCCCTGGCGTATTTCCAGATGTGCCATTTTGCAGTGGGCCTGATAGCGGTATCAGTCCACTACAACTATTTAAGACCGCTCATTACTCACTCGGAGGTACGCACCGGTATGAAACAGTGGCAGCAGGATTTCCCTGAGTTATCCTGCGAGATCCTGCTTAAAAATTGGTCAGATCCTGTTGATTAATGCCCGCGGCGCAATACCAAGAGTTATTTATGAATATACATAATAGAGCTTACTATTCCCCCCACCGCCAGCACTTGGCAGGAATGCCTTCTTCGGGTGCATGCCCCCGTTGTGGAGCACCGGAGGCAAGGCTACTGCATTGTATCTGGTCATGTCCTTCTACACGCAGGTTTTGGCTACAGGTCTGGAGCTACACATTAGAGAACTTAATTAATTATATACCTTTTGGCGTGGAATGGGCAGTGTTTGGAATTATCCCTGAGTCTTAGAGAGTAGCGAGGGGGTGCAGGAAACTATTGATTGCAATTCACGCAGCTGCTTGCAAGACTATCTTGCAGGGTTGGATATCCCCCGTATCCCCATCCCTTGCCCTATTCAAATCCAAATTACATCATGTATTCCAAATGGATTGGCTGGAAACAACGCTAGATAAGGAAAAACGCACCCCTGGTTTCTTCGAGACATAGTGGAGTTATATAGCTACCCTTCCTTTAGATTACCAGAAGAGGATTGAGGCCACACTCAAAAACACTGAGTGATATGAGACGAGACGCCTGCTGGATGACCCCCCTATTGTTTCTGAACCTTAATCGGGGGCCTGGTTTGGACCCTTCTTCCCCCTCCTCCGTTTCCCCCCCTCCCCTACCTCTGATGCTCCGGACCTCCGGCTCTTAATATAATTGGAAATACGGGTTGAATAAATATAACAAACACCTTTGATCTGTTTCAAAAGAACTTTATTTTTGACATAATGTCATAAGAATATTGATGTAAGACATGACACTTATAATTGTTATATGCTATAGTGTATGAGTCATTTACCTACTCCCTTGCCTTTGAAATGTTTTATTGTATTACATGGAATCTGTAATCGATATGTTTGTGATGCAGTGCTTTAATAAAAAAAAAAAAAGATGAAAAAAAAAAAAAAAGATTAAATGAGATATAATATAATCCATTCTATTCCTGGAGATACTTATACCCGTCCCCTTACTTGAGAGAAAGACCACAAGCTCTTTATATAATTATCAAAGGATATACATATGCGTAGATAAATGATACAAAGTGATACAAAATAATAATAGAAAAGGAAAGAGAAAAATTATGGAGAAACTACTTTATTAAAAGTATAAAAGATAAATAAAAAATGTGTAAAGTTCATGACTATATAACATCAAGAACGCTCCCTATGAATATTATGGGTATATGGAAATATAAACAAATTATATTTACAAGAAAAACATCTGTATCTATATTTTGCTTATTTATTTATGTTCTATTATGCTTTTGTACATATATGTGTATATTTCTATTATCTGCATTATCCTTATTTAATACTGCTCATTACCGTTTATTTACTACATGAAATGTTTGTATATTACCTAAATATCAGCTGCATTTTATGTGTATTCGGTATATCATGTAAAACTGCACATGCGCACCACAAGTAAATGGTGCATTCAGTAAGCCGGAATTAATAACAAAACGGAACTAAAAAAGCCCATTACCAATAATCTGTCACTAAGAGTGACACATAATAAAGTGACACTCCTGCCCCTATTTCATGAAATATAAGCATATACCTAATATTAAAAACTAACAAGATTTAACAATTAACATGCATCAGGTGCTAAATATCTACCTCATTATTTTGGGTATAAAACACTGACACATGGTACTTATATCACCTTGAGCTGTAAAGCGAAACGCGTTGGTGAAATACAGCATGGACACCCATCACCTGGACTTTAAACTTGTCCTCATCATTTGTGACCAGACCAGCTTCCCTAATCATCACAGCAGCCGTGTATTATTGGGACTCAAACTTGCCAGCTTACCAGGTGGAACCCCACACAAACAGGAATTCCCTGGGCAGGAGAACACAGTCTCACCTTTCCAGTCCTTGCTACCAAAATCGGCCTCCAACATTTGGGATATACATAAAGGAAGCATCATAGGAACGGACACAGGACACCATTCCATCTGAATTTATGGGTGACTATCCATGCTCAAATACAATTTTTTCTTGGTACCAGTACTTTTTAATATTATTATTCAACAAATCTACTAGATTGCTTTTTAATGTTTATTGCATTTATTTTTATTAAAATTGATTCATATTTTTACACCTGTTGCATGTTCTTAGACATAGCACGGTTTCACACCCCCTGTTGTGGGGTGCCATGTGCTGCAAAGTGTCTTTTCAGCTTTGAAATTACCATATGACTTGTGGTGCTGGGCAAGTAGTTTATATCGAACCATCCTAAATAGGAGTCAACTAGTACCAGGTACTCCTTCCCCATTCATTCGAATAAATCAGCTGCCAGAATTGACCATGGAAGATCAGGAATGTCATGGAGCAACATGGGCTCCCATGGCTGATGTGGACATAAAGCATTGCAGGGTGCACAAAGCGAAACAGCACGGTCAATATAACCATACATGGAGTGCCAGAACGCAGTTTCACGGGCCCTACACTTGGTGGCCTCAAGGCCAGCATGGCCCTGGTGCATCTGCTGGTCATAGGACGTTTAAAGGGCATGCCGGGATCACAAGGCAGTGACCCCGCAGGATGATACCGTCAGACACGGTGAGCTCATCTCTCATACAGTAGAAGGGGCGAAGACAGTGCGGCAGTTCCTTAGAAGAGGATGGCCAGCCATTGAGGTTCATGGTAGAGAGACGTTGGGAAAGATCATTTGCAAGTGTAGCAGCAAGTAGCTCTTCCAGACCCTTGGTAGGGAGCACCTCCACAGCCATGACCTCATAGTCATCCTCTGCATTGTTCATGTCAGTAGTCAAAAGGAAGGCACTAGATGGAGCTTCAGCAACGTACATTTCCTTGCCTCGCTTGTATACGACATCCAGGTTATACTGCTGCAGCTTGAGCATCATGCCCTGAATACGGGAGGAGGCGGAGTATATGGGCTTCTTCAGTATAGTGGTGAGGGGCTGATGGTCAATTCCACTGTGACAGGACGGCCATAGATGAAGTAATGGAAACAGTTGCAGGCGAAAACCAGTGACAAAAATTCTTTCTCAATTTGTGCATACCTGGTTTCAGTATCGGTGAGGGTCCTGGAAGCAAAAGCTACTGTCCTGCAGTGTTGGAGTCACACGGCCCTAGACCACTCTGTGAAGTGTCGGCGGAGAGGACAACTGGTTCATGCACGTTGAAGTATTGCAGGACCGGTGGATTTGTCAGCATGGTCTTCAATAGATCAACAGCAGCCATGTATGTGTCCAGCCAACACCATTCTGAGTGCTAGAATATAAAACATGAGCACTGCGCTAAAACAGTAAAAAGCAACTCAATAAAAAGTTAGGGTAATACAATAGATGATGAGTGCTATAAAAAGGGATATAATTATGACAAAGAGAGTGAAAGAGTAAAAGCAAGAAAAAAACCTGAAAAATAAAAACAATGAAATAAATGTATACAGCTCTTTTTAGTAGCTTTGTGTAGTCCGTGGGGCTGCTACGCTAACCCTACCTCTAAGAGCAGGGAGCGGGACAGAGACTGATGTCTTTGTGGCTGGTTTGTAGAAGCTGCTTGTCTCTTCTCCATCTCCCGGGTGACTTCACGGAGTGCCGGGATTGACGGCAGGTACCGCTTCAGCTCAGATGGAACGGAGCTCGTTTGTAGAGGTGGATGGCGTGCAGGGGAGAGCCATGGACAGGCCACCAACACGTTTCATGCTCTTGCAGCACTTTTTCAAGAATGGCTTGTTTGCGTTAGTTCTGTTTTTTTATTTGCAAAAAACTTTATTGGAAAAGTGGAAGGGATCATAAACACAGTGGGAACCGCATGGGGACCTATTTGGGATTTAGGTATAGAGTTTCAATGAGCTTTTGTCATAAAAAAGATTCAAGGTGTTTTAATAAAAAATAAAGAAAAGGAGGAAGAAAAAGAGATAATGATACTGGCAATGTAATAAGAATATGTTTGAGAAAAATAAAATTATGAAAGGTGCGTCTTTATAAAAAGGCATTGAGTTGGAATTCAATGTTAAGTCCTTTAAGCATCAGGATTTGCATTGTGTAAATCCACTTTGTTTCTGTTTGTTTGAGCAGTTTGATAAAGTCACCACCTCTCCAATGTTGGCTGACTTTTTTTTATCCCAATGCAACATAAACCTGATGGATTTTTGTTGTGCACTTGTAAAAAATGGTTGGACAAGCTGTGGGTGGTGAGGCCTCTTTTATGTTGTAGATGTGTTCCGAGAACCTAATTTTTAACTGTCTTTTAGTTTGTCCGATATACTGTTGACCATATGGACAGCACATAAGATATATAACACCTTCTGAATCGCATGAAATGTGCTCTTTGATATGTTATTCTTTCTTGGTGATGTTTGATTTGAATGAGGTGATTGGTTTGGTTGACGTATTGTTTTGGTTTTTGCATGCTTTGCATGTAAGACAACAGTGAAAACCTTTTGTCAGTTTGTTATTTTGTTGTAAAGTGGGCTTGATGAAACTGGAGACAAGTTCTTGGCGTAAGTTTTTTGCTTTTTTGTAGATAATTCTTGGTGTTTCAGTCAGTAACGGTTTTAGGTCCTCGTCTAGATGGAGAATGGACCAGTTTTTCTTAAGGATGTTTTCAAATATATGGTGGTGACTGTTGAATTGAGTGACAAAAGTGATGTTTTCATTGGTGGCTTGTTTTTGTTTTGATATTTGATGGTTTCTTCATGGTTCAAATTTGTGATGGTGTTCAGTTGGTTATGTAATGTGTCTTCGTTATATCCTTTCTGTAGGAAATTGTGTTTCATGTTCTCACTTTGTTCCAAAAAGATATTCTTCTTTGTACAATTTCTTCGTAATCTTGTATATTGGCCAAGCGGGATGTTCTTCACCCAATATCGATGGTGATTGCTTTGGATTGGAAGGATGTTGTTGCCATCTACAGGTTTAGTGTAGGTCTTGGTAGTGATTTTTCTTCTTCTATGGTGATTTCTAGATTCAAGAATATGATTCTTTCTTTGCTGGTGACTGTGGTGAATTGGAGGTTTAGTTGGTTGGTGTTAAGGTAATGACAAAAATCTTCTAGTTTGATTTTGGTGCCTCCCCAAATGAAGATGATGTAATCTATATATCTTTTCCATAATTTTATATTTTTCCGATTAATGTTGTCAGGCCATATCCAGTCCTCCTCCCATTTTGAGACAAACAAAATTTGCATAAGATGGGGCAAAGGGGGTACCCATAGCTGTCCCACAGGTTTGAAGATAAAAGGTGTCTTTGTTCCAAAAATAATTATGCTGTAAAATAAATTCAATGCCTTCCATAATGAAGTTGATCTTATTGTTGGGTAGTGTGGTTTTTGTGAGGTAATGAAGAGTATGGGCACAGCCTTCTGCATGACGGATTGAGGTGTTTTTTACAAACCAGCCACAAAGACATCAGTCTCCGTCCCACTCCCTGGTCTTAGAGGTAGGGTTAGCGTAGCAGCCCCACGGACTACACAAAGCTACTAAAAAGAGCTGTATACATTTATTTCATTGTTTTTATTTTTCAGGTGTGTTTTGTGCTTTGTTATAGTGTACTGGATCAATGCAAAGAAGTACAGTTCCATCTTTTTTTATGCAACCACCATGGCAGACACCCACTGTGTTGCTTCCTCTATGGGGGCAATGACACCCAATTGAATCCTTCTGTGGATCTCTTGGATAATTTTGTCTTTCATTACAATAGGGACCCTCCGGGGGGCACAGACAGTAGGTACGATGGAATCATCCAGCCTCATATGGTAAACGACAGGAAGCTTGCTAAGTGTACTGCAATCAAATAAGTCCTGAAAGTCTTTTATTTCCGGAACGGTCATCTGTATTGCGTGTACCTCAGGTCCCAATTTGAAAACGCCAGGCTTCATACTGTAAGGCAGGCCTAACAGTGATTTAACCTGCTGATCCACAATGTGGAATGCAGAGACGCTGTCATCTTGCTCACTTATGCCAGGCATCTTGCGCTACATGGCGTTTTGAGGCTAGATGTATGAGGACACATCTGAAGCTTCTACAGAATTTTAACTTCAGAAAGCCATACAGTAGTTTTGTTTTCTATTTTGTTATATAAAAAGTGCAGAGAAATCATAGATTTCACAGATTTCTACATCCTTTCACTTACAGAGTATAGCACTGTCCCCACTATCCAATGCCTGTCTTTACGGTGCTGTACAGTGGGGGTGGAGCCACAATAATGTAATGTTGCAGCCACACCCCTAATTAGACCACCTCCCTGCAAGCCACACCCCTATACCCTGACTAAGCTTCCTCCTCCCACAGGAACAGAAGTCCTGGAGCAGAGTATTTTGTACTGTAATGGAATGGATTGTGTTGGAGAGTATGTGATATGATCTTGTTCTGTGTTACCCTACAACCAATTCTGCTTGGTTAATAAACCAAATGCTGGTTAATGTATTTTTTTTTATCAACATCATAGATTCTGCCAATACATAAAACCATTTAAAATGTCTACTTGCATTACAACCCTGCTTTCTCCATTTTTACACCTTCCCATAATTTTGTGTGGAGATTTTAATATGGTCTCATCCCTAGCCCTGGACAAGCAATCAAACCAAACATACCCGCAAACCCCTGAAACTGGGCATCCCTGAAATTTGCTCAAATCTCCAACTCTTAGACGTGTGGAAACCCTTACACCCGACAGAATGGGAATTTACTTGCCTCTCAGCTTCCACAGGCTCTATGTCTCGCATTGACTATGTGTTAATGTCGCACTTCCTTCTTCCAAAAATAGAAATGTGTGAGATAGCCCCAATAGTCATATCGGACCATGCTGTGGTACATCTAAAGGTTCACTTTTCAAACTCCCAACCTACCTCTAGAATATGGAGATTACTCCCCTCCCTAATGTCTTCGACCAAACTTAGATCAGCTGTAGAAGTGACCTGGGACAATTATGCCGAAGACAATGATAATTCCAGAAGAGATAATCCCTCCCTGTTTTGGCAGGCCTCCAAGGGAGAGATAATATCACATACAATAAACATACAATAACATACAATAAACCTTTAGCACCAGATAAAAACAGACTATGTGATTGCCTAGACAGCCCTAACTAAAGCCTATGAAACTTTCACTTCCCACCCCTCCCCTGCACACAAGTCAATATACCTTGAAGCCTGTGCCCTGTACGAGGGTATCATTGAAAAGTCAGAATCACTCTATTCCTTCTCCAAATCCTCCCGCTTCCATAGATATGGTAATAAATCAAGTAAACTATTATCTTCACTTCTCCAAGGTCAAAGACCCCCTGCCACAATCTGCCCATTACGTACCATCCAAGGATCATTCACAACCTCCAATGAACACACTGCCCAAAGTCTGTGTGACACTAACCTCTATTCCCTCCCCTCCTCTGACCCTCTAAAAGAAACCCAATTCTGGAATTCCCTAGTTGTCCCTGAAATGTCCTATCGTGATGCCACCGAACTAACTAAAGATATATCCTAAGAAGAAGTAGCTAGAGCAATCTCGGGTCTCAAGTCTGGTAAAGCCCCTGGCCCTGATGGCCTTACGCCAGATTATTATAAACTACTAGCTCCCAAACCAACCCCATTTCTCACTGATGTTTTCAATGACATTCTCAACAATAAATCCATCCCTTTATATTTCAACTCAGCTAATATCAAAGTAATTCCCAAACAAGGAAGAGACCTTACAGCCCCTGGCTCCTATCGCCCGATCTCATTGTTGAACATAGACTACAAACTACTGACAAAAATAATGGCCGAAAGACTGAAACATATCCTCCCCTCACTGATCCACAAGGATCAATCCGGTTTTGTTAAAGGTCGAAACTCCGCGATAAACATCAGTAGGGTGTTGTCAGCTGTTTCTATGTCCCAATGTGCCGTGTCGGACGGCCCAAAGGCCATTCTATCGCTAGACGCAGAAAAGGCATTTGACATGGTGCACTGGGACCACCTTCGACATACCTTATTTTGCCTTTCCAACTAAATTTTTAGACTTTTTATCTACCATTAACAATGCCTCCTCCTCCCAAATAATCACAAATGGACTACTATCTACCCCGTTCCCGATCCTGAGAGGCACAAGAAAGGGATGCCCTCTATCACCCCTCCTTTTCATTCTAGCCCTCGAGCCCCTGGCCATCACACTTCGGAATTCCCCTCTATTCCAGGGTATACAGATTCGTCACATTGACCTACGAGTGTCATTGTTTGCTGATGACATGTTAATTTTTCTGTCTCACCCACAACATGCCATCCCAACAGTCTTCCGGATTCTGAAGGACTTTGGAAGTTTTTTGGGATATAGAGTCAATGTAGACAAATCTGAGCTACGTGTTATAAAAGGCCCTCCTCCAGGTTTCCCTGAGGGAGACGAGTTACGCTCTATTAAATCCCACTTGGACCAAATCAAATATCTAGGTGTCCAAATACCTAATGACTTAACTAAACTAGACAAGGCCAATTACCCTCCCATCATACACAAAATGACCAAAACTTTACAAGACTGGAGAAATCCTCCATTATCGCTCCTGGGGAGGACGTAGGTTATCAAAACTGTACTGCTACCCCGCCTCCTATACCCACTACAAATGCTTCCAATTAAACCCAAACCCTCAGATATAGCTATCCTAAATCAAGCTTGCACAAAATTCATTTGGCAGGGAAAAAACGCCCAGAATTGCCCAACTCAAGCTCAAATTACCTAAGATTGATAGGGGCCTAGGCCTCACAGACATCAACAATTATTCCAATGCCCTTTTGATGAGATATGCGATAGGTTGGCTAGTGGAGAATGATTAATTTTCCATATTTGACTTGGACTGCGCTCTTTTATTCCCCTTCTCCCCGGGTGCCTTGCTTCACACCTCGGTCAAACACATACCTAAACACATACATAACAACCCTTTGTTTAGAGATATATATGGCGCGTGGCGTGGCTCCTGCATTAAATTGGGGATTAACCCCAACCAAACTGAATGGATCCCAATTTGGGGGAATCCCATGTTCCCGCCTGCCATCAATAACCCCACCTTTAATCGTATGAAAAACAAGGGCCTCCAAATCATATCTCAGGTATTCGACCCGGGAGGCATGCTACTCTCCTTCCCCACCCTACGGGAAAAGTTTGGGCTACCCCAAAATAGCCTATTCCCTATAATGCAACTGCACCATTACATACATTCCTTGTCTCCATCAGCCTTAGCCTCCACCCCCCACTCCCACCTGCATGTCTGGACAGAGAAACTCCAAAAAGGCTCCTTTAAAGCAAAATTGATATACGCTGAACTCCAATCACTATCTGCTCCTAGCACACATGACAAAATCACAACTGCTTGGAAACAAGATTTTCCTTTATTATCATCCACAGACATTTTCCAACACTTCAACTCTTCCATGAAAGTCCTCCAATCTTCCACACTGCAAGAAATTCACTTTAAATTAATCCACAGGGCATACATATCACAAAAGCAGCGTAGCTACTTTGACCCGGACGAAACAGGCAGGTGACTCAAATGCTGCTTCCACTCTGCCACTCTCAGTCACAGCTTCTGGACCTGTGGAAAAATTAAAAAATTCTGGTATAAGATAATAGACTATGTTAATAACTCTTTCAACTTAAAAGTACAATTGCACCCCGCCCCTCTTCTATTCCTAAATTTTGACAGCTGGGACCTACAGATACCCCACAAACCCCTCATACCATTCCTTTCCATACTACTCTGCTGCTAAAAAAGTCATATTGACTTCCTGGATAGACAAACACACTCCCAGACTGGTCAAACTAGAAGGATTGATGTTAAAATACATGGCATATGACAGGTATAACTCCCTGTTCCACACCTGCTCATTAACTTCCGTCTTCCTTGGGGACCATTTATTTGACTAAGACCTCCAGAATCCCAGACCCAACTCAGTGCTATGCTGGAAATAAGACCTTAGAAGTGCATCCGACTGGAGCTACCCTAGTGTGTGGTTGACCACTCCCTGGCTTATGTACACCGGGGATTGGGCGACCATACAATCTCACTAACACAGTTTTGGATGGTCCCCCGACCCGGAATGGACCTTTTGACTAAGTGCCTGACCCCCTTATATGAGGCTTACCCCTACCCGCAACAGCTTATTGAATGAATGATATATATACACCGCATTAAAAGGCCAGCAACTACGAAAGGCCTGACAGAGTCTAACAGCTTGAGACGCATGAAGGATCGATATTATCTAAAATTGATGTGAAAACTAACAGTTTGAGAAATTATAATGCATAGAACTGACCCCCCCTCTCCTCCCCCTCCCCCCCCTTTATATTTTTCATTATTAGCTCTATTCCTACCCCCCCCCCCCTGCATTCGGGAAGACTGCTCTCACCTTTTCACCCACAATGTGGTTGGTCCTTTTTACAAATGTCCTCTACCTCCCCCCCCTCCTCTCCCTTCTTCTGGCCCCGCTGGCCTCCCCCCCCTCTCCACCAAATACAGACAACCTCCAAAACAGGTCTGACCACCCCTCCTATTGATGTGCAATGGATTTTGGTATAGATTCACCCTTGAATTATAAACCCACTGAGCTACAAGATCTTGCAATATCTATACTGCCCTCAATTTATATCCTACGGTACCCTTGAAATATTAAGATAGTGAAAAGATGGTGTACAAATGTGTGACATAAAATCTAACCTTTATTGATTACACTTAAAAAGCATACACACGTCAATTAGATACAAAGAACAATTTGTTCAAGAACAATTTTTTTATAAAAATATATCAATCAGCATGTGAATTAAACTACGGAGTTTATTTTATAATCGTAAATACACAATGCAGAAAAAATATATATATATATACAGAATGAATACGAAATTGTAATACAATATCCGTCAAGTGGGTGAAAATGATTTGGCAGGGAATTTACCAGGCCATAAATGTTTGAGCAAGGCAAATCAATATCAGACAATAATGCAGTGCACATCTGTGTTGCAGAGCTTCATAATATTGTACTTTTTAATATATTATATTTTTTTGGAGTCTTGCTTCAGACCCTCCTTGGATATACAACAAATAATGGACCCAAATGCAGTGAGAAAGATAACAGGTTTACATTCCTATTGTTGGAGCAGGATTTAATGGATAAAGGAAAAGATAGGAATGCTCTTCGTATGCATTCGCTACTTCTGCTGTCTGAGTGTGTGATACAGCACTGGATATTCCCTGATGGTCTCCCAAGAGGTACTGATCCAGCCAGTCGCTGCTTAGCTGCTGAGTTCGGACGGGATCAGGCGGCCCAGCAATGTATGGCTGTATATGGCATCAGATGAGAGAGCCTCAAATGGAACTAGGAGCCAGTCGTCACTTCTGCTTTTCCCCGATGTAGCTCAGGGGAATGAGAGAGTGAGCGAGTCCAGGTGAAAGATGATAGTAAATTAGAATGAAAAAAAAAAAGGGGGATGAGAGGGTGAGGAAAGGTATGCTCACAAAGTAATGATATTTGTGCCCACTGCAGAATTCAATGGGTTCGTGGTCACTGAGCCAGTAATGGAAAATACTGTGCACAATTCCACATGCAGGGGTGAGTAAGGTCTTTATAGATCTTGAATCATTGTATGTGCAAGATAGATTAGTTTATCAGCAACATACATAACAGCAAATGGCTCTAAACATCTCTCAAAACAGTATGTCAGAATATATTGTTTGTGAGCTCCAAGTATTGGTAACAATTCTCAAAATGCAAAAAGACAGGAATTATCAATCTAATTGAATACTGCTATGTAGCGATAGTTGAAGAGTTTTTTTCTGGGGCTATTTGCAATGATTAAAGATTGGGAGGTAGTTTATACCGTATTAATTAGCTGATTACTGTTACACTAGTGGTAACAGCGGTGGAGCAGCTTGGTGTATTGAAAAGATAAGTCAATAAACAGATTAGCAATAGTATGCAACAAAGATTTAACCTGAGGGTCACATTACTAGCAGGCGCTCAATCTCTCATACAGCGGACACCTAATTATAGCGTGCCCCATATGACAGAGCGCAGAAGTCCCGCTCAGTAGCGGTACTGGCTTGTATATACGCACCAGACACAGAGTCTGTGCGTGAGAGGCAATCCGTGAATTTTAGATGCAGATTACCTTTGGAGCGTGGTAGCGAAATCCAAGTGCAGTGAGATGAGCCGTGCGGCGAGTGCTCCCGCCGTCTAAATCGTAACGGCAGCGCTGATCTGAGAGGGACTGCAGGAGGGCTCAGAGTGGCTGGAAATGCCCTGACGTCAGAAGGGACACGTGTTTCGCCCCGATTGGGCTTGATCACAGTGACGTGCTGGACTGGGGACTCCCTGTCAGTATAAGAGGAGTGTGCAGGCCAATCCTGCGTCTAGAAAAATGATGGACATAAGGATGTCCCAATAGAAAAGGGAGGTGTGTGTAATACCGAAGGTGTCTGTTATATTTGGTTAAGATACTAAATGTGGGACACCGATGGTGTCTGTTGATATTGAAGCTATGAAAAGGTATTGATTTATAGTGATAACGCACTAGGAGGTCGACTTTGTTTATGTCGACTGTTGAGACCAAATTATGGTGTTTAATAGATCTAAGAGTATAAGAGGAGTGTGGTGATTGTCGCAGCATGGTATTGCTGCTGTTGTAGTTAGGATAAGTTATGAGCTGGAAAAATTGTGGACACAGTTTATGTCGGCTACAGGCACCCTGCAAACAGTGCTGGGGTCTGGAGATGTATGACACCAGTGGTGTCTAGTGGCAATTGGAGGCTAAGATGAAGGTATTAATTCATAGTTAAAACGCACTATATGGTCGACATTGTCTGTGTCGACTGTTAACACCAAAATTTTGGTGTTTCCCACAGGTATAATAGGTGTGGAGATTATCACTGAGTCGTATAGTAATTAATGAAGGAAAAGGAGATTGATGGTTATAATAAAGGGAATGTTGATATTGGATTCGGAAAAGTATGAGTAGAGATACTGGTCATGCTGCAGAAATAGGGTAAGACGGGTTATTAGGAAAGATTAGGTGAGCAAAAGATTTTGGTAAATTAGGAATAATAGTACACTCCAACGGTTATTGATGGTTATCCGTTCTGAAAGAAATAATTAATAATTAATAATCGCATATGCGTACACAGTATTAATGCCATATTTCTTAAATAGACATCCCTTATCCTCGTGTATCTAGATATATGATACTATGATCACAATAATGGCGTGGAATTGACCTGGTTATTCTCAGCTTAATTACTCAGTTGATACACGATAGGAACAAAATATCCTACTACCATATTGGAAGTAGATAAAAAGATATAATAGATAAATATACTCTTTGTAGTGCATGTAATTAATGGACTGATTTATTCTAAGGAGGCAAGCTGTCCAATTGGCCCGTGTGTCCTATAAGACAAAAATGTAAAAAATTTTATGGTGTTAAATATGCTGTAAAACACAAACGGCATAAATTGGTTTATATGCAATTTCCCTGCTATTGGGACCAAGGATTTTTAGAGAATATATTGGATGACAACTGAGTGGAAATAATTAATTATATAGGTTTTATGATAGGTTGAACAGGTGAGAATTTGAATGAGGTCTAATTGGTAAGGTATGGATAAGGTATATCACAGGAAAGAGCTGAAATTAATTTCTTCGTTAAGGCCTTTGGGAGAAAGAGTGTCTAGCTGAAAGATCCACCAGCTTTCTTTTTGTAGCAAGGTTTGATTGATATCACCCCCTCTACGTCCGAGATGGATTTGTTCAAGTCCTGAAAATGTCAATAGGGAGGTATCCGAGTTGTGGTATTTGAGGAAATGCCTGGCTACTGAGGTTAGTTGTTTCATCTTAGCCTTGTCAGTAGCCGCATTCCTAATATTCCCAATGTGTTCAAGCAGTCGTTGTTTGAGTGGACGAGAGGTGAGGCCAACATACTTCATATCACAGGGGCAAGAGATGCAGTAGATAACATTGGGACTTTTGCAGTTGAAGTATCCATAGATAGTTATTAGATCTCCATAGCGGTTATGTATAGTCAAAGTATTCCTAATGTGACTGCAGGCTTTGCAGTTTCCGCAAGGGTGGCTGCCTTTGATTCTGGGTTCTTTGCGTTGATTTTTCACAAAGTGGCTGTGGACTAAATTGTCCTTGAGGTTTGGGGCTCTTCTCCAACTCAAGTCCACCTGTGGTTTCAATTTCGCCGCCAGGTCTCTGTCCGTAAGTAGTATCGGCCAGTGTTGTTGCAGAATGTTCTTGATGTCCCTCCATTCTTGGCAATATGTGCCAACCATTCTGATTGTAGGTTGTTCAGCCTCTTTAGTTTTGTTTTTGAACAAGATTTCTTCACGGGGGTATGTTCTACTGCTTTCTTTGCTCTCTTGATGTTCCGATTGGAGTATCCTCGTTCCCGTAGTCTGTTTGTCAGCTCATCACACTTAGCTTGAAAGACTTGTTCGTCGGAACAGTTGCGACGTACCCTAAGGAATTCCCCTTTGGGTAAATTTTTTTAACTGTTGGGGGGAAGTGAGAGCTGGTGCTGTAAAGTAGACTGTTTGTGGATGTGGACTTTCTATACAGCTCAGTACAAAGTTTGTTATCTTGACCTCGGTAGAGATGTAAATCCAGGAATGTTATGCTTGATGAGCTGCTTTCATGTGTAAATTTCAAATTAAGTTTATTGGTATTAAGTTTCTGGATGAAGGTGGTAAGTTGATCTTGTGTGCCCTTCCAGATTATGAAAATATCATCGATGTAGCGCATCCAATTGTGGATACACGCTACATCGTTATCATCCTGAAAGACCACCTCTCTTTCCCACCATCCAAGGAAAGAGAGGTGGTCTTTCAGGATGATAACTAAGTGTGATGAGCTGACAAACAGACTACGGGAACGAGGATACTCCAATCGGAACATCAAGAGAGCAAAGAAAGCAGTAGAACATACCCCCCCGTGAAGAAATCTTGTTCAAAAACAAAACTAAAGAGGCTGAACCACCTACAATCAGAATGGTTGGCACATATTGCCAAGAATGGAGGGACATCAAGAACATTCTGCAACAACACTGGCCGATACTACTTACGGACAGAGACCTGGCGGCGAAATTGAAACCACAGGTGGACTTGAGTTGGAGAAGAGCCCCAAACCTCAAGGACAATTTAGTCCACAGCCACTTTGTGAAAAATCAACGCAAAGAACCCAGAATCAAAGGCAGCCACCCTTGCGGAAACTGCAAAGCCTGCAGTCACATTAGGAATACTTTGACTATACATAACCGCTATGGAGATCTAATAACTATCTATGGATACTTCAACTGCAAAAGTCCCAATGTTATCTACTGCATCTCTTGCCCCTGTGATATGAAGTATGTTGGCCTCACCTCTCGTCCACTCAAACAACGACTGCTTGAACACATTGGGAATATTAGGAATGCGGCTACTGACAAAGCTTGATGAAACAACTAACCTCAGTAGCCAGGCATTTCCTCAAATACCACAACTCGGATACCTCCCTATTGACATTTTCAGGACTTGAACAAATCCATCTCGGACGTAGAGGGGGTGATATCAATCAAACCTTGCTACAAAAAGAAAGCTGGTGGATCTTTCAGCTAGACACTCTTTCTCCCAAATGCCTTAACGAAGAAATTAATTTCAGCTCTTTCCTGTGATATACCTTATCCATACCTTACCAATTAGACCTCATTCAAATTCTCACCTGTTCAACCTATCATAAAACCTATATAATTAATTATTTCCACTCAGTTGTCATCCAATATATTCTCTAAAAATCCTTGGTCCCAATAGCAGGGAAATTGCATATAAACCAATTTATGCCGTTTGTGTTTTACAGCATATTTAACACCATAAAATTTTTTACATTTTTGTCTTATAGGACACACGGGCCAATTGGACAGCTTGCCTCCTTAGAATAAATCAGTCCATTAATTACATGCACTATAAAGAGTATATTTATCTATTATATCTTTTTATCTACTTCCAATATGGTAGTAGGATATTTTGTTCCTATCGTGTATCAACTGAGTAATTAAGCTGAGAATAACCAGGTCAATTCCACACCATTATTGTGATCATAGTATCATATATCTAGATACACGAGGATAAAGGATGTCTATTTAAGAAATATGGCATTAATACTGTGTACGCATATGCGATTATTAATTATTAATTATTTCTTTCAGAACGGATAACCATCAATAACCGTTGGAATGTACTATTATTCCTAATTTACCAAAATCTTTTGCTCACCTAATCTTTCCTAATAACCCGTCTTACCCTATTTCTGCAGCATGACCAGTATCTCTACTCATACTTTTCCGAATCCAATATCAACATTCCCTTTATTATAACCATCAATCTCCTTTTCCTTCATTAATTACTATACGACTCAGTGATAATCTCCACACCTATTATACCTGTGGGAAACACCAAAATTTTGGTGTTAACAGTCGACACAGACAATGTCGACCATATAGTGCGTTTTAACTATGAATTAATACCTTCATCTTAGCCGCCAATTGCCACTAGACACCACTGGTGTCATACATCTCCAGACCCCAGCACTGTTTGCAGGGTGCCTGTAGCCGACATAAACTGTGTCCACAATTTTTCCAGCTCATAACTTATCCTAACTACAACAGCAGCAATACCATGCTGCGACAATCACCACACTCCTCTTATACTCTTAGATCTATTAAACACCATAATTTGGTCTCAACAGTCGACATAAACAAAGTCGACCTCCTAGTGCGTTATCACTATAAATCAATACCTTTTCATAGCTTCAATATCAACAGACACCATCGGTGTCCCACATTTAGTATCTTAACCAAATATAACAGACACCTTCGGTGCCCTAGAGTCATAATCCCAACACAGTGTTTAAGGTGGCTTTAGTCGAACGTAAACAAAGCCAATTAAGCTCACAATAATGCTATAATTGAGAATACAAGCGGATTACACACACCTCCCTTTTCTATTGGGACATCCTTATGTCCATCATTTTTCTAGACGCAGGATTGGCCTGCACACTCCTCTTATACTGACAGGGAGTCCCCAGTCCAGCACGTCACTGTGATCAAGCCCAATCGGGGCGAAACACGTGTCCCTTCTGACATCAGGACATTTCCAGCCACTCTGAGCCCTCCTGCAGTCCCTCTCAGATCAGCGCTGCCGTTACGATTTAGACGGCGGGAGCACTCGCCGCACGGCTCATCTCACTGCACTTTGATTTCGCTACCACGCTCCAAAGGTAATCTGCATCTAAAATTCACGGATTGCCTCTCACGCACAGACTCTGTGTCTGGTGCGTATATACAAGCCAGTACCGCTACTGAGCGGGACTTCTGCGCTCTGTCATATGGGGCACGCTATAATTAGGTGTCCGCTGTATGAGAGATTGAGCGCCTGCTAGTAATGTGACCCTCAGGTTAAATCTTTGTTGCATACTATTGCTAATCTGTTTATTGACTTATCTTTTCAATACACCAAGCTGCTCCACCGCTGTTACCACTAGTGTAACAGTAATCAGCTAATTAATACGGTATAAACTACCTCCCGATCTTTAATCATTGCAAATAGCCCCAGAAAAAAACTCTTCAACTATCGCTACATAGCAGTATTCAATTAGATTGATAATTCCTGTCTTTTTGCATTTTGAGAATTGTTACCAATACTTGGAGCTCACAAACAATATATTCTGACATACTGTTTTGAGAGATGTTTAGAGCCATTTGCTGTTATGTATGTTGCTGATAAACTAATCTATCTTGCACATACAATGATTCAAGATCTATAAAGACCTTACTCACCCCTGCATGTGGAATTGTGCACAGTATTTTCCATTACTGGCTCAGTGACCACGAACCCATTGAATTCTGCAGTGGGCACAAATATCATTACTTTGTGAGCATACCTTTCCTCACCCTCTCATCCCCCTTTTTTTTTTTTCATTCTAATTTACTATCATCTTTCACCTGGACTCGCTCACTCTCTCATTCCCCTGAGCTACATCGGGGAAAAGCAGAAGTGACGACTGGCTCCTAGTTCCATTTGAGGCTCTCTCATCTGATGCCATATACAGCCTTACATTGCTGGGCCGCCTGATTCCGTCCGAACTCAGCAGCTAAGCAGCGACTGGCTGGATCAGTACCTCTTGGGAGACCATCAGGGAATATCCAGTGCTGTATCACACACTCAGACAGCAGAAGTAGCGAATGCATACGAAGAGCATTCCTATCTTTTCCTTTATCCATTAAATCCTGCTCCAACAATAGGAATGTAAACCTGTTATCTTTCTCACTGCATTTGGGTCCATTATTTGTTGTATATCCAAGGAGGGTCTGAAGCAAGACTCCAAAAAAATATAATATATTAAAAAGTACAATATTATGAAGCTCTGCAACACAGATGTGCACTGCATTATTGTCTGATATTGATTTGCTTTGCTCAAACATTTATGGCCTGGTAAATTCCCTGCCAAATCATTTTCGCCCACTTGACGGATATTGTATTACAATTTCGTATTCTTTCTGTATATATATATATTTTTTCTGCATTGTGTATTTACGATTATAAAATAAACTCCGTAGTTTAATTCACATGCTGATTGATATATTTTTATAAAAAAATTGTTCTTGAACAAATTGTTCTTTGTATCTAATTGACGTGTGTATGCTTTTTAAGTGTAATCAATAAAGGTTAGATTTTATGTCACACATTTGTACACCATCTTTTCACTATCTTAATATTTCAAGTGTGCCCCAAAAACCCTTTCGTTCTTCCTACGTCTCTTCAATGACACCTAATTTAATTCAGTTATCCTGCTGAATCTTTTGGGAGCACCACCAACCTAGTACCCCACAATATTTTTCTTGTCAAAAGGTCGCATGTTGGTTTAACCACCTAAATTCCTACTTTTCCATTTTTCTCTCTCACAAACTGCCTGTGACACTTCACCCAGTTATTTCTAATCCTACGGTACCCGTCAATCCCGCCACTGGCTAAGAATTTAAATGCTATGTTTTCTTAACTACCTGTAACCATGAAATTCCCCCCATTTTGACATGTTCATTGGATACAATTGTTTATAATACTAGTATGTATATACCTGTTCTTTCTCACGTTTGTGAAATGTCTGTATTCTACTTATGGTAAAAACCCAATAAAGATATTTTGAAAAAAATAAATAAAAAATTGTACATCCTAACCTCTGTTATTGCTTCAGAACTCTCTTTTTTGAGGAAAATTAGACCATTTATGCTATTAGCAAATACATATTAGCAAGGCTGTGATTATTATTAATTGTTCAGTCATACTGATGCAGAGTTGCCCAAGTTTATAATTAAGAGTAAAATCGCTCAATGACTAGAAACTCTGAGTGACAGCAGTGACCTTGATTACAGTACAATACTTGATCTGTACATTTATATTTTACGAAATTAATGGCGCATAAAAAAAAGGGATTTATTCATGTGCCATGATGAGATCCATGTGGTTTATGCAGAGGCGTAACTCTGGGAGGCAATGGAGTCATCTGCCGCCGGGCTTCTGCTACCAAGTGGGGCACCTCTACTTCCCAGCAAGTTTGAATAAGTTAATTAAAAACCATTAACATAGCTTCCTTGGCTGACTCCCCCTCCGACCAAGACCAGAGACATCACACTCTCTTTATTTTAAACATAATATCCATAACATACATATATATACACACACACATACATATATTTATATAAGGTTGTGTGTGTGTGTGTGTGGGGGGACACCAATATTTATCTTGCCTCCGGGCAACATGGATGAACTTACGCCACTGGGTTTATGGGTTATACTCAGTGCTCAAGTGGTCCTAGAGACAGGGCCGGTGCAAGCCCTGTCAGCGCCCCAGGCGAAATCCCCCCCACCCTCCGTTATCCGCTCCCCTCCCACTCTGACCAGTTTAAGGACCTGCTCCATGGCACGGGGTGGGGGGTGGGGTGCGGACGCCGTTTACCGGGATCCACAGGAGGGGTGGCACTTGGCAGCTTCTCCCAACACCCCCTCCCCTCCTCCCCACAGCGCTGCAGCGGTGCCGGACAGCCCTCCTCCCCCCCGGCACTGGGCAGCTTCACCTGATTCCTGACATCCCCCCTCCTCCCCGCAGTACAAACATCTTAATTCATCCACAAACCCTGGAGGGGAAATGGGGGGGGGACGTAGGTGCGGGCAATGCTTACCTGGCTCCACGGGGGCTGCAGGCTACAGCGGCTGCTGCTTCCAGTTGGCAAATTTCCGCCCTACAGTGGCCGGCACCCTAGGCAAATGCCTAGAGCTGCCTAATGGTGGCGCCGGCCATGCCTAGAGAAGTGGTGGAACTCCTCCACCCCGGCTGCCGCCAGTGGATGCCATGCCCACTAACAATTCCCATTCTGGCCCATATGGCATGCATTTCTGTTAGAAAAGATTATTCGTTGATTTTAAGATTTTTATTCAGTTTGCGACCTGGAAAAATTGGAGAAATCCTGAACTACAAAAAAGTGGCAGCTGGGAATACAGAACAATATAATACGATGTTATCTGATTGTTGCTATGGGCAACATCCCCACTTTTCACTTTAAGAAGCTTTAGTAAAGTTACCCCCTTTACTTTTAAATGGGAAGTATAAAAGCACATGTTTTTGCGCTCCCCTCAAATATAGGTACCAAACATGTGCTTACCAGGAGTCTTTATTACAGAAGGGGAACCAGCACTGAGCTTCTACTCTGCAACATCCCCTTTGTGTATACATAGTATAATGCTTCTAGAGTAATAGTATTCTAGAGTAATATACGTAAGTTGTGCTTGGTGATATCAGAAACCCAGCAGCCAGAGGTGGAGTGAGACGGACAATACATCCCCCACAATACAGACACCATGACCCCCCCCCAACCGTGCTTCCAGGCCGGAAACACCCAGTGCCCAGCAATGCACTCCAGCCCAAGCTCCAGCCTCACTAACACTGACTCCAGCCCAAGCTCCAGCCCCACTGACTCTCTCTGACTACCTCCTGTCAGCCGCCGCCGTCCCAGAGCGCCTCTGCGTGATGTCACGTCCGGGACGGGCGGCGGAGATGGAGCGCCGGGGGAGCGTCGGGGGCGTTGCCTAGCAACGCCCCGAGCTTCCGGCTCCGTGGTTCCGGCTGCTGGACGTCGGGGCGTTGCTGGGCAACGCTCTCGAGTCTCCAAGCAGCGTGCGGCGTCAGCGCGGCTGACGTCAGCACAATCACAGGCGGCAGATTCAAATAAATAGCTGGCGTCTGCTGGGAACAGACGCCGGTTATAGCTTTGGTCATACCTTAGTGTGCCTTGGTGTTCCTGGTTCCAGAAGTACTCTGCAGTCCTGTGCCTTCCCGTTCTGTGTCGTGCCTCGTGCTGTTCCTTGTGCCGTGTCCCGTTTACCTGTGTCCGGCTACAGATAAGTGTCATCAGAGGACCTGGTTGTCAGTGCTTTCTAGCTCCATATTCCACCTGGTTAGAAGCATTGCTGCCAGCTGTATCTTTTATCTTTATATTCCATCTTCGGCATTGTTGCCCTCAGTTGTTGTGATATTATCCCATCTTTGTAGCATTGTTGCTTCCTTGTTCACCATTTACATTTAGTACCATCTTCACGTATTGTTACGTTTAGTACACGCCAGGCGTCCGGGGTCCCCCTGCCTTCTGTAGGTGTAGTTAGCTTTGCCCTTGCGCTCTCCTGGCCTCAGCAGCTGGTGTTGTCCACCCTTAAGACCTGCCTGTAGCGGAGCGGAGCGGGCCTAACTCGCTCCCCAGCCGAGACGGGCCCAGGTGAAGTCTAGCTCTGCACACAGCTGCTGACTCCTGTCTGAGGCAACGGAGTTAGGGTCCGGCAGGGGTCCCCTTCGCATAACATTATAACCGGCCAGATAATATTGTAACACAACCATATTACCTTTACAGTGGTTGTGTATCTCTTGGTTTAGCATGGATCCCAATGCGGGGGTTCCGGCCCAGGTTTTTGCTGAACAGTTACACCACCTTACTCAGCAGTTGCAGGATCTCACTCTCAGAGTTGAGTCTCAGGAGGAGGTTCGTAGAGCAGCTCCTGCAACGGCTATGTCTGTTAAAGAACCCAAAATGAGCCTTCCTGATCGGTTCACTGGGGATAGACATCAGTTCTTTAATTTTAAAGAGAGCTGTAAATTATATTTTCGGTTACGGCCCCTGTCCTCCGGGTCTGAAATACAGAGAGTGGGGTTGGTTATTTCTCTCCTCCAGGGGGATCCACAGACGTGGGCATTTGGGCTGAAGTCAGACAGTCCGGCTCTCCGGTCCGTGGAGTCTTTTTTCCAGGCAATGGGGATTTTATATGATGACCCAGATAAGGCAGCCGCAGCAGAAGCTCACCTTCGATCTCTCAAACAAGGTCGCCAGGTGGCAGAGGCCTATTGCTCTGAATTCCGGCGATACGCTAATGATTCAGGGTGGAATGATCCAGCTTTACGCTCCCAATTTAGGGTTGGGCTGTCTGACCAAATAAAAGATTCCTTGGTGCAGTATCCCACACCAATGTCCTTGGACGATCTCATGCAGCTGGTTATCAGGGTGGATCGCCGGCTCCGTGAGAGACGCTCAGAGCGAGGGGCAGGGTTGGTGCCATTGCCCAGTGTCCCCGAGGATTCTGCTGTTGACCTTGGGGAACCTATGCAGTTGGGCGCAGCTCGCTTATCTCCACAGGAGAAGGCCAGACGGCGTGCTCAGGGCCTCTGTTTATACTGCGGGGTGCGGGGACACTTGGTAAATGCTTGTCCTGAGCGCCCGGGAAACGCCAAGGCCTGAGGATGCGGGGAGACATCCTATCAGGCCTATCTCTTATATCTCCCAGTAATTCTTTATTAATCCCCATATGTATTTGTTCTGAGATTCATAGGTGGGATGGCCAGGCATTTATTGATTGTGGGGCTGCGGGTAATTTTCTGGACTCCCAGTTAGCCAAAGAACTGGGGATTTCCCTCATACCAGTATCTCCAGAGATTTCGGTGTATGGCTTAGATGGCAATCGATTGCCCAATGGAGTTATTACACAGCGCACCGTTCCCCTACAGGTCCAGGTTGGGGTTACCCATTCCGAGCTCTTATCCTTTTTTATTTTTCATAGTCCTGTTACACCCGTAGTGCTGGGATTACCGTGGCTTAAACTACACAACCCACATTTTGATTGGCAGTCAGGGGAACTTGTAAGTTGGGGTGAGCAATGTTCTCATAATTGTCTAGCCCTGCCAGTCCGCATGGTGACTCCCTCAGTTTCTGGGTTACCTGAACCTTATTTGTCTTTTTCCGATGTGTTTTCCAAAAAAGAAGCAGACGTCTTGCCCCCTCATAGACCATATGATTGTGCCATTAATCTCATTCCTGAGGCCAAACTTCCCAAGGGGCGATTATACTCCTTATCCCTTCCTGAGGAGAAGGCGATGGAGGAGTATATTGAGGAAAACCTGAAGAAAGGGTTCATTAGGCCCTCAAAATCACCCGTCGGAGCCGGGGTTTTTTTTGTGGGGAAAAAGGACGGCTCCCTTCGCCCGTGCATTGATTTTAGACAGCTCAATGCCATTACAGTAAAAAATTCGTATCCTCTTCCACTCATATCTGTACTCTTTGATCAGCTTCGTAAGGCATCCATTTTTTCTAAAATTGATTTGAGAGGGGCGTACAATTTAATCCGCATTAAAGCCGGTGATGAGTGGAAAACTGCGTTTAATACGCATTCGGGACATTATGAGTATTTGGTTATGCCCTTTGGTCTCGCTAATGCACCTGCAGTGTTCCAGGATTTTATTAATGACGTCTTGAGGGAGTTTTTGGGGGTTTTTGTCGTAGTATATCTGGATGATATTTTGATCTTATCCCCATCACTGGAGCAGCACCGCTTGCATGTATGCGCAGTTCTAAAAAAATTGAGGGAGAACAATTTGTATGCCAAGTTGGAGAAATGCGAGTTCGAGGTGGAGAGCATTTCTTTCCTGGGTTACATTATTTCCCCTCGGGGTTTTCAAATGGACCCAGTAAAGCTTCAGGCCATTAAGGATTGGGTTCAACCATCTAACCTCAAATCCACTCAGAGGTTCTTGGGCTTTGCTAACTATTATAGGAGATTTATTCCATTCTTCTCTGATATTGTAGCCCCCATTGTTGCATTAACCAAAAAGGACGCCAATCCTTCAGTCTGGTCCGATGCCGCTGTTAACGCCTTTAGTAAGTTGAAGGCAGCCTTTCTTTCCGCCGGGGTTCTGAGGCATCCCAATCCTGAATTACCCTTTGTCATGGAAGTTGATGCCTCAGAAGTAGGGATTGGGGCAGTCCTCTCACAGGTGGATAGGCAGGATGGGTTCTTACATCCTTGTGCTTTTTTTTCTCGGAAATTTTCCTCAGCGGAATGTAATTATGATGTCGGCAATCGGGAGCTTCTCGCCATCAAAGCAGCCTTAGAGGAATGGCGACATTGGCTGGAGGGGGCCAGGTTCCAGGTTACCATCATAACAGATCATAAAAATCTGGCATATCTCCAATCAGCCAAGAGAGTCAATGCGAGGCAGGCTAGGTGGACATTATTTTTTGCCCGATTTAATTTCATTATTACTTATAGGCCAGGGTCAAAAAATGTCGTTGCCGATGCTCTTTCTAGAAGTTTTTCCGCTGTCCAAGAACCGCATTTACAACCAGAGTCTATTATTCCTGCCTCTTGTATTATTGCTGGGGTTACTCATAGCCTTATGGATCAAGTCATGTTGGCACAAGCTTCGGCTCCGAAGGCCGTGCCAGAAGGTAGACTCTTTGTACCTTTTGAGCTCCGCAAAAAAATTTTTTTGGAGTTTCATCAATGTAAATCAGCGGGTCATCCCGGCAGTGATAAAACGTTATCTTTGTTATCAAGAGCTGTCTGGTGGTCCACCATGAGGAAGGATGTCAAGGTATGGGTAGCTGCCTGCGACGTTTGTGCCAGGAATAAGACTCCCCGTTCTTCGCCCATTGGTCAGTTGGTTCCCTTGTCAATATCCCGGAGGCCATGGTCACACATTTCCATGGATTTTATAACTGATTTACCATTATCCAGGGGTTGTGATTCCATCTGGGTGGTGGTAGACCGATTCAGTAAGATGGCACATTTTGTCCCCTTGACTGGTTTACCTTCCGCGGAAAGGTTGGCCTCTTTGTTTTTATGCCACATTTTTCGCTTGCATGGTCTTCCTACTGATATCGTCTCAGATAGGGGCGTTCAATTTGTGGCCAAGTTTTGGAAGTCTATGTGTTCTGCGTTACAGATTAAGCTCAGTCCATCTTCGGCCTATCATCCACAATCTAATGGGCAGACGGAACGTGTGAATCAGACACTCGAGCAGTTCCTGCGGTGTTACGTATCAAAGTCCCAACAGGATTGGGTGGAAAATCTGCCATTCGCAGAGTTTGCCTACAACAATGGCTGGCATTCTGCCACCAAAATGTCTCCATTTTTGTGTAACTATGGTTTCCACCCTCGGGCCAATTCGTTTGATCCTGTTCCCGCCAGAACAGGTAATTCGAGGTGGGTGACCAGTAGGAGAAGTATCTGGGCTATGGTCCGTAGGGCTCTCCTCTCTGCGACCACGGCCGCAAAGCGCTTCTCCGACCGTCACAGGAGACCTTGTTCGTTTAAAGTCGGAGACTGGGTGTGGCTATCCACCAGGAATATTAATATCCATCAGGCATCCAAGAAGTTGGGTCCTCGCTTTATCGGTCCCTACAGGATCATTAGGAGGATCAATCCTGTGGCCTTTCGACTCCAGATTCCACGCTCTCTGAAGGTCAATCCCACGTTCCATGCCTCATTGCTTAAACCTGCCCATCGGCCACGTGCTTACAGGCCGGCCCCAGTAATTCGTCAAGGCATCAAGGAGTTTGTGATCGATAGTATTCTGGATTCGAGAATCACTCGCGGGCGTTTGTTCTTTCTAGTCCATTGGAAGGGCTATGGACCTGAGGAAAGGTCCTGGGTCCCGGACAAGGACCTTCACGCTCCATCTTTAAAACAATTATTTCATAAGCAAAATCCGTTGAAGCCAGGACTTGGAGGTCCGTTGACCTCTCCTCAAGGGGGGGGTACTGTCAGCCGCCGCCGTCCCAGAGCGCCTCTGCGTGATGTCACGTCCGGGACGGGCGGCGGAGATGGAGCGCCGGGGGAGCGTCGGGGGCGTTGCCTAGCAACGCCCCGAGCTTCCGGCTCCGTGGTTCCGGCTGCTGGACGTCGGGGCGTTGCTGGGCAACGCTCTCGAGTCTCCAAGCAGCGTGCGGCGTCAGCGCGGCTGACGTCAGCACAATCACAGGCGGCAGATTCAAATAAATAGCTGGCGTCTGCTGGGAACAGACGCCGGTTATAGCTTTGGTCATACCTTAGTGTGCCTTGGTGTTCCTGGTTCCAGAAGTACTCTGCAGTCCTGTGCCTTCCCGTTCTGTGTCGTGCCTCGTGCTGTTCCTTGTGCCGTGTCCCGTTTACCTGTGTCCGGCTACAGATAAGTGTCATCAGAGGACCTGGTTGTCAGTGCTTTCTAGCTCCATATTCCACCTGGTTAGAAGCATTGCTGCCAGCTGTATCTTTTATCTTTATATTCCATCTTCGGCATTGTTGCCCTCAGTTGTTGTGATATTATCCCATCTTTGTAGCATTGTTGCTTCCTTGTTCACCATTTACATTTAGTACCATCTTCACGTATTGTTACGTTTAGTACACGCCAGGCGTCCGGGGTCCCCCTGCCTTCTGTAGGTGTAGTTAGCTTTGCCCTTGCGCTCTCCTGGCCTCAGCAGCTGGTGTTGTCCACCCTTAAGACCTGCCTGGAGCGGAGCGGGCCTAACTCGCTCCCCAGCCGAGACGGGCCCAGGTGAAGTCTAGCTCTGCACACAGCTGCTGACTCCTGTCTGAGGCAACGGAGTTAGGGTCCGGCAGGGGTCCCCTTCGCATAACACCTCCTCTCCCTGCATGCTGGCTCTCCCCTCCCAGATGAAGCTCCAGCCAGGGCCCTGACACACTGCCCCACCCTACAGCCTAAGGATCCATCCTGCTGTGTGCTGTTGAGCCCTTCTGCTGCTGTGGTTCTCCTACAGGAAGTTGGTGCCACAAATGGCTACCTAGGATCTGTGCACTCAGGCATATGTAACCTTGTGTCCCCTGAGTGATAACTGTACTGTCTCTGCTTTAACTGCGATGTCTTTGCTCATACTGTTACCTACCTGGCTGCTGCAATGACCAGTGGCACCGCTTATGGCTGCCTAGGAGTTGTGCAGCTCAGCGGGTATATGTTCCCTGGGTGATAACTGTACTGTCCCTGCTTAAATGTTACCTACCTGGCCACCGCAGCGAACAGTGGTGCCACTGATGGCTGTCTAGGCGCTGTGCTGCTTGGCAGGAATGTGTTCCCCGCATGTAATGTCTCAATGCCTTCCCTCCTCATCCTTGATTGATGCTGCACTGTATATCCACAAAAAATTCCAAGGACACATGCAGTGGCGTAGCTACGTTTGCCCCCCCCCCCGCCGTTAGGGGGGGGAGCCCCCCCCCGTCGCCGCCCCGCCGAGCACCCCTACCCCTACCCCGCCGCCCATGCAAACCCCCCTCAATCCCCCACAGCCTTACCTATCGCGCTGGTCCCGGCGGCTCCGTTCTTCTGCTGAGGACCACCAGAAAATGGCCGCCCCCATACAGCAGACAGTTTCAGAGAACTGTGTGCTATATGGGGGCGGCCATTTTGTGGTGGTCCTCAGCAGAAGAACGGAGCCGCCGGGACCAGCGCGATAGGTAAGTCTGCGGGGGATAGAGGGGGGGTTTAACTATAGCACCGCAGCCCCCGGCGCCCCCACATGCACAGCGCCCCCCGCGGTGGTGGGGGCTGCGGTGCTATAGTTACGCCGATGGACACATGGCCAATAAAGTTGATTCTGATATAGCTAGGCCACTGGCTAATAGTATATTTCTCATAGATCACGTTTCTAAAATAAATGAATGTTGCCACTATTTCAAACAATATGTACATACTGTATTTAAAACTCAGTTCCGTCTTTTGTTTTCTATTTGAAAATTTTCAAGTGAAACTACCTTATTTCCTAATGCACAATATCATTAGAATATTTATGGGGTGGTAAATAATTCCTCAAATTTTGTTGGAAATTACAACAGATGTTTGAGTACTAATGGGGAAACTGCCAGTAAAATGCTTTCAGAAACTTTCCAGTAAGTACAGTACATTCTTGTTTCTCAATAACCTAAGTCTTGCAATATTTACAACGGAAATGTAACCACTGAAAATTTAAAAATAACCCCAAACATATGTTAAACAAGAATTTGAAAAATATGCAGACTTTCATTTCCGTACAGCTCAGAGATGTTATTACTAACAGTACAGTATGTCAAAGTTGAAGTATAGTGTACTACTGTATGTGCTTTACATGGAGCAAAAGTCCCAGTACGAATACATCTGCAAGAGATGTGAGCGAACGACTGCCCTGGATTTCCAGGTCACTGATCTAGAGTGGACCGTTCAGCGACTGAGGGATATTTCAAATCTCGAGCAAAGCTTAGATAGAATGGTGGTGGAGTTGCAGATGGGGTCACTGGTAGATGAGGTTGAACAGGTAGCCAGTTGGGTCACGGTCAGAAGGAGGAAAAAGAGGGTCAGGAGGGACAGGCACGACATCTCGGATCTATCGCACCGGAATAAATTCACCCAGTTGGATGAAGTTTTGGCGGAGGATAGCGATGAAATGACGGAGCTGGAGGAGACTGTTCCCTCTAGCAACCAGAGTAGCGGTCCCTCTAGCTCAAACGGAATGACAGATAGTGAGGCACAAAGTCAGATAGTGGTAGGGAACTCTATCATCAGGCGGACAGGGCTATCGGGACCTTGATCGCCTTACAGTCTGTTGTCTCACTGGTGCTCAGGTACGGCACATTGCGGACCGAGTAGACAGATTGTTGGGAGGGGCTGGTAGCAACCCAGCGGTCTTGGTACATATCGGAACCAATGACAAAGTTAGTGGTAGGTGGGATGTCCTCAAGAAAGAGTATAGGGAATTAGGTAAGAAACTAGGGTAATATTCTCTGAATTATTACAATTGCCACACGCTGGCCCAGGGAGGCAGAGGGAGATCGGGGAGGTAAACTTGTGGCTTAAGGACTGGTGTAGGAAGGAGGGATTTGTGTTCATGGAACACTGGGTGGACTTATCGGTCAGGCGCCATCTTTTTTGCCGTGATGGATTGCACCAAAATGAGGAGTCACTATGGGACCTGTAGTGAGAATAGTAGGTTTGGGGTTAAGAATCAATTTGGGGGAGGAGTAGGGGGGAGGGCAGTATTACAGGCAATGTTCGGGGTACTAATAAGGTTATTTTCGAGGGTAATTCCCAGGGTGCCTCAGGAATGTTATGTAATAACAATTATGTTACCTCCTTACAGCTGTTAGGTACAGATGATCTTAAGGTGGGCATACATCGAGCCGATTTGGACCGATTTCGGCCGATTGCGATCAATCGGCCCGATAAATCGGACCAAATCGGTTCTTCATGACATGGGGTCGGGTCCGATGCGCGGTCCCGTGCGTATCGGACCCGGCCCCAGGGGTCGGACCGGCGGGACATACGATGCTTAATAAATCAGTCGGCGCTGGACAGTCAGTCTCTCTCCACTGTCCAGGGCCGTAGCGGTGAGGAGCAGTGGGGGCGGGTGGCTGGGGAGGAAGCAGCGGGGCGCAGCAGCGCGTTACCAGATCAGTGCTGGGGCGGGCGGGGGTGACACTCAGTCTCCACTGTCTACTATAGCGCTGTAGTGGGCGGGCAGCGGCGGCAATTACATCTTTAAAATAATGTGTCAAATGACTCTCCGGCATTTGATTGCCTGAGATAGAGCACTCTCAGCCAATCATTAGCCGGGCAGTCATTTGACATGTTATTTTAAAGTTGTAATGGCCGCGGCTGCCCGCCCACTACAGTGCTTTAGTAGACAGTGGAGACTGATGGTCACCGCCGCCCGCCCCAGCACTGATCTGGTAACACGCTGCAGCGCCCCACTGCTTCCTCCCCAGCCACCCGCCCCCACTGCTCCTCACCGCCCTGCAGCTCCCTGTTATTTTTTTTACATGTGATAAATCGCTGTCACAAACCGCAGATCTTACCATCGGAAACATCGCTCATTACCATCTCGATGGTCGGTACTGCGTGAGAGGCCTGTCATCCGCATGGCTTCTGATGTGTGGCGCGATGTCCCCTGTGTCCCCGCGGTCAGTTGCCATAGTTCCCTGCCAAGCGCACGCCGTTCCCGGGCAGCATGGGTGCCGCCATGACACTCTCAAGTCAGCTGATTCCCCAGACCAATCCCCGCTGTCCATCCCCGTCACCTCTGACCCACACACCTGTACCTGGATCAAGGTGTGTGCTCCTTTCCCAGCATTGATTGGTGCTACAGCCGGCAGCCAATCACAGACAAGCAAGGGGGATAAAGCCGGCCTGCTGCCTTCCTTCCTTGTCTTGAACAATTGCTTACCTGCTCTCAGTATTCTCCTGTGACAGAGAAGTTCCCAAGACTCCGAGATCTCCAGGCTCCCCTGTGATTCTCTCCAGCGTTACCTGCACCCGCTATACCTTCCTGGGTTATCCATCTCCAGAAGACTCCTGCCTTTCCACCTCTGCAGTCGAGTACAGGTGCCTCGCCATTACCACCATTGGCTTCCAAGTCTTTCAGCGACATTTACCATCTTGTCCTGAACCAGCGTCTGGCTCCGTTGACACCAGCGTCGACATTTCATCTGCTGTGCTCTATAGTGACTTTGCCACCTACGTCCTATTGCTCCAGCATATACCTGAGCCACCTACCAGCCGTCGGCACCATTGTCGGCACCACAGTCTACCTCAGTTGTCGACATCCTGTGCAATCCTCCGCAGTTTCCAGATTGCCTTACCTTCTCCATTGTTACCTCCAGTATCATCTCCCTTGCCTGCGTCCAGTGGACCAGGGCAGGGGGCCGCGACCTGCCTGTCAGACGCAGCTAAGTCCAAAGTTCCTTGCGGGGCTCCCTGGTGAATACCGCTGGCAGGTTAGACTCCGCGCCCCTGTTCCTGGTCTCCGCCAACTCTCTGGTTCGCTGTGCCCTGATCTCCCCGTGTATGTCCTACATCAAACCTTCTGCCTTTGGCTCTCCAGCGCCCTCCACTGGTCCACCACGGTCACAGCCGGGAACACAAAACCCGCCTGCGCTGACAGTTTGTTCAAGACCGATGGACTCGGCTCAAGACCCCAGTGTGGGACCAGCGGTCATTCAAAATGTTACCGCTCGGATAGAGACTCAAGAAGCCACGCAGCAGCGAGTGATAAAATTCCTTCAAGAAGTATCCAATCGCTTGGACACATTGCAGCAGTCTATGCCGACTCCTGTGTCAACTACCCAGGGGAATCTATCTCCACCCGCTGCTTTACCTTCCCGTCTCCAGCTACCTGTTCCTAGCAAATATGACGGCGATCCAAAACTCTGCCGGGGATTTATCAACCAGTGTCAGATCCAGTTGGAACTTCTTCCACACAATTTCCCTACCGCCAGAATTAAGATAGCCTACATGGTTTCTTTGCTAACTGGCTCCGCCCTCAATTGGGTATCACCGTTGTGGGAGAGATCTGATCCCCTGTTGTCAGACTATGGCAAATTCTTACAGACTTTCCGCCGTATATTTGATGTACCTGGACGCTCTACTTCAGCATCCACAGATTTACTACGGGTCAAACAAGGGTCCCGATCCATGGGACAATATGTGATCCAGTTCCAGACTTTGGCCTCTGAGTTACAATGGAATAACGAAGCCCTGACAGCCGCGTTCTGGCTAGGGGTATCAGACCGCATTAAAGACGAACTGGCCACCCGCGATCTTCCTGATTCCTTGGAAGACTTAATCTCTCTTTGTGTAAAGATTGATCTCCGCCTCAGAGAAAGAGGTCTAGAGAAACAAAAGAAGTTAATTCCCAAGTTTACCCCTCGAGTACGCTCAGAGTCCCCTGCGAGTGAAGAACCAATGCAAATAGGTAGATCACGCCTGACTCCTGAGGAGCGTTCCCGTCGACAGCGCAACAAACTCTGCATTTACTGTGCTGCTCCCAGTCACTTCATCAATGATTGTCCCGAGCGGTCGGGAAACTCCAGGGCCTAACCTGTAACGGAGGAGTTAGGTTAGGTCATGTCTCAAAATCTCCTCCCTGTACTGACTTTACCCTTCCAGTGTCCTTAGAGACCCCTGCTGGACTCAGATCAAGCTCCGCTTTGGTCGACTCCGGGTCGGCAGGAAATTTCATTTCTCAGCATCTTGTTACCAAGTTACAAATTCCCGTGATGCCTCTACATCCTCATCTCATTGTCACAGCAGTGGATGGCAGTAAAATTCCGGGCAGTGAGGTACGTGCCAGTACCGAACCGGTTCTGCTGAAAGTGGGCACATTACATCAAGAGCACATTAAATTTTTTGTCATTCCTAAAGCGTCTTATGATATTGTATTGGGCCTTCCCTGGCTCAGGCTCCACAACCCCACCATCAACTGGTCGCTTTTACAACTAGAGCAATGGAGTCATCATTGTCATCAGCATTGCATTAACCCTGTGATACCTGTGCGCTCTGCCGTGGCCACCTCTGTGCCTGGTCTCCCCGAAGTTTACAGAGACTTTGCTGATGTGTTCTGTGAACAATCAGCCGACACACTGCCGCCCCACCGTCAGTGGGATTGTCCAATTGACCTCCTCCCTGGAAAGACTCCTCCCAAGGGACGTACGTACCCCCTATCGGTTCCTGAGACTCAAGCCATGTCTACATATATTCGTGAGAACTTACAGAAAGGCTTCATCAGGCCCTCAAAGTCCCCAGCGGGCGCAGGATTCTTTTTTGTAAAAAAAAAAGATGGTGGTCTGCGACCTTGTATTGATTACAGAGGGTTAAATAACATCACAGTCAAAAACAGCTATCCGCTCCCCTTGATCACAGAATTATTCGATCGAGTGAAAGGTGCCACCGTCTTCACCAAGCTGGACCTCCGTGGGGCATACAACTTGATACGTATCCGCAAGGGTGATGAGTGGAAGACTGCATTCAATACGAGGGATGGTCACTACGAGTATTTAGTGATGCCCTTCGGCCTCTGCAATGCCCCAGCTGTCTTTCAACAATTCGTTAATGAGGTCTTCCGGGACATGTTGTACGTCTGTCTTGTGGTCTATTTGGATGACATTCTAATATTCTCCAGAGACTTACATTCACACCGCTCCCAAGTCAAAGAAGTCCTCCTCCGTCTCAGAAAAAATCGACTCTACGGCAAGATCTCCAAATGCACATTTGAGGTACCCTCAGTCCCATTTCTAGGATATCTAATTTCCGGGTCACAATTGAGCATGGACCCCGAGAAATTGGAAGCCATCACTGGGTGGTCTCAACCCACTACATTGAAAGCCGTACAACGCTTTATTGGCTTCGCCAACTATTACCGGAAATTCATCCGGGGTTTCTCCACTCTGATTGCTCCTATTACAGCTCTCACCCGCAAGGGTAGCAACCCGTCTGTCTGGTCCCCAGAGGCCTTGTCGGCATTCCAGTTGCTGAAACAGTCATTCATCTCTGCACCCATCCTGTCCCAGCCTGATATGGAACGACCTTTTTCCTTAGAAGTCGATGCCTCCAACATAGGGGTAGGTGCAGTACTGTCTCAGACATCCGAGGATGGGAAACAGCATCCCTGTGGTTTTTTCTCACGCAAATTCTTACCAGCAGAGAGAAATTATTCCATAGGCGACCAGGAGTTACTGGCTATTAAATTAGCACTCGAAGAATGGAGGTATCTCCTGGAAGGCGCCAAGTTTCCAGTCATCATATACACTGATCATAAAAATCTCCTGTACTTGCAGTCGGCTCAGTGTATGAATCCTCGTCAGGCCCGATGGTCTTTATTCTTTTCCAGATTCTCCTTCAAGATCCTGTACCGTCCTGGTTCTCAAAATGTAAAGGCCGATGCCTTATCTCGCTCCATGGAAGAGGATCCTCTAGTACCCGAGAATCATCCCATCATTGACCCCATCGCATTTGCTCCCACGCAACTTTCTCCGGTACCTCCTCCTGGCAAAACTCTTGTACCCCCTGAGCTCCGCCAAAGACTGCTGTCCTGGGCTCACAAGTCCTTATTCTCCGGACACCCTGGAGTTCAAGGCACTTTTGAAATCCTCCAACGTTCTTACTGGTGGCCCCAGATGAGAAAAGACGTCAAAGACTTTGTGGCATCGTGTACTGTCTGTACCCAGCATAAAACCCCTCGTCAAATTCCTGCTGGAAAACTTTGCCCCTTATCTATTCCAACGCGTCCATGGACGCACATTTCAATGGACTTCATCACAGAGTTACCCAAGTCCCAAGAATACAACACCGTCTGGGTGGTAGTTGACCGTTTTTCGAAGATGGCCCGATTCATACCTCTCTCCGGGTTACCCTCCGCTCCTACCTTGGCACAGTTATTCGTGCAGCACATCTTCAAAAGCCACGGCCTGCCTACAGAGATCGTCTCTGACCGAGGAGTGCAATTCGTGGCATGCTTTTGGAGAGCCCTGTCTTCAGCCCTTCAAATTAAATTGAAGTTTTCATCTGCTTATCATCCGCAGTCCAATGGTCAGACAGAAAGAGTCAATCAGGACCTCGAGACATTCCTACGGCTGTACATCTCATCTTCCCAGGATGATTGGTCCAAGCTACTCCATTGGGCTGAGTTTGCCCATAATTACAGGTACCATTCATCCACAGGTCACTCCCCTTTCTTCATTGTTTATGGCCAACATCCCAGGCCACCCACCTTCGAGGCATTAACAACCATCGAAGTGCCAGCAGCTACCTCAGCCCTAAGACACTTTTCACAAATCTGGAAAAAAGTGCACTTCAATCTAAAAAAAGCTTCTGTTCGTTACAAGTTCTTTGCGGATCGTAAGAGACGTGCAGT
Source organism: Crinia signifera (assembly GCF_055691185.1). Classification (NCBI taxonomy): domain Eukaryota; kingdom Metazoa; phylum Chordata; class Amphibia; order Anura; family Myobatrachidae; genus Crinia; species Crinia signifera. The sequence continues at coordinate 238,391,995 of NC_139219.1, read as the reverse complement.
ACCAGAATTTCGTCCTGGTGACAAAGTATGGCTGTCTACCCGAAACATACGACTGAGGGTCCCCTCAATGAAATTTGCACCTCGATTCATAGGTCCATATATTGTCGAACAGAAGATCAACCCGGTAGCATACAAAATAAAATTACCCAAGTCTTTACGCATTCCCAACTCCTTTCATGTCTCCTTGCTACGACCTCTAATTCTTAATCGCTTTCAGTCTTCATCCCCGGTATCACCACAAGTCAGAACTGAGCGAGGAGTGGAGTTTGAGATAAAAAAGATCGTGGATTCTCGCCATCGTTATGGACGCCTTCAATATCTCATTGACTGGAAGGGATATGGTCCTGAGGAGAGAAGTTGGACCAATGCTGAAGACGTTCATGCTCCTCGTCTAAGAGAAAAATTCCATCAGGAACATCCTTCCAAGCCCAAAGGGTGTTCGGTGCCCACCCTAAAAGGAGGGGGTACTGTCACAAACCGCAGATCTTACCATCGGAAACATCGCTCATTACCATCTCGATGGTCGGTACTGCGTGAGAGGCCTGTCATCCGCATGGCTTCTGATGTGTGGCGCGATGTCCCCTGTGTCCCCGCGGTCAGTTGCCATAGTTCCCTGCCAAGCGCACGCCGTTCCCGGGCAGCATGGGTGCCGCCATGACACTCTCAAGTCAGCTGATTCCCCAGACCAATCCCCGCTGTCCATCCCCGTCACCTCTGACCCACACACCTGTACCTGGATCAAGGTGTGTGCTCCTTTCCCAGCATTGATTGGTGCTACAGCCGGCAGCCAATCACAGACAAGCAAGGGGGATAAAGCCGGCCTGCGGCCTTCCTTCCTTGTCTTGAACAATTGCTTACCTGCTCTCAGTATTCTCCTGTGACAGAGAAGTTCCCAAGACTCCGAGATCTCCAGGCTCCCCTGTGATTCTCTCCAGCGTTACCTGCACCCGCTATACCTTCCTGGGTTATCCATCTCCAGAAGACTCCTGCCTTTCCACCTCTGCAGTCGAGTACAGGTGCCTCGCCATTACCACCATTGGCTTCCAAGTCTTTTAGCGACATTTACCATCTTGTCCTGAACCAGCGACTGGCTCCGTCGACACCAGCGTCGACATTTCATCTGCTGTGCTCTATAGTGACTTTGCCACCTACGTCCTATTGCTCCAGCATATACCTGAGCCACCTACCAGCCGTCGGCACCATTGTCGGCACCACAGTCTACCTCAGTTGTCGACATCCTGTGCAATCCTCCGCAGTTTCCAGATTGCCTTACCTTCTCCATTGTTACCTCCAGTATCATCTCCCTTGCCTGCGTCCAGTGGACCAGGGCAGGGGGCCGCGACCTGCCTGTCAGACGCAGCTAAGTCCAAAGTTCCTTGCGGGGCTCCCTGGTGAATACCGCTGGCAGGTTAGACTCCGCGCCCCTGTTCCTGGTCTCCGCCAACTCTCTGGTTCGCTGTGCCCTGATCTCCCCGTGTATGTCCTACATCAAACCTTCTGCCTTTGGCTCTCCAGCGCCCTCCACTGGTCCACCACGGTCACAGCCGGGAACACAAAACCCGCCTGCGCTGACAATCGCATGCGATTTATCACATGTAAAAAATGGCACATCAAGTCCTAAATCGTATGTGAGCCTCCCGGGGAGCTGCCGGGCGGCTCAGAGGAGAATTAAGTCGGCTCTATGTATGGGGGCCTATGGGGAGGGCGGTAGAGAGTCTTTTGAGGGGGAGGTGGGTACGAGGAAGTTAGTAAGGAATACAAATAAGTCTTGGGGAGAAATTAAACACAATGTTATGGATGTAACAAAACATAAACATAACCTAAAATGCTTACTGGCTAATGCAAGACACTTAGCAGGTAAAATTGGTGAACTAGAAACTGTAGTCACTAGGGACAATTATGACATTATTGGTATTACAGAAACACGGAGTAATGAATCGCACAACTGGGCCTTAAGAATGGAAGGATATATACTCTACAGAAAAGACAGGGAAAATAGAAGGGGTGAGGGTGTGTGCCTATATGTAAAAAATAACTTAACATCGTGTGAGAAAGAAATGAGCATAAGTACAGAAGAAGATAACACTGAAGCCATGTGGGCAGAGATAACTGACAAAAACAAAAACCTAATAACAAAATTCTAATAGGGGTATGCTATAGACCGCCGAACATAACCGAAAGGGAAGAGTCTCATCTTTTAACCCAAATCAAACAATCATCAGATCAGGGGCAGGAACTAATTATGGGGGATTTTACAGGACATAAATTGGAAAAACGAAACATGTGAAACTGAAAGAAGCAGTGGGTTCCTAAGCTTACTTAAAGACCTGTTTATCACACAAATGGTAGAAGCTCCAACTTGTAATAAGGCACTATTGGATTTAGTATTAACAAATAACATATATTTAGTTTCAAACACCAAAGTAATTGAACATCTAGGGAACAGTGACCACAACATGGATTCACTGGAAATCAACTTCAGTAAATTACATCATAATGGATCGGCAAAAATACTAAACTTCAGAAAAGCGAACTTCTAATTATTCAGGGAGGCCCTAAAAGGAATTGTGTGGGAAATGGTTTTTGAGGGGAAAAATGCAGAAGAAATGTGGGATACTCTAAAAAATGTGCTTGAATCATTAATTATTTAATATATTCCTAAAGTAAATAAGGGTAAATTCAATAAAAAAAAGCCATCATGATTGGACAAAAAAGTAAGAACAGCAATCAACAAAAAAACACGAGCGTTTAAATTCTATAAAAACAACTTAAATGAGGAGGCTTTCAACAAAAATAAAGAATCAAACAAAACTTGTAACGGGGTAATCAAAGAAGCTAAAAGGGATTATGAAGAGCGCATAGCCACTAAAAGCAAAACCAACCCCAAGAAGTTTTTCAAATACATAAATAGGAAGCAAATAATTAAGGAGAATATAGGCCCATTAAGGGAAAAGCAAAACTGTTAAATGAGTTCTTCTCATCAGTGTTTACTAAGGGAGAGCAGACAGTGGAACGCACAAGTACGACAAATGGGATGAACAAGCCGGATCTCAATATTGATTTCAAGACCGAGGAAATAATATTGAAGCTCAGCAAACTCAAAACAAATAAATCACCAGGGCCAGATGGGATTCATCCTAGGGTACTAATGGAATTAAGGGAGGAACTAGCAACTCCTCTACATTACATCTTTGATAATTCACTATCATCAGATAAGGTATAAAAAGATTGGAGCATAGCAAAGGTAGTGCCAATATTCAAAAAAGCAAAAAGGGAGGATCCAGCTAATTACAGACCTGTGAGTTTAACATCAATAGTGGGTAAACTATTTGAAGGATTTTTAAGGGATGTATCCAGGAATATTTAGACCGTCATAGTTTACTCAGTATTAACCAGCATGGGTTCGTGAAAAATCGTTCATGCCAAACTACTAGGTTTCTATGAGGAGGTTAGCAAAAACCTTGATAATGGAAACGCTGTAGATGTGATTTTCCTAGATTTTGCTAAAGCTTTTGATACAGTACCACACTAGAGGTTGATAAATAAAATGGAGGACCTGAGATTAGGGGAAAATATCTGTAGATGGGTAGGGAATTGGCTGTGTAATAGAGAACAAAGAGTGATTGTGAACAGTGCCGTATCAAATATGATACCAGTACTAAGTGGAGTGTAGAGCTCAATGTAATATAGCAACAAAAAATAACAATAAAATTCTAGCATGTATCAAAAGGGGCATGGAAACTAGGGACTCAAAAGTAATTATGCCACTGTACAAAGCATGAGCTTAGATTAGAAGAAAAAAGATTTTGTTCATCTATAAGAATTTTTTTTTTTACAGTCAGAGCAGTCAAACTTTGGAACTCTCTTCCTGGAGAAGTGGTGTCGGCAGACACTATAAATACGTTTAAAATATGGTTGGATAAACATTTATTGGTTAAAAACATCCACGGGTACCAATAAGAAACTTAATCTATCTTTAAAATATCAGAACATACTATACAACAAGGGATAAACTATTATAAAACTAGGTGGAACTAGATGGACGCAAGACTTTATTTAGCCTTACCTACTATGTAACTATGTAACTATGTTTACGCAGCGCTCCATTATATTCTACCGATTGTGGAAACTGCAGGCAACAGTGAGATTGGCATGAAGCAAACTAAACACATGCAGAAAATGTGTATGTACATATCCACTGGGTCCATAACAATGCAATTTTACACCATGGGACAGTAATGACTCTTGAACATGTCACATCACATTGAGGGGGCTCAGGATCCTCAGCAGGGGGGAAATTAAGAGAGTAGTGGGCCTGTTTGCAGTCTCTATCAGGGCACCTCCTCCAGAGTCTACTGCAAATTTGTAGGTCTTTGGGAAAATGGCTCAATGGCCATTTTCCTAGCATTTATTTTCTAATGAGCTTGCTGTAATTGCTCGGGAAATGGTCACAGTGCCATAGTGTAGATTTAGGCAGCTCTGCTGTTGTAGAGGTAAGTTCAGGGTTGCCTACCCTCCCAGGTTGGCTGGAAGGGTCCCAAAAATTGTGTCCCCCTCCCGGCCCCCCGAAAAGGTGGGAAATCGTCCAAGTTTCTATCGGACCCCTGCATCTCCAAGGCCACAGCAATAAATTACCGTGATTCGCAGCTTTTGGGAAGAGGGGGGGGGGGCTAAATATTCAAATAGTGTCATTTTAGCCCTGTCCCCTCCATAAGGACCCAGGAATCAAGGGATTTGCAGTACTAGGAGTGCGACTTGATGATGTGCACATCATGCCCCGCCCCCCAAAGTGCTGCTGACAGTCTCCTCGAGACTATGAAAGTAGGCAAGTATAGGTAAGTTTTACAGAACATGGGTGCAGGGCATGTGGTGTGGGCCATGGACTTAAGCCCCATGTGTACCACCTACCCTGCACTCATTATAGATATGCCACTGGTCCTGAGGACACTCCAAATAGCTTGATCGGTGCCCTGCAAGACACATGTGGGTGTTGTGTGACAGCAACAATGCTTCATCCAAGGTACAAGGGGTGCACATAACATAGTTTTGCAATAAAAATGGCAGTATGGGATGGTGTAATGGTTAGCGGTACTTATGTAATATCTGGGCTCCCGTTTTTCTTATGAGACCGCGTCCCCTCGCGGGGCTCGCTGCGCTCGCCACGCTTCGGGCACGGTGGCTCGCTGCGCTCGCCACGCTTCGGGCACGGTGGCTCGCTGCGCTCGCCACACTATATAAAATCAACTCCATGCGCAGTTGGATAGTAGAGGTATGAAAAAATGGGGTGCATTTAACATGGGAGCCCAGATAATACATAAGTACCTGGTTAGCATTATTGCCTCGCAGCACCAAGATCATGGGTTAAATTCCCACCATAGCCCTAACTGGGCAGAGTCATAATCTGTATAGTCTCCCCGTGTTTTTTGTGGGTTTCCTCCTGGGTTTGCTCCCACAATCCAAAAATATACTGATAGGTTAATTGGCTCCCAACAAAATTAACCCCTAAATGAATGTGTGTACATGTGGTAGGGAATATAGATTGTAAGCTCCACTGGGTCAGGGACTGATGTGAATGTTCAAATATTCTCTATAATATGCTGCGGAATATGTGTGCACTATATTAATAACTGGCAATAAATAAACAATTAAGTAAAATCAATAAACCTGATCATTCATGACCTGACTATAAAAGGTCTGCTCTCCTGAAACAGGAGACATCAAAACACATTCCATGGCACAGTTTGCACACAATGCTAGAGCATACGTCACAGTTACAGCTTGTCACTTCAATAAAAATAACTTATTATGAACTAATTGCTAAACCAGCTGCAACAATGTCTGTTCTCCTCTCAGACTCCTGATGGGAATGTACATAGAGGAAACTGCAAAATGATCATAGTGACAGCCAATGTACTTCTGTTTTAGGACCAACAAGTTTTTTTAAACTTTCTATTAAGATCCTTTACTTACTTTAATAACAACTATTTATTGCAGATTTTTTATCATCAATGTGTTTTATTAAAATGTTGTTCCAATAAGCATGGAAGGGGTGGAACACTGAAAAAATACAAAGGGAGGGATTAAAGGGAATCAGACATGATTGTATCAGCAACAATTTGTGAATACATGCCAAATAAACACATGACATTTTCAGCAGAATAACAGTAACATAAACCAGTCAGGTTGGTAACCTAGAACAACATTAGAAAAAAATGGGCAATTATGGAGAGGAAATATTAGGCATCCCTCTCAGTATCAAATTTACACCATTTGCACCATCTAAACCATTTAACTATCAAAAAGAATAAGTCTTTATATTATAATACAGGACGCCTTAGTTCTCCATTTGAATAGCACGTTGGATTTTACATATTATTTTATATAGAAACAGGGGAGGGTTGGGGGACTCACCCAGTTCTGTGTGACAGCAGTTTTAGTGGCAATCAAATCTTTGAAATAAGTGGTCTTTTCAAATCTCCTTAGTTCTTGGCATGATACTGTACACTTCCACAGACATGTGTTGTGAACATCAGACTTTGATACATCCCTGTTCTTTTAAAAAAGACAGGTTGGGGGAAATAGACGGGAGTTCTATTTCACATGGGATGTTGCTATGGGCAATCATTCAGAATCTGCTTTTTATTTATTTAGCACCTTCTAGAAGGTCTGATTGGTTGACCATAGTAACATCATACAGATGGAGCGCCTCTCACTATTGCTTCGCCAGCACCAGAATCTGGCCGCTGGCAATTTCCGGCGGAGAGACGCCCCATCTGACTGAGACACGCGTCATATAGCAACAAATAAGGCCAACAGGATACTAGCATGCATAAAAAGGGCTATGGAGACTAGGAACTCAAATGTAATTATGCCACTGTACAAAGCATTGGTTAGACCACATCTAGAATATGGACTACAATTCCGGGCCCCACACTATAAAAAGGACATCATAGAACTGGAAAAAGTGCAAAGAATAGCAACAAAACTAATAAAGGGATTGGAGAATTTAAACTATAAATATAGACTGAACCATTTAGGATTGTTTACGCTAGAAAAGACACGTTTAAGGGGGGACATGCTAAACATGTACAAATATATCAGGGGCCAATATAAGCAACTGCCAGATGCAATTTTCACTGTAAGGAAGGACTTAAGGACAGGGGGTCATGAGTTTAGATTAGAGGAAAGAAGATTTTGTTCCATTAGAACAGTGATTTTCAACCTTTTTACCTTGCGGCACACTAAATAAGATTTTAAAATTGCCAAGGCACACCATAAGATCCCCACAGGCCAAAACACATTGGCCCCCACAGGAAAAAAAGAAACCTATTGGCCCCCACATTAAAAACAATCACACTGGTCCCCACAGGTAACACAAATAAAATACATTGGCCCTTTACATGCAAAGAACAGAACAGTAAATAACATTTTAACTGGTGGTGGCTGTAAACAGGTTTGGGCATCTCTAGATATGGGGGCGCACTTGAGAACAGCTCAAGGAGTGTGCCACGGCAAAGTGGTTGAAAAACACTGCATTAGAAGAAAACATTTTTTTACAGTTAGGGCAACCAAACTATGTCGCCAGACACAATAAATACATTTAAAATAAGGTTGTACACACATCTATTGGTTAAAAACATACAGGGGTACAAACAATAATCACAATCTGTCCTTAAATCATATAAGTATACAATGCGTATAGCAAGGGATGCAGCTACTACACCAAGGTTGAACTGGATGGATGTGAGTCTTTATTCAGCCTTAAATACTATGTTACTACCGTGTTTCCCCGATAATTAGCCCTACCCCGATAATAAGCCCTACCCCAGATTTTGGACGCTGGTCCAAAATAAGCCCTCCCCCGAAATTAAGCCCTATCAAATTTCCCATGTTTTTTTTTTTTTTTTTTAACTGTAGCCCCCGCTCAGCCCCGCTGACCCCCGCTGACCTCCGCTGCCCTCCGCTGCCCTCCGCTCACCTCCTCTCACCTCGCCTGCAACACCGCGGCTCCCGTTCCCAGGGATGCATTGCGGTTGGCGCGGCGTGACGTCACGCCGCGCCAACCGCAATGCATCCATGGGAACGGGAGCCGCTCAGCTCAACGCATACAGACGGAGTCGGAGAGGAGTCCCTGCACAATAAGGTTTATACATGGCTTCAGGGGGGGGGGGGGTTTATACATGGCTCATGGGAAGGCAGGACTTGTCTGGGTCTTTCTTACTGAGAAGTTCATAAAAGGGAGATACCTGGTCCCAGTCACTAACTGTTTTAATGGAGCAGTGGGGCATGTTTTAAATAAGCCCTCCCCCGAAAATAAGACCTATGGTCTTTTTTGAGTGAAAAAAAAAAATAAGACAGTGTCTTATTATCGGGGAAACACGGTATGTAAGATTAAAAATACCTGACTCGAATTTTCACCTTCAAATATCAGCTAAACCTAAAGGTTCACAAACTATTGTCTCTCACAGATATGTGATATTGGATCATTTTCCACAATAAAAAAATAGCACGTCTAATTTTTTGTCTCATTTGTTTGATTTGATTATTTTTATTTTTTGGACTTGTAAAAATCTGAGATAGTTTGAGGCCACATTTTAGCAGAAATATAGAAAATACTGAAGGGTTCACAAACTTTCAAGCACCGCTGTATATTCTGAGTGCATCCTCAGTGGGGTTGAATAAAGCTGTCAAATAATAGAAAGCAATCAAAGCCTTCTGTTTCTAAGATATCAGACTGCTTACAATATGAATGTACATTTCCCTAATATTCCTTCTTAAAAACACATCTTGATATGTAAGGATCATGAACGCGGCTTGCTATGTTTTGTTTGTACAGTGTGTGTGTCTGTGTAATACAAGCTGACAGCATATTAGGGTTATTCCAGGTTCTGCTGTCTCCGAGGGTCATACGCCTTCTGCTGTGAATGCTAATCCTTTTAAGCATTCCTATGAGTAACAGTGTAAGTAGGGCAATCACTTTTGTGTTCCCTTCCCATTTACATCTTGGGTGAAGGAATAAAATTAATAGATTGCAGATACAGAACCACAAAGATCCACTGTTATTGCGAAATTATAAATTAAATTCAGGCAAAAGTTTTTCGTAATATATTTAGTCATATTTTACATTATGGGTAACAAAATAAAGCTCCAAAATTATAATTGCACAATTCCCGACTACCGCCGGTAGGCCAGCACCACAATCCCGACATCAGATAGGTTGCCAACACCTGAATCCCAATGGACAGAAGTTTGAATGTAAGTATAAAGGGGCAAGTTAGGGATAGTGAAACAAGTGCCAAATCGTATATGAGCGCTCCCGGGTAGCTGCCGGGGAGCTCAAGGGAAAGCAGGTCCGACTTGTTATTAGGGCAAATCAACCTTGTGTATGGGGGCATTTAGGTTCTGATTCAATCCTGATCGCATGGGCGCAAATTCGAGAGTTCAGTTAAGCCACCACCCTAGAGGGAAATCCCCTCTTGCAAATTAATGTGATTGCTGTGCAAATGAACATGTATGGCTCTACATGGAAAGCATGGCTTTTGAGGCAAAAATTCCCATTTATGGGTATGTTTGAAGAAACGCAGACATGCCCCGGTCTTTTTGGGAGGGTCCTTGTCTTAGCGTGTCTCAGATTATTAGAAGCCTCATTACTACTCACATTTGCACAGGCTGCAAAGTCTCTTTGATGTTCCAGAAATTGCAAATGGATAGCGGTTAGTGATACACTCAAAATGAATTAGCATATTTGCACAATAATGCACTAAGACGGAAATAAAAGGGGAAATGGAAGGGGAGAGAAATCATTCGATGTTCACAGGCCAGGCCTATAACAAAAGATTGCTCATGCGTATGTATGTTGCGCCCATGTGCGAGGATGTCGTGCGATAAAATCCTGCACATTTTTTTTTATTGCTGGCTGTACGCAAGTTGATTGACAGAAACCCGGCGTTTGGCAGTGGTAGCTGGCCATTTTCTGGAAGTGGCAGGGAAATCACAGGCATGCCCAGGCATTTGAGGGGAAGGGGTGTGGTGTCAGCTCTGGCCCTAATTTTAATACTTCTACCGCAGCAGATCCTGGGCTATGCACAGACTGCACACACTGGAAAAATCATTTCACGGTGTGCGTCTTGTGAATGGATTTAAATTCCTAAGCTATTTGCAGGCTTGCACGGGGTGGGATTTCACTCTGGAGGGTGCCGTATACCTGATCAGTGGCGGATTCAGGGGGGGGGGCACCCGGGCACGTGCCCCTCTGTCATTAATTTTGTAGATGAGGACCAGAGCATTCCAACGAGCCCAGCCCCATGTCTCTAGCCCCCCGGGAACCGGAGATATCACCTGGCAAAGCTGTAACATTTTTTCCCCTTAGGATAATATGGGACCCGTCAATTCCGACCCCCACCCGGTTCCAATGGCTGCCAGTTTCCCCCCTGGCATCACAGGAGCTTGTGGTTGATATCATTCAATTCCAAATCGCTTGGCCCTTTTAATATGATACCAGGATGGTCCATATCGGTCAATAGGTTCCAGAGATATAGCATGTAAACCGATTTTTTATTTTTGAAATGTAATTTCATGGCTGTTCATGTTCTTTGAGGGCAGATTACTCTGGAACCAAACGTTCCAGTTTCACTGGACCAAAATCATTCAAAGCCCACTCAAAAGTTCTTCAATATGATACTTGTCTCATGTAAATGGGTCAGTTTGTTCCGAAGATATAGCCGGTTAAATTAGATAACTGGTTAAAGGGGGGGAGGGGTGGTTTTCTCTCCCCCTCACACCAGAAAATGCAGGGACTAGGCTGGTGTAAAAGGGGTCAACCTGGAAATGCATTTTCTGGTGTGAAATGGGTATTATTTCAAATAGCTGGGACCTGCAGTGTTCGGAATACAGCCAGGCTCTGCCACTGTCAGTGGCTATCACTTCTGCCTAGCGGCGGCTGTCCCCCATTTACCACGAGCATGCATTCCCCGTTGGCAATGAGCATGTAATCCCACATGGCAACGAACATGGAACCTCTGGCAATGAACATGGAACCCTTGGCAATGAGCATGTAGATAAGCAGCACTTACTGTATGTAGCATAATTTTTAATAGGCATTATGGTGTTTGGCATAATACATAATGGACATCATGCCGTGTAACTTAACGTGCAATGGACATTATGGTGTAAATGTTTAATGAGCTCCTTTGGTGGACAATGTCCCTGTTTATGAAGCGTATTGTGAATTTTGGCTCAATCCGTGTGGCATTATGTGAATTTTGGCTCAATCCGTGTGGTATTATGTGAATTTTGGCTCAGTCCATGTGGCATTATGTGAATTTTGGCTCAATCCATATGGCATCTTATGAATTTGGCTCAATCCGTGAGGCATTATGTGAATTTTGGCTCATTCCATTTGGCATCATGTGTAAGGGGCAAGTATAATGGGGTCTAGTATTTTGTTACATAATGTGTAGAAGTTGTATATGGTGTTGTACACTACACTCAAGGACATTCCCCCTGTTGAGTGGCCACACCCCCTTTTCCAGAGCGCGCCTTCGGCGCGCGCACAACTACATCCTTCACTTTTGTCACCATGATGGGCCTGCGTACTTTAAATGCCAGGGCCTATTTTTAATCCCATTGCCACCCTCTCTCTGCTGCTCTCTTAGCATGTACACTGGCACCACTAACACTGGCCCTCCCCCACCTAAACCCTCTTTTATCATGGTGCCCCCCTGTCATTTTATCCTGGATCCGCCCCTGTACCTGATCACAGTGATCTGTAATTTAGCAGGGCAGCGATCAAGTCTGAATAACCCCCAATAGACCCTAAATATGTATTATTCAAACATGCACATTTATGGAGTCAACAGCTAATAAATAAAACAAACATGGTATGCAATAGCTGTTCTAAGAAATATTTAAATTTACTTTATCATTCATTATACAATGTATTACAATATTTTAAACTAAAAAACCCGATATAATTAAAATTGTAAATGAACTCCAGAATGATTTATGAGCCAAAAACTGCCCTCACCACTGCAATCAGCCTGTGGGGATGAAAAATCAATTATTGCATAGTAATAAAATGGAAGTACCAGTTAACATTGGTGTCCCAATAATAGTCCATTGCTTATTTACCACAAGGCTCAAGATGTAAAACTAATTTAATCATGGTATTAATTGCCAGGTCTTGGATGTAAAGCAAGTGATGTTTGTAAATTCAATAATATTCAGTAAAGTACAACAATTTAATATTATTAAAATGCCTGTAACAAAGAAAAAAAAATCTGTTTTATCGTATTCACTGTACATGTATAGAGATTTTAAATATTAGCACATTGTTCTGAATCAGATTTCAGTTATATCAGGGATGAAGCAAATAGATCATGCACTTTAATAACGAAGGATGAACTTGATGGAAGCAAGTCTTTATTCGGCCTTAACTACTATGTAACTATGTAACTATGGGCCTTATTCTGGTTCACTCTTTCTGACAAAATCCTTCTTAGATGGACAAAACCATGTGCACTGCAGGTGGGGCAGATGCTACTTGTGCAGAGATAATTAGATTTGGGTGGAGTTTTACTTCAAAGTGAGATCTATATTGCAGTGTAGAAATAAAGCAGCCAGTATTTACCCTGCACAGAAACAAAATAACTCACCCAAATCTAATTCTATCTGCACATTTTACATCTACCCCCTGCAGTGCACATGGTTTTGTCCATCTAAGAAGGATTTTGTCAGAAAGAGTGAACTAGAGTAAGGCCCTATGTAACTATGTAACTATGGGTCTTATTCTAATGCTGGCCACACACCTGACAAACTTTCCTCCAACCATCCAACTATTTGCTTGGATGGAATAAAAATATGGTACTGGATGTAATATTTACTTCAGAAATTTGCTCCCAAAATCTGGAAAAGCACAAAAACTGTCACTCAAGACACGACACTGTAATTGAACCTGTTTGATTTAACCCCTTCCTGACACAGCCAGTTTTTGCCTTCCTGACAGAGCCCTTTTTTTCAAATCTGACATGTATCACTTAAGTGGGGATAACTTTTTTTTGCTTTTACTTATCCCAGTGATTTTGAGACTGTTTTCTCGTGACACATTGTACTTCAAATTAGTGGTAAATTTGGGTCGATACAGTCTGTGTTTTTTTGTGAAAAATACCAAAATGTCGTAAAAAAATGGAAAATTTAGCAATTTGCAAAATGGAAAATTTTCTGCTTGTGAGACAAATAATCATACCACTCAAAATAGTTAATAACTAACATAGACCATATGTCTACTTTATGTTTCCATCATTATTTCAACTTCCTTTTAATTTTTTTGGACACTAGGAGGCTTAAAATATGAATAGCAAATTCTCAAATTTTCAAGAAAATTTCAAACACTGATTTTTTTAGGGACCAGTTCAGTTCTGATGTGACTTTGAGGGACTTGTATGTGAGACACCCCCATAAATGATGCCATTTCAAAAACTGCACCCTCACAGTATTCAAAACAGCATTTTGGAAGTTTGTTAACCCTTTAGGTGTTTCACAGGAATTAAAACAAAGTGTAGGTGAAATTTCAAAATTTCATTTTTTTTGCAGATTTGCAATTTTAATACATTTTTCTAAGGAACGCAGTAGATTTTACTAGAGAAATGTGACTAAAAATTGATTCCCCCAATTCTTTTGTTTTCATAAATATCCTATATGTGGCCCTAGTGTGCAGGTTGACCAAACCACAGGCTTCATAATAGAAGGAGCACCTACTTGATTTTGGAGCCTCCTTTTTATGAGATTATTTTTTAGGCACCATGTAGGTTTTTAGGCACCATAAGATGCTAAAATTTAGGAACCCCCCCACAAGTGACCCCATTTTGCAAACTACACCCCTCAGGGAATTCATCTAGGGGTATAGTGTACATTTCAAACCCCCAGGGGTTTCACCAATTGTGGTACAACTGGGCAGTGAAAATGAAAAATTAAATTTTTTACACAAAAATGCAGTTCTGGCTCAAAATTTTTCATTTTCACAAGGAATGAAGGAGACAAAGCACCCCAAAATCTGTGCCCCAATTTCTCCCGAGTACGGCAATGCCTCACATGTGACCAAAAAATACCATTTGGGTGCATGGCAGGACTCAGAAGGGAAGGAGTGATTTTTGGATTTTGCAGCTCAGATTCTGGTGGAATGTTGGTGGGTGCTATGTCGCATTAGCAAGACCCCCCAAGCACCAATACAGTGGAACCCCCCCACAAGTGACCCCATTTTGCAAACTACACCCCTCAGGTAATTCATCTAGGGGTATAGTGTACATTTCAAACCCCCAGGGGTTTCACCAATTTTGATACAACTGGGCAGTGAAAATGAAAAATTACATTTTTTTACACAAAAATGCAGTTCTGGCTCAAAATTTTTCATTTTCAGAAGGTATGAAGGAGAAAAAGCACCCCAAAATCTGTGCCCCAATTTCTCCCGAGTACGGCAATGCCTCACATGTGACCAAAAAATTCCATTTGGGTGCATGGCAGGACTCAGAAGGGAAGGAGTGATTTTTGGATTTTGCAGCTCAGATTCTGGTGGAATGTTGGTGGGTGCTATGTCGCATTAGCAAGACCCCCCAAGCACCAATACAGTGGAACCCCCCCACAAGTGACCCCATTTTGCAAACTACACCCCTCAGGGAATTCATCTAGGGGTATAGTGTACATTTCAAACCCCCAGGGGTTTCACCAATTTTGATACAACTGGGCTGTGCAAATGAAAAATTACATTTTTTACACAAAAATGCAGTTCTGGCTCAAAATTTTTCATTTTCAGAAGGTATGAAGGAGAAAAAGCACCCCAAAATCTGTGCCCCAATTTCTCCCGAGTATGGCAATGCCTCATATGTGACCAAAAAATACCAGTTGGGTGCATGGCAGGACTCAGAAGGGAAGGAGTGATTTTTGGATTTTGCAGCTCAGATTCTGGTGGAATGAATGGTGGGTGCTATGTGGCATTAGCAAGACCCCTGAAGCACGGTGAAATGATGAACCTAATAATCCATAGATGTGTGGTATATTTTAAAACACTCCTTTATACATAGGCCGGGTTTGTCGGGGCAAGTTTCACAGTGGAAAATAGTTTCCTTTCTTATTCCCTTTTTATAGCAAACTTTGCACCTTTTTTGTGTCCTGCCCTTTCTTGCAGTGGAGGGGATTTCGTTAGGAAAATGCTGCCCTGGTACAATACGAGGGCCAGTACTAGAAGTACTGGGGCCCTCTGCCTGCTGGTTCCCAAATATTAGGCCCTTTATGACTTCCTCTTGAAAGTGCATAAATGTCCCCCTCTGGCTGGTAGAACGGAATAGCACGTAAGCGTTATACAGTGCCATCTGGATGATATACACGGCCAGCTTCTTGTACCAGATTTTTGTTTTCCGCAGGGCACTGTACGGCTTCAGTACCTGATCTGAAAGATCCACTCTGCCCATGTACCTATTGTAATCTAGGATACAATTAGGTTTTGAGGTGTGGGTACTGGTACCTCGTACAGGGATGGAGGTGGTACTGTCTCCATGAATTGTTGTCAGTATAAGGACATCCCTCTTGTCCTTATATTTGACCAACAACATATTTTCGGTGCATATTCCCCTGCTTTCACCCCTTCTCATTACTTGGGCAATGTGCATTTTTGGGAGGCCTCTTTGGTTCTTACGCACAGTACCGCAAGCTGCTGTACCTCTTGAACCAAGGGCCTTAAACAGGGGGATGCTAGTGTAAAAGTTATCCACATAGAGGTGATAACCTTTATCCAGGAAGGGGTGCACTAAATCCCAGACAATTTTTCCACTAACACCTACGAGGGAAGGGGGGCATTCTGGCGGTTCAATTCTTGAATCCTTCCCTTCATATACCCTAAACCTGTGGGTGTACCCTGAGGTGCTTTCACACAGCTTATACATTTTTATGCCATACCTTGCCCTCTTACTGGGAAGGTACTGGCGGAATTTAACCCTTCCTTTAAAATGTATAAGGGACTCGTCAATACAAATACATTTTTCAGGGATGTACATCTCGGCAAATTTGGCACTGAAATGATCAATGACCGGCCTGACTTTGAATAGCCGGTCAAAGGTGGGATCATCTCTGGGTGGGCACAGTGTATTATCGGTGTAATGTAAAAATTTAAGGATTATCTCAAAACGAGCCCGAGTCATGGCCGTACGGTAAAATGGGGTGCTGTACAGAACATCTGTACTCCAATATTACCTAATTTCTGGCTTTTTTACTATGCCCATATGTAACACCAGACCCCAAAACGTCATCATCTCTACTGCATCTACAGGGGTCCACCTAGCAAATGATGACGTGGGGTTTTGAGCAATAAACTGCTGGGCATATAAATTAGTTTGGTCCACCATTAAATTTATAAAATCATCAGAGAAAAATAATTTGAAAAAGTCAATTTCTCTGAGACCTGCTGAATCAAATTGGATTCCTGGGATGGCCAAAAACTCAGGAACCTGGGGCTCAAAATTGTCTGGTGGTGGGGTCCATACGGAATCAATCATTTGGGGGCGGGTCTCCGCTGCTCTACGGGGGCGTCTTTGAGGGGGTCCCTCATCAGCAGAGGAGGAAGAGGAGCTTCAGGCGAATCCTTCAAATTCCCCGCTTGCATCACTGGCTGTGTCAGAGTCAGAGTCAGAGGCAAGCATGGCATATGCCTCCTCCGCTGAATACATTCTTCTGGATGACTGGGATGACATTTGGGATGCCATTTTTATTTTTGTGTTTCTGTAAGTGTAATATTTCAACACGTGTATAGTGTAGGGGGGGGTACAAACTTTATTTCAACACGGGGGGTATGTAGTGTGTAGTGTGTATGTAGTGCAGAAAAAAAAATACTTTATACAGGAATTTGATCCCAATAATAAAAAAAAAAAAATTGAAGGGGTTAAAAAAAAAAAAAAGGTCCTGCGCCAAAAATTGAGCACAGATGTTGGTCAGTAACGTCCGTCACTGAACAGCGCTCAAAGGCAACAGGACACCCACAAAAACAATGTGGGTGTAAAAACAAAAAAAAAAACAATTTAAAAAAAACTGCAGAAAAAAAAATGATATCAACCTGTGCCAAAAATGCTGTTCAGTGATTGTACGTCACTGATCAGCGGCCACAGGACACCCACACAAGCAACGTGGGTGTAAAAACAAAACCCCACTGCACTCTCCAAAAAAAAAAAAAACTGCAGATCAGTGATGCAGTGATGCACCACTGATTAGCAGTGAGGGGCAGCAGACACACAACCTGACAGGGTATATATATAAAAAAAAAACTGGACCCCCAAAAAGTTGCTGATTAATTAATTTAAACTGACCAGCACAAAAGGGGGGGCAGCAGGGGGGGCAGCAGTCAGTTGCACACGCAGCACAACCTTTGCTGCAACTGACAGGTATATATATAAAAAAAAAAACCCTGGACCCCCAAAAAGTTGCTGATCAGTTAATTAATCAGCACAATCAGCACAAAAGGGGGGGCAGCAGGGGGGGGCAGCAGTCAGTTGCACAGGCAGCACAACCTTTGCTGCAACTGACAGGTATATATATTAAAAAAAAACCTCTGCACCCCCAAAAAGTTGCTGATCACCTCAGATATAGTGATCAGCACAAAAGGGGGTGCAGCAGACACAAAATATAGCACTCTCTATCACTCTCTATCACTCTCTATCACTCTCTGTCACTATCTGTCCCTATCTCTCACGATCTGTGACTCTATGACACTGCAGCAGCAGCACACACACAGAAGTCACAAGATCACAAGATCCAGGAAGCATCCAACTGCTGGCAGCACGCTACCACCGGTGATCAGCGGTGATCAGGTAAGTATCAGGCAAGGATCAGGTATGTATCACGACAGATTGGCACGGTGACCGCTCTGCACGCAATTCCAGACCGGAATGGCGTCTGCAGCGCAGTCACCGTTAGTTTAAATCACGCGCCTTGGCTGTGATTGGTCCGTGGGTCCCATGGACCAATCACAGCCTTGGGGGCAGGTGGGGTGAGGTGTCGTCATCACCGATGACCCCCTCATGCCCCCTGACGCCCGGCGGTGATTGACACCTGTGTTACCGAGCGTCTGATTCGCCAGTAACACAGGAAACCGCTGTGAATGGCTGTTCACACTGAACAGCCAATCACAGCGATCGCCGACGGGGGGGCGGCATCGCAGCCCCCCCTGGGCATGCAGGGACATGTCTGCTGTCAGGGACAGCAGACATCGTCCCTCTGTCACTGCGTCTCTAGACGCAGTGGCACTTTGAAGTCATGACGTATATATACGTCATGTGTCGGGAAGTACATCCCGGCCATGACGTATATATACGTCAAATGTCGGGAAGGGGTTAAACAATTTAACTGAATGTTTTTGTCCATTTTCCTGGGTTCATGAGCACATTTTTGATTGTCATTTGCTCCCATCCAGTACCAGATTTTCATACCATCCAAGCAACTAGTTGGATTGTTGAAGGAAAGTTGATCTGATGTGTGGCCAGCATAAATGTGCAGAGATAATTAGATTTGGGTGAGTTATTTTGTTTTTGTGCAGGGTAAATACTATCTGCTTTATTTTTAAACTGCAATATAGATCTCACTTTGAAGTATAACCCCACCCAAATCTAATTCTCTCTGCACAAGTAATATCTGCCCCCCTGCAGTGCACATGGTTTTGTCCATCTAAGAAGGATTTTGTCAGAAAGAGTGAACTAGAATAAGGCCCTATGTAACTATTATCTATGTTACTAGTAGCCTCCTTATTGCTCATATGTGTGCATCATGCAGGCCATAACTAGGGATGTGTAATGGTACTGTTGACAGGAGCAGGGCTCTGAGGATGGCCCTGCCGCTTCCCCAATCACTGCTAAACAATATATGCAGGGCGCTGATCTCGTGCTTTACTTATGTTGTTGCATTCTGATTTATACTGTAGTTATTCCATCCTCTGTATAATTGCATAGTTAACTAATACAATTTCTAAATATATATATAAAAAATACAGAATATCTAGCACTGGAGTAGAAGCAAACACTATATACAGAAAATATAATAGAGAAACATTGAGATAAAATAATCTGCAATGGCCCCAGTTCTTCTTTTCAAATATACTTTTTTTGTTATTGATTTTCATTCAACTCCCAGGAGCGTGCAAGCACAGCAGACCATATAACAAGCAGACAAAATCCTACTTTGTGAACAGACTTTTATCTTACTGTACATTCTCAAAGGATGTTGTATCAAGATGAGCTGCTAAGGATTTCACATTTCTTCAAATTAAATTGAACCATAAGAACATCTTGCAAAGGGAGCTGTGCAGTCATTAGTGATGCAGTGTTCATCACATCTGGAAACTGCTGTGAATTACAGTAAGATCAGAAATGGTTATGGCGTCTAGACCCAACACAAGGTTGACATGCACAAAGTCGACACATGTGAAAATTTGTCATGGAAAAGTTTTCCATGCAATTCAGTCCTTCTTTGCAAAGTATCAAATTTACATACTAATACATGCACTCTGGAAGAGAATGGGAGTCATGTCGAAATGCTACTGTAAAGACTCAATCTCTGCTACTTCTCCATGGAGGCTTAATTTCCTGTACCAAGATGGCCACTGAGGCTACAACTGAGCATGTGCAGATCAGTCTTGGGACTGTGTGAAAGTCCACATTGAAGACAGGAGTCTTTAACTTAGCATCAGTGAGAACTAGAGCCGTGCGGGTTCGGTTTTACTCGCATTTACTCCCAAATCCGGATCAGAGCTTCCTTTTACTGCCTAGGGAGGTCTATGTCAACCCGCTCTGATCAACTCTGCACCATCTACCAGTGCGTAACAGTGAGCATGACTATATCTACTTTATTTTTAACAAAACCCCTCCACTGTTAAAGCACCTGGACTATTCTTAGTTGTAAGACATCTGTTGGTCTGATGCATCCTCAAGCCTGTACACACAAATTTCCAACACTATGTAGCAGAAGAACCAAAAGATTTGTTAGGTGTTATAAGTTCAAAAGAAGAAAATAAATCAGATAAACTAACAGGTTGTGGTTGTATACTGCCATAGGATAAGTGGGTTTTGGTTAGATTTGGGTTACATTTATTTTGTGACATCCAGCAGGAAATTTGTGGGTGGAAGTTATTTTTAAGATTACTTATTAAAGTTTTTCCTAAGTAAGAAGTGGTACGGAGCTGCGCAGGTAGTGGGTGAAGCTGCACAATGTACCTGAAGGCAGCCCTGGATGTAATCCTGTGTCTTGGAACCTGGACTAGCCTGTATAGTGTCGACACCCGGGGATTCCACAGTTCTTGTCAGTGCTGTGTCATGGTAGTGTCTTCCCCAAAAGAGGTGAGCATGGTGAAACATCCAGGCAGATAGGCAAACTGTGGGGTGGAGACAGCTGCAACCAGACAAGGGGCGCAGGCCATATATTGAACTCCCTCCTCCTACAAGGTGGCAAAAAAAAACAGGCTAGCCGAGAGGCAGTGGCGTAACTACGGAGGGTGCAGGGGGTGCAGCTGCTATGGGGCCCGGGCCTTTGCGGGGGCCCGAGGCCCCAGCAGGCTGTCCCCTGCACCCTTTTGATTTTTTTCTCAATTTTTTTGTATACTGTGGTGCGGACGATGAATGCGCCGCTGTCCCGGGTCTCCATTCAGCAGTGGAGACCCGGCGCACAGGAGAGCGGCATGCTGCGCTGCTGGAAAGATTCCCAGCACACAGGAGAGCTGGGGCACAGTAGAGCAGCATCCGGAAAAGACGGAGCTGCATGTGCCTCTAGCAGGAGATGCTGCACAATGAAGAGCGGGGGCTGTCTGTGATGCTGACAGGACAGGAGACGCTCTGCTAGGAAAAGCTGCTGGAGCTGCGCACGGGAGAGAGAGAGAACTGTCAATGTAAAAAAGAAGTGCTGCTGAACAGGGAGACCCAGCGCTGATGGCCGGTGAGAGGGAGGGGGGGGACCTGTTGAGAGGGGGGGGGGGGGGGGAATATGCCTGTTGCAACCCATTCAAGCCACTAATCTCCAGCCTCTCCACATTCCCCCTACCTTGCCTCCCCTCTACTCACTCTCCCACTCTCTTTTCCTTCCTCTATACCCCCTCCCCTCTCAACCTGAAACCTTCTCTCTCTCTCTCTCTCTCTCTCTCTCTCTCTCTCTCTCTCTCTCACTCATTCCCTGTCTCTTCCTAACACTACCTCTCACTCCCTCTCTCCTCCTTCCTCTCCATTACACTCCCTGTCTCTCCCCCTTTCTCTCTCCCCTTCTCAATCACTATCTTTCCCTGACACTCGCTCTCACACTCTCTCTCCCTTACACCCTCTCTCACTCCGTCTCTCCTCCTTTCTCTCCTTTACACACTCTTTCCTCCTCTCTGTCTTGTGACAATGGTGGGGGTGTGGGGCCCCTTCCAAAATTTTGCTATGGGGCCCACACAGTTCTAGTTACGCCCCTGCCGAGAGGTGCATTTTCCCCTCCCTCCATATGGGGAGCAATTAAAGGATAGGGGAGTGACATGTAAATAATAGCCACCCACTAAAAGAGAGCTTGCATAGACTTTTGAGAAAGGACTGTAGTTAGCTGCGTACACTGTTGCCTAGACTGAATGCTGCAGGCAAAGATAGTTTAAACATTTAGCTGCAACATAAACTCACACAGCTTGCCCAGGGACAGACAGTCCCTTTATCTGTAATTGCCGCTGAAGGTAATAAGTTGCATTTGGTAAGGAATGCTAGGACTGAGCTGCACATAATAAAACATCTAGTGCCTAGCAGGGCAACATGGATACTATAGACAGCTCTCATCAAGGTAAGAGTGCTAAAACAGCATCATTGTCAGATAGATATTGTTGCAGTAACAGTGCTGAGCCTTGAGGTAACCCATACTTGCCTACTTTTGAAAATGAGTTTCAGCGAGATTATAGTTGGTAATAGAGTTTTGCAAAGTGCCCCATTTAGGGGGTGTGTTATGCTCCACCCAAAGGGTGTGTCTAGTTCCATATATGGAGAGATTGTGAAAAGAGATTGTGAACGTGGCACCTAGAAGCGTGGGTGTGCACAGCTACATTTGAGAGGAATCTTTTCAAATGACTTATATCCAAATGTAGATGAGCCCAAAGCAGTTAGTAAGAGCTACTATACTTGGTAAAGTGCTGGGAAATGTATATATCTCTTTTTTCCACAAAAATGTAACAGTGTAATGTGGGCTAGATGACATGAGGGAGGTTCCTAGACTAATGAGGGAGAGAGGGAGATTGCTGCTATTTCAGGGAGTCTCCTACAGAATGCAGGAGGGTAGGCAACTATGAGGTAACCACAGCAAGGAGGAAACATATTGTAGGGCCTAATACAGACATGATCGCAGGGAAAATTTGTTTTTAAAATGGGCAAAACCGTGGGACTGATTCAGATCTGATCGCTGGGACTCTTTTGTGCCCAGGAATCAGGTAAATGCTGCCCCTGGGTTCGCAGCGGTGCACACAGGGGGAAATCCATTCACAATCACTCTCCTTCAAATGGCTTTCCCCCTGTTTGTAGCCGCTGAGTAAGTCTAGACCTACTCGGCACTGCAATGGCGGTGAGGAGATGTCAGCAGCCTTCCTTCTCACTGGCCAGGTGCTGCTAAATTTCATTGTTAAAACAAAGCAGCCGGTATTTACCCTGCACAGAAACTAAATAACTCCCCCAAATCTAAAGCCCCATACACACTAGACTCTATCGGCTATGGCAGATATTGTGAATGATATCGGCTGCGTGCATCGTTATCGATATTGAGTGTATATAATAGAAAATTATTGTTTAGAAGCCCCTTTCTGAGCAATATATTTCACAGTATTCTCTAGTGTTTATGGGGCTTAACTCTGTCTGTACATGTTACATTTACCCCACCTGCAGTGCACATGGTTTAGCTAATTTTGAGAATAAATTTGTCCCGCAATCAGGTCTGAATTAGGCCCATAGTTGCCAAAAGTTTACTGCTGCTGCAGAGTTACCAAGGGAATTATAACAGGGAAAAGTTTTCAGACAGGAAAAATCAACATTACCCTCTGGCTAGACAGAGCTACAGCAGTTAGGTTTCATCATTACATTCATGCAAACGTGATAACCAATACCGGGAACTACAAAACTGCTGTAGTTCAGAGGCGCAACATGGAGCCATGGCACCCAATGCAAACTCATGTTACGGCATCCCCTTCCCCCTGTATACCTACACAAACACGCGCGCACGTGTGCCCACTTTCCCCTAAAGTAGACAACTTCCCAATATTGCTTCATAACATTTAGGCTAATGACTGGCAAACTAAATGAAGAGACAGAGCAGCGGCACAAACAGGAGAGATGTATATGTCCCAGATGATATAGATGCAGAGTATCCATATTGTACTTACTGTAGATGGGATGTTGGTGGCATCATGATCATTTGATGAAATTTGCTATTTAAAAAAAAATAAAAAACCCAACAACAATGATGCGGCTCTACAGATTAAAAAATAAATACCACAAATCTGCAATATCAAGTCCTGGCATACATGGCACTGTATCATTATTTTTAAAAATGTTTCTATAGGTGCCCATACACAGTGCGATAGCACCGTGCGATGCCATGCCATGCGTCCTCCAGTGGGCATCGCATCACACAGTACAAAAAGTATGTGCTGCACATACTTTATGTACCGCATTGCCCCCAAATCACATGCAAAACGGATGTGTAGCGATGCGATCAAGCCGATAACGGGTGCTATCATTGCACCATGTATGGGCACCTTAATACATGTATGCTTAAACAGTACTTAAAATACTTAACACTATAAATGCAGCAGATAAATACAAGACAATCACCACCCTGTCATAATGCATGTCCTTATACACATTACAACACACAGTAGTAGTACTCCTTATACACATGATGTCACACAATAATAGTACTTCTTATACATGTTATGCGACACAGTAAACCCCTTATACATATTACACCACACATAAGTTCTCCTTATACACATTGTGACACACAGTAGAGCATAGGCGCCGGTTCTGTGGGTGCTCATGGGCCCGAGCACCCACGGAAATTGATGAGCCCCCACGGACCCAATCCCACTGCTGGGTCGCTGTATTAACTTGCTAATTTGCGGCTGCAGCACCCGCATCGCTGGACCCGCCGCCTGGGAAACAGTATGCCGGGATGGCGGGAAAAGTGTATTCCATCCGCAGAGTAATAGGTGGATGTGAGGCAGGCCAGCCTGTGCGTGCTCTGTGCATGCTGTGCACATAGCACACACTGACTGAGTAGTTCAAGTATATATATAATAAATGGCACAGCACAGCACCAGATGTATGCCCCAGCACAGAGGAGACAGTAGTACTACAGGCAGGTACACAGTTAGACTGTTCTCCTAAGCAGAGGAGAACAGAGTACACAGCAGCACTGAGGGAGACAGCCCTAGCAAATAAAATAATTAATTACAGCACAGCTCACCAGAGGTAGACCGCACAGAGGAGACAGTAGTACTACAAGTACACAGTTAGACTGTTGTCCTAAGCTAAGAACAGAGTACACAGCAGCACTGAGGGAGACAGCCCCAGCAAATAAAATAATCAATTACAGGCAGCACAGCACACCAGAGGTAGACCGCACAGAGGAGACAGTAGTACTACAAGTACACAGTTAGACTACTACACAGCAGCACTGAGAGATAGCACCAGCGATTGCAAAAGCTCAAGGTCAAGCTCAAGTTTAAGCCCCAGCAGCAGCACCAACACACCCTCTCCCAACCCACTACTTGACTGGAGTGAAGATGGCGGGCGCGGCAGCCGCTTATAAAGCCTCGCGAAATCCGACGCCGGGAGATGACGTTCTAATCACGCGGACGGACCGAGTCAGGCGGGAATCTCCGAGCGCTGCTCGGAATCGGGCTCGGAATGATGATGTCCGTGGGGGCTCGGATCTCTGAAATCGGAGCCCGCACATCTCTAGTGTGAACTGGTGAAACCATGCTCAGAGGCATTGTAAGTTTAACTGGGCACTGGTGAAATGAGGGGGCATGGCCAATGAAGAGAGACATTGCCAGACCTCCTGCTTTAAAACAAAAGAAAAGTCACATAGTTTGCACTGCCATGTAGCAGATGCACACGTCACACAATGGTGTGACGGTGTTTAATCCAGCGTGATGCATGTGTGATTGCGAACCTAGGCAAGGAGAAAAAGAAAAGGCTGCTGCTACATCTGTCTCTCTCCCCAGCTCAGACCTGAGCAGCGTGTGCTGGGCTGGGAGGACAGCTGCTACAGCAGCAGTTAGTTCTCTATCCCTGTCTACTGTAGCTTTCTGCAACGAGAGCCCCTCCAACAGGCCCGGCCTGGGAAAATTATACCCACTTTTCGCCTTCTCGTCACCACTGGCCTCGCCACAAGTATGCAGATCCATTAACATTGGCCTTGGAAGTGGTAAGACTCTCTTTACTGCCACTTAATACTGCTTGGCAGCAAAGTACCACTCAGATACTAACACGTCCTATTGGTAGAGTATGAACTATACAGCGGATCTGTTTTATAGTAGATAATGAGCTAAGTGAATATGAACATTTCCTAAAAATCTAATCTCCAATCATTACTTATAATTAGTATATTTCCGAGGAACTGCAGTTTTACCATGACAACAAACAACTTGTTACAATAACTGATTTAGCAAATCCTTGCTATCATGCTGTTACTGAGATAACGCAGAAGCATAAGCTTCAAAGTTATCTTTTTCTGTTTCTCCCCAGAGCACATTTACTAATTAATGTTGATTGTTAAGAAAAATCTTACATATTACTAAATATATGGTGGTTTAAAGATTACATAAATCAACTATTTAATTAAAATAAACTCTATATATTATGTGTACTGCAGTGCGTAATATGCCACCATTGTCTGTATTCAGCATGAGATTAAAGACTTGGGGGCTGAGCAGGATGCATTGGCGTCCATGCGTACCTCTCTATGGGCCCTATTCTGGTCGGTGCGGATATATCAGCGTGCGTTCGGCCCGCCGATGTTTTGTGTCTGCGCATGTGCAGAGGCGTCTCTGCGCATGTGCGAGCGGGGCGTACGGCCAAATCCCGCATGATATGTGAACACTCCGAACAGGGGGTGGAGAGGGGCGTGAAGGGCTATTTGGGCTCATTACCATATGCATATGCCCCGCGTTTCATGGGCGTTCCCATGCAAACGCTGGGCGTACGTATGGTAATGCGGCCGTGACGCACGTGTAGGGGGCGGACATATGACATCGCCGGATGTCAGTTGCCCGCCCAGATCCCTGCTTTTGCACGGAGAAATGTCCGTGCGGTCTGAGGATGCGGGAGCTGGTGGAGCACTCGGTCCTGCAGCCGATGGTCTGCGACCATCGAATGATGGGGGAGGTTCCCTTAGATGGAGGAGGCGTATTCCGTGTAAAATACACGTGCGGTCCGTTCGGCCAGCTTCTTGCCGCGTACGGACGGTGTTGGCGATCCGTATGGAAGGCGGGGTTTCGCACGCACGGTCCTGGCCGCATAATCGGATCCGGCCGCACCAACCAGAATAAGGCCCTATGTAACTACTGCTGGTGTACAGCCGGGTGTCTGGCAGTACAAGGACCGAGACACCACTTTAAGTTTCTTTAAACAATGAACTTGCCCCAGATTGCATGTGGTCTGGCCGTCCAGAGCCGGCGACAGGGGGGGGTCAAGGGGGACAAGTGTGACAGGCCCCAACTCATCCTACCGTCTGCCTACCTTACTCCTTCATGTGCCCCCCACCCTGGGCCCTGAAACAAAGATGGCATGGCCAATGGTAGAGCTTGTGGGGGGCAAAACACACTTTTTTGGCTGGGGGAAGCTAAATTTATAGTTACACCACTGGCTGTCTACTGGAATCGGAGCATAAGGTAGTAAGAAGCCTACCGCAGCCATGCAGCAATGCAGCAGCTGAAGAAGAAACTTAAAAATATGAGTTTTACTTTGATCCCTACAGGAATATGAGAATTACAGAATTTTGAACAATGAGTGGTGCCAAGATGAAGGCATTAGTTCAGAATAAAGGAACTCCTGCACACATGGTAGGCATATGATGTTCACTACAGATGTACAGCAAATTGTTCTTACAAGCAAATTATAAACAACTGTATGCACAAAACACTTGGCCCAATTACAGATATTATTAAATATGCCATAATATTATTACTGAGAGTCACATGTTTAGACTGCTGTGGTGCAGATAATTGTAGCAGAATCAGGAAGGAGCACGCCATTTATCTGCAGAGCCAAGTACAGGCATGTTTTTTTCATTTCACTGTAATTGTTGCCATGACTCTGCTGACATTCAGATCCGAATGAAATGAACATGTTACGGGACTTTAATTTCTTTCAACCCTACAGTATCTGTTGTAGTTTAGTGTAAAAGCATTAGTCAGTGACATCTGCTGATAAAAAAGAACAGACGTGGGGCCTCTAACAGAGTTAGACCCTATTTTACTTTCTCTCCAACTTGCTATGTATTCATGTCAGTTAGCGATCCGTATATTATGCTCGAACTGAAGTCTGAATCCGAGCAAAAATGCTTGAGAGTGCTGTTGCCAAAACGCAACACGATGATGAATAGAACCCAAACCAGAACACGATGTCCATGCACATCTCTAATTATACTTTCCACACCAAATCTAACCCAAGTAAATCATGTGATCACTAGTTAAAAACCTGTCAAAATGACAGACACAATGGCCGGATTATAGGGTAGATTTAATAAGCTCTGTGAAGTGATAAAGTGTCTGGTTTTTAACCAAGCCTATAACTTCACAGTGAGGAGCTGATTGGCCGGTGATAAAAACCAGACACTTTATCACTTCACCGAGCTTAGTAAATCTGCCCCAATGTTACTATGTACTGTATAAAATGTATGGGCATGCGCAATGGCAAAGGAACCTTGGTCCCTGCGCAGTATAATCATAGGAAATGCACAGTCTGCTGATAATTACTCTGTATTAAAAGCATTGACATTGGGCAAAATGTATTAAGCTAGTGGTTCCCAAACGTTTTTGAATCATGGCACCCTATAGTATCAGAGTTATTTTGCGGCACCCCCAAGTAAAACAAAAAGAAAATAAATATAAAATGAAGTAGATTGTGTTTATATGTCATCCTTAGGGTTAGTTATGTGTTGGTGGACAGGGCTGTGCCTCTGTTTGCACACATATTTTATTATTGGTAGCCACAAGCTACCAATAATTTTATAGACAAGTTTTGTCTATAAAATTCACCTTAACATTTTTGAATTGTTCCTGGACCACCAACTCAGGGCACCCCTGCAAGTGTTCCGAGGCACCCCAGGATGCCACAGAACACAGTTTGGGAACCACTGTATTAAGCCTTAACAAGTGGTAAAGGGGAGAGTGATAAAGTGTGATAAAGGACTAAAGGACCAGCCAATCAGCCCCTAACTGCCAGTCTGTGTTTGAGGAATGGCAATTGGAAGCTGATTGGCTGCTGCTTTATCACTCTTTATCAATCTCTACTTTATCACTTGACAAGGCTTAATACATTTGGCCAATTGTGTAGAAACATGAATTAGGCACTATATTTGTAGTTATGAAGGGTGGCAAGATAAAACAGTGGGAACCTTGGCCACACCATATAAAGATAGGAAAATCCAGAATTGGGCATCACGACTCAACTTTAATTGGCATAGCACTGTGAGAACATGTTTTATTCTAAATTACACCAAACTCCCCATTTAGTATATTTTGCACTAACAGTCAACTGTAGCTTACTTTTATGAATAATAACAAAAAATAAAAATGTTAAAGTTAAGTTCTCCTCTAGGGTAAAATGAGTCTCCATCATTAAAACCTATGTAAAATTTACTGGCAATAGACTGAACCCCATCCTTCCAATGCAGATTCATTTAAGATCAGATGGGTTTTATTGCAGTGTGTTCGATATTACAACAGTTCCCTTGTTCCCTTGTTATTTCTTCCTCTGGATTTAGAGAAGACTATTCATTTACTGAATATTGTTGTTCTGTACAGACACAAAACCTCCTTTCCACCAGATCCTTTAAGTTTACTTTGTAGCTTTTTTTTACAAACTCAATAATTTTAAATCATAATCTCAATATTCCCCAATACCTGCTTTGTAAAACTTTAAAGAGTAATTTGATATAGTTGGTAATTTTATTTTTAAATTTTCCTACGGGTTCATATTCCTTTGTATCCCGCAGACACTTTTCTTAATTTCTGTATTTATGCTTTAACAGGAATCTACATCCTTGACTATAAGTTTAATTATGTACCTTGTGGTTGGGTCAGATTGCTAGTGGGAAAATTATATGTTTGCTTAAGATTCTTAATTTATTACTATGTATGTGGTCCCTCTATCCATTCACAACATATTATATGCCATGGCTCAAACCTTTGTTTGGAAAGGAAAATGTCCAAGACTCATTAAGGAAAAATGTTCCTGTAGAAGATAAATTGAGGTCTAGAAGCAATCAAACAAGTTGTCCAATAAAGTGTGTAGGCTAATTGGCTCACCCACAACCAATCTAAACAGCTGCTATCTTTTGAAATGATATTTTTTATGATCTGCTATGGATTAACAAACCTATAAAGGCTCCAATTTACATTCCATGTTCAACACTGTTGATACTCTCACCTTTCCATCTTCCGCCTCTCTTAGTTGATATTGGATTTGAAATAGTTTTTATGGCACAGACTATGATAGCTCTAAGATCAAGGGGATAGGATGTACCATACTAAAGGCCAGATTCAGAGTCCTTGTAATTCTGCCCCACCACCCTGGCGATTACACGCCCCCCGCCGCCCTTTCCTCTTGCAACCATGCCAGAAAAATCATTAGATGGTCGCCATCCTTCAAATGATTTCTCCAAGGCTCGCAAATATGTCAGTGGAGACTGACTTATATTTGTGGGTTTCTGGCTGAAGACGTCATGTGAAGCCGCCCGCTCCTGGAAACCCCCGTCACACCGCCACTTACATGGGTACGCCCAGCATTTGCATGGTAATGCCCATGAAATGTTGGGCAATCGCATAGGCGACACCCGACTCCGCTGCCCCACGCCCCCTGCTCGCAAAAAATATATATATATGGTTTTGCCCTGTTAATTAGCGCCTAAAAACAGTAATGAACTATCACAGCAGCTCTACCCAAATAGTCCCCTGTTAGTGGGAACATGAGATGAATGTTTTAAAGGTTTTTTGGGGTGGGGAAGGTGCTAAAATGTAACCTTTTGAAACATAAAAAGGGGTTAAAGAGTGCTAAGTATTGAATAATTAGTGAACACCTGAAAAATTGAAACGTTAGATAAAATGTGCTTTTTTATATAAAAACAATGTTATACTCCTTTTAGAGATAGTTTAGAGAAGGTTCCCGGTGCAGCACTGTCCCTGTCCTTCCCCTATTGATGCAGCAGTGTTCCTCAGCCACAGAGTGGCTGTCTGCTGTAATGGTGTTAGCTTCAGATGGCTTGTGGGATTTTGCTGCAAGTCGTCTTGCTGACATCACAGTCGGGTTCGGGAAGCGAGCGGGTGTAGGAGCTGGAGGGCGGCTATGCCAGAGAACCTTTATATTGGAAAGATTGTTTGAAAAGATTCTATATAAAACACAATTTATTAAAATAATATCATTAAACAATGATGTATACAGTCTCTTTTTAAAACACAATATAAATTTCAAGTGCAAGATACAGGTTGATTTACATCATTATTGATACAGAAATACCACACAGACTCTGTCCACCTTATGTGATCTATATAATTTATATATAGTTGCATAGTGATGATATACTACTAACCCGAGCTTTTATAGCATAATAATGTCCTTATGTCTTTATTTTATATATGATTATCAAATAATGATTTTAAATACAACACATTTTTGATAGTATTTAATATACTAATCCTCAGGTAGGAGCCATTTCCATTCTCTTCATATGGTAGAAGGGAAGTGGAGTTATATATGTATATATGGTTCTCTCCTCCAAACGGAAATCCCATTGCCTCCAATTGGCCATAAATGATCAGTTATCTGAAAATCTTTTATGACTTAAAAAAGGAAATCCCATTGCCTTTAATTGAACATTAGGTACTTGTTTCCTAGCAGGGCGCCCACTAAGCTATTTGCTTAGTGGACTATTCTGCGTAGTGCGTAGTAGAGATGAGATGTGAGATGAGATGTGAGATGAGATGTGATGTGAGATGAGATGTGAGATGCGATCTCAGTAGTTCATATGGTAAAACACCTAAAACAGCACCACTCTCCACGTCACCCCAAAGCGTGGCGAGCGGCATCGGAACGCGTGTCTGACCTTTTCATACCCCCACTATCCACGTCGGCATGGCGTTGATTTTATATAGTGTGGCGAAGGGCAGCGAGCCACTGAGCCCGAAGCGTGGCGAGCATAGCGCGCCCCGCAGAATTATTTACATGTATTCTGCGTCCCCTCGCGGTGCTCGCTGCGCTCGCCATGCTTCGGGCTCGGTGGCTCGCTACGCTCGCCACACTATATAAAGTCATCTCCATGCCGGCATGGATAGTGGGGGTATGAAAAGGTCGGAAGACGCGTTCCACTGCGCTCGCCGCGCTTTAGGGTGACGTGAAGAGTGGTGGTGTTTTATGTGTTTTACCATATGAACTATTGAGATCCCATATCTCACATCTCACATCTCATCTCACATCACATATCTCATCTCACATCACATCTCACATCTCATTCCACAAAAAAGGGCCATGCGATGCGATTTCACTCAGGGTGCAGTGAATAAATTAACTAAATTAACTACTGAGCGTACGTAGGAAATCTGGGCGCCCTGCTAGGAAACAAGTACCGAACATTAATTATAATTATCAGAAAGTTCTGGATAAACTATAAAGAAATTTGTATACAACTTAATAATGGAAAATTTGGTTTAATTTGATTCATTGTCTGTTTATGCACCGAGAGGACACCAGGGGCTGCACCAGGACACCAGGAGCTGCTGGTATAGGCTGGATGGCCCTCTGTAGACTTTGCAAATATACAGGGGCGGATCCAGGACAAAATGACAGGGGGGGCACCATGATAAAAGAGGGTTTAGGTGGGGGAGGGCTAGTGTTAGTGGTGCCAGTGTACATGCTAAGAGAGCGGCAGAGAGAGGGTGGGAATGGGATTAAAAATAGGCCCTGGCATTTAAAGTACGCAGGCCCACCATGGCAACAAAAGTGAAGGATGTAGTTGTGCGCGCGCTGAAGGCGCGCTCTGGAC
Organism: Crinia signifera; assembly: GCF_055691185.1. Classification (NCBI taxonomy): domain Eukaryota; kingdom Metazoa; phylum Chordata; class Amphibia; order Anura; family Myobatrachidae; genus Crinia; species Crinia signifera. Next base: position 238,359,712 of record NC_139219.1, on the reverse strand, counting down.
AAGGGGATGTGGCCACTCAACAGGGGGCATGTCCTTGAGTGTAGTGTACAACACCATATACAACTTCTACACATTATGCAACAAAATACTAGACCCCATTATACTTGCCCCTTACACATGATGCCAAATGGAATGAGCCAAAATTCACATAATGCCACACGGATTGTGTCAAAATTCACATAATGCCACACGGATTGAGCCAAAATTTACATAATGCCACACGGATTGAGCCAAAATTTACATAATAACACACGGATTGAGCCAAAATTCACATAATGCCAAATGGAGTGAGCCAAAATTCACATAATGCCACATGGATTGTGTCAAAATTCACATAATGCCACACAGATTGAGCCAAAATTCACATAATGCCAAATGGATTGAGCCAAAATTCACATAATGCCACATGGATTGTGTCAAAATTCACATAATGCCAAATGGATTGAGCCAAAATTCACATAATGCCTCACAGATTGAGCCAAATTCATAAGATGCCATATGGATTGAGCCAAAATTTACATAATGCCACACGGATTGAGCCAAATTCATAAGATGCCATATGGATTGAGCCAAAATTCACATAATGCCACATGGATTGAGTCAAAATTCACATAATGCCACACGGATTGAGCCAAATTCACATAATGCCACATGGATTGAGCCAAAATTCACATAATGCCACACGGATTGAGCCAAATTCACATAATGCCACATGGATTGAGCCAAAATTCACATAATGCCACATGGATTGAGCCAAAATTCACATAATGCCACACGGATTGAGCCAAATTCATAAAATGCCATATGGATTGAGCCAAAATTCACATAATGCCACACGGATATGAGACAAAATTCACATAATGCCACATGGATTGAGACAGAATTCACATAATGCCACACGGATTGCGCCAGAATTCACATAATGCCACATGGATTGAGCCAAAATTCACATAATGCCACACGGATTGAGCCAGAATTCACACAATGCCACACAGATTAAGCCAAAATTCACAATACGCTTCATAAACAGGGACATTGTCCACCAAAGGCGCGCATTAAACATTTACACCATAATGTCCATTGCACGTTAAGTTACACGGCATGATGTCCATAATGTATTATGCCAAACACCATAATGCCTATTAAAAATTATGCTACATACAGTAAGTGCTACTTATCTACATGCTCATTGCCAAGGGTTCCATGCTCATTGCCAGAGGTTCCATGCTCATTGCCATGTGGGATTACATGCTCATTGCCAACGGGGAATACATGCTTGTGGTAAATGGGGGACAGCCGCCGCCACGCAGAAGTGATAGCCACTGACAGTGGCAGAGCCTGGCTGTATTCCGAGCACTGCAGGTCCCAGCTATTTGAAATAATACCCATTTCACACCAGAAAATGCATTCCCAGGTTGGCCCCTTTTACACCAGCCTAGTCTCTGCATTTTCTGGTGTGAGGGGGAGAGAAAACCACCCCTCCCCCCTTTAACCAGTTAACTCATTTAACCGGCTATATCTTCGGAACTAACTGACCCATTTACATGAGACAAGTATCATATTGAGGAACTTTTGAGTGGGCTTTGAATGATTTTGGTCCAGTAAAACTGGAACGTTTGGTTCCAGAGTAATCTGCCCTCAAAGAACATGAACAGCCATGAAATTACATTTCAAAAATAAAAAAATCGATTACACGCAATATGTCTCTAACCGATTGACCGATTTGGACCAGCCTGGTATCATATTGAAGGCCCAGCGATTTGGAATTGAATAACATCAATCTCAAACTCCTGTGATGCCAGGGGGGGAACTGGCAGCTGTCGGAACCGGGTGGGGGTCAGAATTGACGGGTCCCATATTATCCTATGGGGAAAAAATGTTACAGATTTGCCAGGCGATATCTCCAGTTCCCGGGGGGCTAGAGACATGGGTCTGGGCTCGTTGGAAAACTCTGGTCCTCATCTACAAAATGTATGACAGGGGGGACACGTGCCCGGTGCCCCCCCCTGAATCTGCCACTGCAAATATATTGACAATGATTCAATGTGAATAGTCAATGTTTTGGGCTATTACACTATCACATTGATTCATTGTCAATTTATTTGCAAAGTCTAGAGTGCCGTCCAGCCTACACCAGCATGCATGTAATATATATATATATATATATATATACTTGCTTCTGGTGGCCCGGCACTCTCCCCAAAGATTCAGCAGGCCCCGGTGCCCTCCCGGATGGGTATGTGTAGATAGGCAGGAATGGGCGGCACTCGGAGGTAACTTTCAGTGATTTATTTAAGGTGCGGCAAAGACCAACGTTTCGGGATGCAGTAACCCCTTTGTCAAGGTGCTCAAAGATAAACAAGTGCAGTACAAAACATCTTACCTAAATAGGTGAGTGAGGACACTCCTCCCCGTCCATCCCCATCCATTCGCGCCATCCAGAACATCCCGGTGCGGAAGTGAAGAGGGGAAAGGCGGAAGCTGTCAGACGCTACGTGTCGCTGGCACGCTGGTGACCCGCATGCTGTTGGTTGTCAAGGCAACCTTCCGGGAAGGGAGACGCTTGCACCGTCTGTTCTGTGAGACGCGGGTGGTGCTAGAAGGGAGGCATGGAGAAATGTTTACATATACAAATACGTGTCACAAACAGTGTTGTAAATAAACAATTGACAATAGGCATATATTACTGTGATCATGCAAGGTATAAAACATACTGAGGTGCCCTGTGCGTGGTCACAACTACGTGTGCACACTATTAAGACGCTCCTGTCATTCTGGCAGAGGCGACCGCTATATTGAACGGAATAAAAAGGGTGCCTGAGTATGAACAAGTGAGAGGTGACATGTATATATAGTAAACTGGGCTAAAAAGGTGATTCCAGTGACTAACGAGGGGAGAGGGCTGTATTTAAACTGCAGCTTCAATCTTAGATTGCAGTCAGCTATGGGACACTTAATCTAGGGTTCACTGTTCGGGTCCCGACAGTGGGCCCTGTCTATCGCCTGGTGGGCAGCGATGGGCCGTGTGGAGATGCAGGTGGATGAGAGTGGGCCAGGGTAGAACATAATACAGGATAATTGGTCAGGAGTTGTAGATGGAATTTTCAGGATTATAGAAAGACGGACAGTGGCAGCCTGTCGTTAAGTCCCTCGGGTTTGATGGTATTAAGGCGGTGGATCCACATGGACTCCAGCTTCAGCAGTTTGAGATCCCGTTTGCCCCCTCGAATGGAGAGTGGCACATGGTCCACTAGCATGTGTTTGAGTTCCGACAGTTTGTGTTTGTGGTCCCCAGAGTGCTTGGCCACTGGTTGCTCCTGGCTGTTGTTTTTCTTCCTCGGGTGCAAGGCTTGGCTAATGGCGATCTATGGAGGGCCATTCTTTCTCTGGCTGTTCGAATTGTTTTGCCCACGTATAACAAGTTACATTGGCATTTAATAACATAAACGACATGCGTTGACAAACAGCTCAACACATGTCGTATGGGGAAGGACTTGCCACTACGGGGATGTACAAAGGCCGGGCCCGTTAGCATATCCTGGCATGTAGTGCACTTAATGCACTTATAACACCCGTTGGCCCTGGATAGAAAGTTCTGTGGGGGCTGACTAGATTTCCCAAAGTCTGTGATGTCGTTGTGGACTATAGTGTCCTTGATGCTACAGCCCTTTTTGTAGCACAGCATGGGGACCTTGTTGTTAAGGCCTGGTAGGCTCTTGTCAGTCTTAATTATGGGCCACAAGGCCTTGGTCAACCTGGGTAATATGCTGCTGGACGTGCTTAATTTCACTACAAAGGGTAAACGATCCTCTCTGATGTTGTTTCTAGCACTGGCTTTGGGTGTCATCAGTGTTTTTCGATCCATCAATAGGACCGCTTTCTGTTGTTGTTCCAATTGGCGTGGATTTTAGCCCCTGTCAGCAAATTTGGCACTGATGCCCTCTAGGATCCCTGGTAAGGAGTCCTTGCCGCTGACAATTCTGGCCGCTCTGACCATTTGTGATCCAGGTAGGGCCTTCTTCAGTACCACTGGGTGGAAGCTGTTGGCCTTTAAGGCTACATTGCGGTCCGTGGATTTTGTGTACAGGCTCGTAGACAATGTGCCATGATTTATTTGGACCAGAACGTCCAAGTAGCTGATTTCTTTTTCTGACCATTGGCAGGTCACTTTTATGGGCGATTGTCTACTGTTGATATTGTGTACTAAGGCTTCCACCTTATTGGAGTTTCCAGTCCAGACCATAAAGAGGTCATCAATGTACCTCGTTAGTGTTAGGATCTTGCCCATGGCTAGGGGGTTCTTGTAAAACATCTGCTCCTCCTGTCTGAACATGTAGATGTTGGCAAAAGATGGAGAGATGGGGCTCCCCATTGCACATCCCGATTTCTGTTTATAAAAATTGCCGTTAAACAAGAAATAATTTTTTGTCAGGGTCAGCCTCATGAGGTTCATGAATAGATCCAAATTGAGGTCCGTCATAGAATTACTAATCAGAAACTCCCTCATAACATCCAAGCCTTCTTCCTGGGGGATACTAGTATACAAACTGGTTATGTCCATGGTGACTAGCAGGGCCGAGTCTGGTATACATGGTAGCTCAGCCAAGACATTTAAAAAATCGGTGGTATCGCGTATACGCGATACCACCGTTTTTTTAAACGTCCTGGCTGAGCTACAGTACCATGTATACCAGACTCGGCCCTGCTAATCACCATGGACATAACTAGTTTGTATACTAGTATCCCCCAGGAAGAAGGCTTGGATGTTATGAGGGAGTTTCTGATTAGTAATTCTACTAATTCCAACCCCCCCCCCCCCCACTGCTACATATAATGCAAAGTCTGCATGCACAGATCACCGGAAATTCAGAATTAGCCCCACAATGTGGAGAGCTATATCTAACTATAACATTTGCAGAACGATTTTGAGGAGTGTATTGACCATGGTGACAGCCGCTCTGACCCACCTCTTATATGAAACCATGGTATAGGTTGTACTCCTAGGTCACACTGTATGTGGAATTGATTGTTTTATGTGCATGTATTATTATAACAATATGAAACTTGTCTAAATGTATTTATTTGATTACTTTATTTAATGATTTTTTTATTTCTACACTTGGTGAGCCTGTCTGTTCTCTCATAATGGACAGCAGACCCTTTTACTATTTTCATGTTGAATCATTTAAAGAATAGGGATACTTTTCCAAGTGCCGTGAATTGATGGTGTTTTATATTCATGTCCCACATAACTTTCCATCATACAAATGAATGTCCCGAAATGAAAATGAGATGACCTAAATCATCTTCCACAAATAGACCATAATAATACGTTCTGCTGAGTCTGAATCCCATGTATCCAGGCAGCTGTGTATTTTTCTAATCAATGAATAAAGACATAAAATCCTACTAGCATTTTATACAATGACGTATTTTAGTGTACTACTACTATACAGGCGTATCTCCATATTACTGTGCATGGCAGGATTTGGATGTGGAGGATAAAATGAATAGATTCCTTTTTAGGAGGATTTGCGCTAGGGGAAATTCAAGCAGCTTGATGTTTTATATATAGATAATGTAACCAATCCATGTGGGGTGCACAGCGTTTATCAAGCGCAAAGGGAAGAGGGGGTGGCTGGAGTTACAATGGGTACGATGAAACAGTGGTAGAGAGTAATCTAGATTGAGTATAAAGAGAAGGAATAGTGAAGGCAATAAAAAATAAATAAAAATAAATAAAATAATATAAGTTTGACCAAACTAAATGTTTACACTCCTTATTGGAGTTGTGGATGCTGTCCAGATAATGGGGGAGACTTAAGCTGGCTTACCCTGGACTATGTGTTATTATGTCGCTAGCCGCAGCTTTGTAAGCTTCCGGCGGGACTCCGGAGGTTTTCAGGGGTAACGTCACCTGCCAATAGCAACCATGAAAAAATAGAAGAAATAAAACAAAAAAAAAACACTGGCATATCCTTTTACTGGATGAAGACTTCAAACAAATACTCCCCCCAAAACCACAAACAATCTACCGGAAAGCTGCAAATTTGAGACAGAAACTCACAAAAAGTTATCTACCACTACCAGAACCAAAAGGAAAAAAATGAGTAACGGATTCTTCCACTGCACAAAATGCAAGGGATGCCAGAATAAAAAAAACGGACCAAAACCCGTAAAAGCATTTCTCTCCAATCAGAATCAAAAAACCTTCCAAATAAAAGAACACATATCTTGTGAAACAGAGGGAGCCATATATCTTCTTGAATGCCCATGTGGATATCAATACGTGGGCCAAACGAAAAGAAAAATGAAAGTACGGATCACAGAACACCTTTATAACATCAAAAGAGGACTACAAACCCACAGTGTATCATCACACTTTCTAGAAAAACACAAAAAAGATCCCAAAGGCCTCACTTTCATGGGTATTCAACATGTACAACCCCATTGGAGAGGAGGAGATACAGTGTCCAACTTGAAAAAAATTGGAAATATACAATGAAAGAAATGGATATATACAATGGACACTCTCATACCAAAAAGGTCTAAACATCGACATTGAACTTAAAGCTTTTCTCTGAACCCTTGTCAAATCCTCCCCAACTGCCTCCCCTTGTTACTCCATGTATCATTTTATTTGGGTATCTCTTTTCTACTTCACAAATATTTCTTTATTCTCATTATTTTTTTATTTTTTATTTTTTTTTATTATTTTTTTTTTAGTTTTTTTTTTTATTTCTAGTTATTTTTATTCTTATTTACTACTTTTACTCTCAATATTTTTTATTTATATTTTTAAACAGAAAGACCAATTGCCAGCTCAGAACCTAAGAAAACCATGAGGTTCCTGCTGGCCGGATTACAACTTCCGATTTTAAACTTCCGTTTTATCAATAAAGATTATACTATTTAAAGGAAAAAAATGAAGCCAAAACATCCTTGAAAAAGCACCTGAGCGTGTGAAACGCGTTGGTTAAACCAAGAAGTCCCCAGAAGGAGAGACAAAGCAAGCCCCGCCAGTGCCGCTACAAGCGCAAGTGAAAAGCCGGCAGGTGACGTCACCCCTGAAAACCTCCGGAGTACCGCCGGAAGCTTACAAAGCTGCGGCTAGCGACATAATAACACATAGTGCAGGGTAAGCCAGCTTAAGTCTCCCCCATTATCTTGACAGCGTCCACAACTTCAATAAGGAGTGTAAACATTTAGTTTGGTCAAACTTATATTATTTTATTTATTTTTATTATTATTTTTATTTTTTATTTTTATTTCTAATTATTTTCATTTATTTTTATTTTCATTTTCATTTACAACTTTGTATAAACTCTTTACCTTTTGCCTTCACTATTGCTTCTCTTTATACTCAATCTAGATTACTCTCTACCACTGTTTCATCGTACCCATTGTATCTCCACCCACCCCCTCTTCCCTTAGCGCTTGATAAACGCTGTGCACCCCACATCGATCGGTTACATGGCAGGATTTACCTAAAGAAAATGTATGAGCTTTAAATTGTAGTGAGAAATGATTGGACTCTGCAAAGGCAGACTTTGGAAGTTCATGGGTCTCTAGGTATTTTATCTTTTAAAACAAATAATTTACATTTCACCCAAGAAATTGTATTGTATCTCCTCAAGATACTCTTCTATGATGTCACAGTTAACAAACATTATTTAATAATGAATTGGAAATGGCCATAATTTTTGTCCCGCTATTTAACTCACCCATATGATTTGTTTATGAATTTTTCTGCTCCCTCTTTTTCTATGTAGAACTCCCTGTGTTATGTTTGAATATTTACATAAAATTTTGAACTTGACTCTGGGGTAACTCACTTTCAAAGTATATAGTCAGCAGACAGAAGAAGAAAAATCAATGTGTGTGTATTAGTGAGTGATGAATATTATAGGAGTAATGCAGAGATGCTGAATGTCACACTTACTGTGGAAGTACTGGGACTGGCTATTATGACCACAGCTGTGTATTACTGATTATTACTGTCAGTTTGTTAAAGGGCCTACACACGTAGTGATGTAGGGGCATTTTCTAAATGATCTCACTAGATCGCTTAGAGAATTCCCCTACATCGCTCCACGCAGGGCATAAAGTAGTTATGCAGAGGTGGGTGAACTCATTACTCAGTTCCACCCCATTCCCCTCACTTTAACCCCTGGCTCCACGTGTTTGGGCCATAGCGATAGAGGTGCACGGCCCAGCTCATTGCTATTGCCTGGCGATTAATGATGCTAGATATTAATAAGTTAGGCCTAGTGTTCTCACCGGATAACACTGGTCTTGACAGATCGCTTAGTACACAGCGCTGACAGAACACTCACTACATCTCCCCGTGTGTAGGCCTATTTAGATTTTGCGTTGTTCAGGGCAAAATTTTTCCCCATAGTGACTCTATAATGATAGCTATGGTCAGTGGCAATGTATATTATAGCATGGTTTTGACCTGGATCTTTGGTTGGCTATGTAAGATTGATAGAGATATTAAAAAGAAATCTGTTGCCCTGTGTAATATCTGTGCTTTCCCCTATCAACAAAAGTACACAACTAACCAGAAACATGTTGCCAACTACAGAATCTGAAGTAGAGGAGATAAGAGCTATCTTATACAAAAAATGTAATTTGGTATTTTGATGTACATGCAAGTGAGGGAGGGCACCTGGACATCACACGCAGTGAGTGGTGTTAGGTAGCATTTCCGGAAACCTGGGAAATATACTGTGATTAGAACTGAGGAGCAGATGAAGATGACAGACTGTAAGAACCACCAACAGGTGCTTTATCTTTAGCAGAAGCAGAATATACAATGGCGATGACTGAAGCAGCACAGGAGACACTTTGGATTAAAAGTACTATTAGCTGAACTAAAAGTTTTAAAATCTCAAGAAGCTTTCAACATCCTATGCAACAACAAAGTGCTACAGACCGGTCTACTAGTACAAAGCACCATGGTGGATCAACAGCCAATAGGTTGACCACTATTGGTCGACAGACAATAGGTCGACACATGAAAAAAGCCTGCATGCGTTAGGTCGATATGGACAAAAGGTCGGCACAAGCAAAATGTCGACCTGAAAATGTTCAACATGGGAAATTTTTATGTACCCCAACCCCTTTTTTATGTTATGTGATAGATGTACATCAATTGTGATAATAATGATTAAATATTAACCTTTTGAGAACAGTCTATATTATTGGAACAACTAGCGCTGGCACATCCTCTGTTTTATTTCTTTACATATTTTTGGGTTTGACAACCTAGTGCCAGATGCTATTGATAGCGCACCACTCCACTCCCACCTTTTTCCATTTATAAATAGAAGTAGGTGGCTTTTCAAGTGTAGATGTTAGGATTCTGAGTGGAAATAAACAGTTCCCGGTGCTGATTGTAAGAGCCTGGTGGCTATTACATGGATATGGAGATAGGGCTATTTATCAATCAGTGATATTTGCTAACCATTTATGATTTTAACTTGATGGTTTTTTTTATCAATGGCGGAAGACCGGTGAGTCTAAATCTTCCATGTTTTTGAGGTCATGTTCTCATAATGGGCCTTATTCTAGTTCACTCTTTCTGAGAAAATCCTTCTTAGATGGACAAAACCATGTGCACTGCAGGTGGGGCAGATGCAACATGTGCAGAGAGAATTAGATTTGGGTGGGGTTTTACTTCAAAGTGAGATCTATATTGCAGTGTAAAAATAAAGGGTACTTGTGTAGTTTCACGGCGCCAGCATGGCGCCGTGCGTCTGAGTCCCCTTGCGGGTCTCGCTTTGCTCGCCAATGCTGGAAGGATTTTGTCAGAAAGAGTGAACTAGAATACGGCCCAATGTTAGGCACCATTTTGGTCTCCTTTCTCTTGTCTATTCTCTCTGTTTGGATTAGTGTTTAGTGTAGTGGATTAGTGTTTTATATTATTCTCTCATTGTTTTAATCTACATGTAAAATACAAAAAGAGTCAGATAAATGCAGACTATTTTGATTCATTCTTCAACAAACCAGTAAACTGTGTCTCTCTCTCAGAAATAGCAGCAGGACTTCTTGGTAATAAAACAGCAGTACTCATATTGAATATGCAATAATTGTTCAAATGTTCTGTCACTTTTTATCTACTATCTTGTTCATATGGTTCACTGTAAAATCATGTGCTCTTCTTATGTGGGTTTTACGCCCTGTGTATCCTATGTCATCCGCCTTTATCTCTACGCCAAATAAGAGTAGAGTATCACAATCTTAGCTTCTGCTTCAGGAGGATACTGTATATAAGTACAATGTTCATTATCTTATTATATACTTTGGTGGAATGATAAAAATATGGATTTACATATTATTGTTTTAATGGTGAAACGATAAAAAGATGGATTTACATATTATTGTTTTACTACAATGAAACATAATACAGATTTCACATACACCAGTGGTTCCCAAACTTTTTTGAATCACGGCACCCTAGAGTATCAGAATATTTTTCAGGGCACCCCTAGGCCAAAATTTTGTTACCAAAAATAAAAAAAATAATTAAAGTTTTGCTTAAATGTCATCCTTAGGTCCAGTTATATGGTGAAGAAAATTATTCACCATTATCCACATATTTTATCATTGAAATCATTAGGAACTAGAAGAGGTCTTATTCAGTAACAAGACTGTATATGTCCTAATGCGGGCATGCACTGATGCTCGAGGAAAAGATATTCCATATGGAATTAAGAATGGGTTTCTTCGCCATAAGAGCAGTTAAGTTCTGGAACTCTTTGCCAGAAAATGTGGTAACAGTGATTACGGTGAATGAGTTTAGTCTTGTCATGACTTAGACTAGTTAAATAGGTTGAACTCGATGGACTGACATGTTTTTTTCAACTTAAATAACTATGTTACTATGTTACTATGAGCAGCCTGGTATATGCTTTGTTTTTTTTCTCTTTTTGGTGTCATACAGTAGGTTGTGTACATAGATAGGGAAAGTGGAGTAGAGGGTCAATGAGGGGAATTGATTTGAATAAATATCCATGTAGGTTTTCAATACTATGGAAATATTAAATAAGTGACATAGGCTTTCTTGGCAAGTGAATAGTTAGTGATGTACAGTAGGACCACAGGATAACTTAAAAAATGAAGGATGCTTGCGCTGGAGTAATCAGAAGTGCAGGATCACTTTTACATGTAGCGCCATTGTTGAGGTTTGAATTGTCTAAGGCGGTATGTGCTGACTGGAACCGCTCTGTTTAGGATTGAAGTGATCACTGTTGTGAAAAGAGGCAGACTGATCAGTGTAGGGCCATGTCGCTATAGAAGTAATTTAAGTGATGATAAGTAGGTCTTGTTGAGAGTATTAAGGTGTACTATTGATACTGTATATGCATGAAGTATGGGTGCAGGAGAAGAGGAGGTAAAGGAAGTCTATATCAAATTGGTTCCAGTTGATAGTAACATTGGAGAAGCACCAGTTGACCTGATATAAAATGATTGCTCAAAGGCAGGTGCGATCAATGTTTCAATATATACTAGCAAAAAGAGTGATAACAATAGTGTGCACTGTGGATAATCTTACAAGATAACTTTTAGTGGTGACATGACCACAAGGCATAACCGGTGGAGTTTCTGTAATGAGTGTGTTGTATGTGGTGCATAAGTAATAACATATTGTGCTCTACTAACAAATGTTACCTTAATAAAGAAAATATACTGGGTAACCAGGAGGTGGAGAATTTCACATAGTCTCCAGACTTTTGGCAATTTTCCAAAGCCTTTCTACTGACATTATCATGTGCTAAATCCCCTCGTGGTGTGAGTAAGTGCAGCTTTGTGCTGCACTTAAAGTACCACCGGAACTCACAGATTTAGGTTTTTAGCCCCATAGGGTTTTTAAAAAAAAAGAGTCTGGGGGCCAGATGTATCAAGCTTCAAAAAGTGATAAAATGGAGAGTGATCAACAGCCAGCCAATCAGCTTCTACCTGCAGGTGGGAGCTGATTGGCTGGATGATGACCAATCTCCACTTTATCACTTTTTGAAGCTTGATACATCTGGCCCTGGGTGAGATCGGGCTGCAAGGAAGGTGAGTTGTGGGGCCACTGATGGCATTTCTACATCGTTGCAATGCAACTGTTCCTCTTCTCACTGAGAGGCTAATTCAGCATGGATCGCTATTGAGAATTCACAGTGGACTGTAAGGAGAAAGCTGTCGTCCAGAAAGAAAGAGAAAATGCCCTTTGCTAAATTGCAAGAGAATTGCAAATGGATTGCTGATCAGTATTCACTCGCTAATCCATATGCAATTACCAAACCATCTAAGAGTTTTTGCCATCTGTGCAAATGTGAGTAGGTTGAGAATTCCACTTACCTGCGACTGAGACAGCATGGAAGTGATCATCGCTTACTTCACATACCCTCCTCAGAAACGCCTTGGCATGCCTGCACTTTTTCAGACACACCATGAAAATGGCAGGTTACAAACCGTATAAACTCCGTCTTTCTGTCAAACTGCAAGGGAATAACGTTAAGATCAATGCGCATTTTCTGTAACAGTGTGTACAGTACGTATTCGCAGTCATTCGAAAATCACATGATTTGCAAAGTATTTTTTTAGCGATCCATGGTGAATTACCCCCTTATTTGGATTGAGCCCTTTGTGTCATGCGACTGTGGTTGACATAGTATTCCATGACACATTGCAGAATTATAAATCATAAATTTTTAAGAAACAAATAAATGAAAAATGTTAAATGCCTTCATTCTTGCTTTAGCAGGGTACAGTGATTTAGCTTATAAAAAAGAAACTACACTTTCTTTTCTATAAGTGCAAAAAAAAGGCTTACATTGATCAAATGCTTTCTGATGTTATTTTTGCCAGCAATTTAGCCGATTTTAAACATTGCATCTGCATAGATGTAAAATATTGCATCTATTGATGTGAAGAAGAGGGTTCCCTTGCTAAGTATGGGAAGAAAGGTTATAGCGCGAGCAATCATTTCATGTTTATCTGACAATGGCAGAGAATGTTTTTCCTTTTTCTAATGTCATTCTAGATGATGAAAAATATACATTCCTATCTTATTGCAACAAATACAATGAAAAAAAGAAAGAAAATACACACAAGAAAGTGAAAGTTATGACACATGACCCCATGAATAATATAAGACATTGATAAAGCTGTTCAGGAGACTTTTAAGAGAACAAATGGAAATGTTTAAATAAATGAAGAGATTGATGTTAAAGTGCTAGGATAACGAGCCTTGAATTTAACGATGTTTTCCTGCTTTCAAATGGTCAGATCTGCATCCCTGCAAAAGAAGCTGCGGAATTCTTACTATCTAAAACGACAATGTGGGCAAAAAGTCTTGTTTGTGCAAAAATGTATTTATACCTTCTGAAATTAGCTTTAATATATTGCTGCAAGACAAAAATATGGAAAAAAGATTACAATTTATACTTGTTAAAGTGAGTCTTTTTTGTGTTTCCAAGAAAATTAGATTTTCTTTTAAGTACAGTAGGTATATTAACAAAAAGTCACAGTAGCCCTTATAAGGAGGCAAATAATGTTTATATACAATGGCTGACATTCAGGGAATGCCACAGATGAGATGTTTGACCATACAGTATGTATTATTAGCACAATGCCCATGTGAATATACAGTAAGCATTTCTGATTTGGTTATTGCCTACAATGGAAGGAGCTGTCTATTAGCACCATTCCCAGGTTACTATTAAATACTTGTGTATTATCACGGCGCCCACGATATTCAGTCGTATGGCATTGTATTCCATTTAAAATTGTATACCATTGTATATGGCATACAATGGCATACAATGCAATGAGATTTTAAATTGTATATACAATCTTTAATTGTATAAGCACCTTAATAGGAGCTTACAATGTTAAATGCACCCCCACGCCACTGCCACTATCAACGCCAACCCGAAGCGTGGCGAGCGCAGCGAGCCCGAGAGGGGCGGCGATACGCGTCCTCCGACCTTTTCATACCCCCACTATCCACGTTGGCGTGGAGTTGATTTTATATAGTGTGGCGAGCGCAGCGAGCCACCGAGCCTAAAGTGTTGTGAGCGGCCGCGCATTACTGCACATGTATTCCGCGGCCGCTCGCCGCGCTTCGGGTTCGGTGGCTCGCTGACCTCGCCACACTATATAAAATCAACTCCACGCCGACGTGGATAGTGGGGGTATGGAAAGGTCGGAGGACGCGTACCGCCGCTCCTCGCGGGCTCACCACGCTTCGGGTTGGCGTTGATAGCACGGGTGGTGTGGGGGTGCTTTTAACATTGTAAGCACCTATTACGGTGCTTATACATTTATTTATCTTATAGGGGGCACATTTAACATTGAAAACACCCATTAGGGTGCTTATACAATTTATCATACAATGGCATACAATGGCATATAATTCGATGATATACAATTTGAAATTGTATAACATCTGCTAACATTGTATCGCATCGCATACCATTGTATGCCTTATGGTATGCGATGCGATGGGCGCCGTGATAATACACAAGTACCCATATTATTTACAGTAACTAACATTACTGGACTAGACTGGCAAATCCATGAGTACTTATTCCTTATGAACATTTTATAGTTCAAAATAATATGAGACAATCTACTGAATTACAGTAATGCTTAAGAAGCAAGCAAAAAAACTCCAAACCTTTCTTTTTTTCTTTTTTTTTAAATTCCGATTATAAGTCATAAACAAATTATTGTATAGGACCGCATAAATACACATACAGTTACTGTAAGTGTGGCATGTAGAGCACTTAATTGAATTGAGCCCTATCAAACTACTAAACCAGTAGCAAATACCAAGGCTCAGTTTTACTGTCAGCACAATTTTTTTTAAAGACATATCGGGGGAAATTTACCAATATGAAAAACCTAGTTTTTCGTATTGGTATTTTCCCTACGGTTGCATACGACTGTTTAAGTCGTATGCAAACTCGTGTTCCGGAAGGTCAGTTACAAAGCAGTCAGATACGACTGCTTTGTAACCCTCCGATGGTGTAGCCATCCGTATTAGCGGCCGTATATACGGCTGCTAATACGAATTATTTCTAGCAGTCTGCACGGATCAGTCAGATCCGTGCAGGCTGCAAGGTGCAAAAAAAAATAGAAAAATAAATAAATAAATAAATAAAAAAAAACGGCGTGGGGTCCCCCCCACAGCTGTAACCAGCACCAGGCTGAAGGAGCCGGGGCCGGTAATTAAAAATCAGGGAACCCGACAAATAGGGGTTCCCTGATTTTTAACAACCAGCCCCAGGCTCCTGCTCTGGGGCTGGTTCCCAAAATACGGGGGACAAAATAACTAGGGGTCCCCCGTATTTTAAGAACCAGCCCCAGGCAAAACCAGCCAGCAGGGTAATGCCACAGCCGGGGGGAGACTTTTTATGCAAGTCCCCCCGGCCAAAGCATTAACCCTACCGACCAGTCAGCCTGGCCAGGGGCCCTGGGGGAGTGGGGACCCCCCCAATAAAGGGGTCCCCCCCCTCCAGGACTTACCTGACCAGGCTGAAGCCTGGTGCTGTCCTCGATGCCCCTGGGCGGTGGGCATCGAGCTGATTATCGTGTAAAAAAAAAAGATGAACCTATTGTTTTTTACTGTGGCACTACAAGTGCCAGCAAGCCTCCCCAGCAAGCTGGGACTTGGAGAACCACAAGTCCCAGCCTGCTGGGCATTAAAGGGCCCGCTGGCACTTGTAGTTCCACAGTTAAAAAAATAGTGCACAAAACACACTGACACTTTTAAAATAAAATTTTATTACATACAAAGCCCTTACATACTGATACTTACCTATCTTCTTTCCGTAGGTATCCCTGGTCCTGTGTCGTCGTCTTCTGGTCCTGTGTCGTCTTCTTCCTCCATGTCGACCGTCGCTGTCGCCGTCCGGATCCGACGAAATCCATTTGGGAAGCTGTGGAAGGAAACCATACTCACCTGTCCCAGCGCGACGTAGTCCAGGTAAGTGTCTTGGCAAAAAAACAAACCGACAGCCCGAAACCAAGCGGACACGGAGACGCACGGTACTGTGTGTACATCGTGCGGCTCCGCCTCCCGAATGCCGCTATTGGCCGCCTTGCGGCCTAGCGGCCAATCAGGAGCCGCTAGGCCGCAAGGGGGGGTCCCCACTCCCCCAGGGCCCCTGGCCAGGCTGACTGGTCGGTAGGGTTAATGCTTTGGCCGGGGGGACTTGCATAAAAAGTCTCCCCCCGGCTGTGGCATTACCCTGCTGGCTGGTTTTGCCTGGGGCTGGTTCTTAAAATACGGGGGACCCCTAGTCATTTTGTCCCCCGTATTTTGGGAACCAGCCCCAGAGCAGGAGCCTGGGGCTGGTTGTTAAAAATTAGGGAACCCCTATTTGTCGGGTTCCCTGATTTTTAATTACCGGCCCCGGCTCCTTCAGCCTGGTGCTGGTTACAGCTGTGTAACTGTAACAGCTGTTTTTTTTTTTATTTATTTATTTTTCTATTTTTTTTTCACTGAAGCCTGCACGGATCTGACTGATCCGTGCAGGCTAAAACGCAAATAGAACAGGAAAATGGTGTTCTATTTTCCTGTCGTATTTGCGTGGGTGTTTTACACCACTAAGCAGCCGTATTATCAGTACGGCTGCTTAGTAAATTAGAAACCACCATTCTTTTGAATGGTGATTTCTGTCGTATCCTATCGATGGTGTAGGACATTCGTATTTGTAAATACAAATACGAATGTTCCATCTTTAGGACTACGAATTGTTGTATTTTTGGGATTGTAAATCCCGAAAATACAAATTCGTAAAAAAAAGGTGTATTTCTGCCTACGAATACACCTTTTTTCTACGAATCCATTTTGGTAAATGTCCCCCATAATAAGAAGTGCACATTGACAAGCTAATGACACAAACTGTCACTAAACCAACACATAATGGACCCAGTGACAGAACTTGTGAGGGGTTGGCACAGTGGTGCAAGTAGAAAAAAATGTCTCAGTGGTACTGTGCCGCTCTCCGAAAAATGGGCGTAGTTAGGGTCTGTGGTCATGGGCATGGTCATATGAGGGGGAGTGGCTACATGACAAAACTTTAGAACACAATGACATTTCTGTTTGGGCTTGTGCATTGCATCCTGCACACAAAATGTAGGAGCCAGATAAACTACAAACAGGGATATTGCGCGCCGAAATTTACACAGTAATGCATGTTTACGCGTCACACACCCAAAGCATAATACCATGCCATAATACCCATTGCGCCGCTGCCGCACAACTGGTGCCCATTACTAATATGCCCCCACAGTGCTACGGGTGTTGTATATTTGCCCAACAGTCGGGATTCTTAGACTTAGACGTCGGAATCCCGACTGCACAGCGGGGGGAGCGCAATGAAGCCCCTTGCGGGCTGCGCTCGCCACCTATTTTATTCTCCCTCTATGGGGGTCGTGGACCCCCACGAGGGAGCAGTCGGGATTCCGACATCGGAGTAATGACTGTCGGAATCCCGACTGTCGGGGAGCCGTCCGGCACCCAGTGCTACACATATATGCCCCCAGTGCCAGATAGCATATGCCCCAACAGTGCTAAGTATACCCCAGTGCCAGATATGCCCCCACAGTGCTACACATATGCCCCCACAGTGCTAAGTATGCCCCCAGTGCCAGATATGCCCCCACAGTGCCACACATATGCCCCCACAGTGCCACACATATGCCCCCACAGTGCCACACATTTGCCCCCACAGTGCCACACATATGCCCCCACAGTGCCACACATTTGCCCCCACAGTGCCACACATATGCCCCCCACAGTGCTAAGTATGCCCCCAGTGCCAGGCATGCCCCCACAGTGCCACACATATGCCCCCCACAGTGCTAAGTATGCCCTCCAGTGCCAGACAAGCCCCCACAGTGCCACACATATACCCCTACAGTGCTAGGTATGCCCCCAGTGCCAGGCATGCCCCCACAGTGCCACACGTATGCCCCCAGTGCCAGATATGCCCCCACAGTGCCGCACATAAATGCCCCCACAGTGCCAGAATAATCCAGCAGCAGCACAACTCAACCTCCGTGGCTGCAGTGCTGGCTGTCTTCTTGTGTCCGGGTGTCCTCTCCCCCTCCAGTCCCCCGCTGCTGTCACTTGCTTCTGTGCTTCCCTTCGGCAGGGAGGGGAGTGCATCACGCGTCTCTCCTTCCCCAGCTTCACTGTGTCCCTGGCAGTGGCTGTTCGTCAGCTAATCATATCTCGCAGGCTGGCTCCTGATTGGCTGCCGGGCCGTGCGCTCTGATTAGCTGCTGGCCCATGAGCTCTGATTGGCTGACAGGCAGCCCAGTCACAATGACACAGGGAGGAGAAGGAGAGACGCTCTATGTGCTCCCCTCCCCTCCATAAAGAATCAGCTGTGGCTGGGTGGCGGAGGCCACAACCCTGCCACTTACATATGCGCAGTAAGCAATTTGGGGGTATCTGTTATGGCGGTACAGGGTACCGGCACAATATGTTTTACCACTACGCCGTACCACGCCATACCACCATACTTGCATCCCTGGGTTGGCACAGGTTCAAAAATGAATTTTAGACCCCCCATCCTCCACTCTAACCCAAATTCACAGCCACACAGCAGTGGGTGGCAGAAGTGGGCCCCTTAGTTCTCAGGGGCCCCGGTGCAATGCACCTGCTGCACCAATGGTAATTCTGCCTCTGAATGGACGAATTGTATACATGGACTTTATGTTAATGGCTAGGGGTTCATCTCTATTCCATGAATAATCCAAGTAGGCAGCACAAATTATGGACATAGGGATATAATCTTAGTCGATTCGCAATATGAATAAATGTATAGGGAAATAGTTTGAAATGTGGTCTTCAAGGCTTCCCCAACAGTGCAGGTTTTACAGATATCCATGCTAAGGCACACGTGACTCAGTCAGTTTGATTATACCATGTGTGCATAAGCAGGGATATCCGTAAAACCTGGATTGTTGGGTTGTCTTGAGCACCGCATTTGGGAACCACTGATATAAGGAACACTTTATCACTTTACCAGGCTTAATACATCTGCCCCAAAGTAACAGATAACAAGTCAGAGTGGCTTACCTGTAATAGGGTATTCACATACTGCCTCTTGTGAGCTCTCTATCAAGAGTTGGCCTTCAAATATACTAATGCATTACATCTAGCCCAGTGTTATAAGATGTTGTAGTGTTCTCCACAATCAGGTCCATTTGATGTAATCTTTTCAACTCAGAAATTCTATGTTGAAACTCACTGTAATGCAGAACATTAACCATTTATAGGAAAGACAAAGAAAACTGATTAGCTCACCAAATAACAAATATATTGACTATATCAGGGCCGTAAGTAGGGGTGGGGGGGGCACGCGCACCGGGTGCTGCATGGGGGGGACGCTGTTGGGGCTGGGCAGCGGGGGTCCGGGGGACGGGCGTAGCGGCAGCTGGAAGCAAGCTACGCTATTTGCCCGGCAGGAAGCAGATTTTGAAAAGACTTGCTGGACGCTGATTTTCAAAATCAGCAGCGCTTCCCGCCACCAGGCAAATAGCTTAGCTTGCTACAAGTGTTAGCCACCGCGGCGCTGCCCGTCCTCCTACCCCGCTGCCTGGACCCATTGCACAACAGAGGTATGTGGGCGCAGGGTTTGCTGAGCCTCCGACACCATGGCAAGGTAGTCATTTGCCCCCCCCCCCCCCCCCAAGTCAGAGGGGAGACCAAATGACTGCCTTGCCCCAGGCGCCGGAAACCCAAGTTTCGGCCTTGACTATATGTCACCACTAGTTAGTTCGGATTGCAACAGTCTGGTGTCCCTGTCGCCCCCTCAGAGTTGTGCCGGTACATGTTGTATGACGATATGTTTCAGATCACTCATGGAGTGGTCCATCTCGGCGAAGTGTCTGGCCACTGGATGTTCCGATATCTTCCCTTTAGTCTTGTTGATTAGTGAAACATATCGTCATACAACATGAACCGGCACAACTCCGAGGGGGCGACAGGGACACCAGACTGTTGCAATCCGAAGCCCGATGGATCTTTAGACTAAAAACTATCTTTCCTCATAGGATGAACGAAAGGATGCCCTGGAACGTATTTTAGTCGACTGGAGTCATTTGAGGACATTATGACTGTACTAGCGGGTCCCCCCAATGGCCTTCTATCCCCTGTATGATAAACAAATAGTTATTTAGATATCATCAACAGGACTCTTGGGACAAGGGCCACACCACAAATATAGGCGCGATCCCCAGTAAACAGCGCCTTAAGCATAGTGTTGACACAGCTGTCAACTGCGTCTGTAATCCACAGTCTATACAGAATGGACTCAAACCCCTCTTTTTTTATGAATAGCGACATAGTAATTGCAGTTAAGTAATGTATAGCGCCCCTACTAGATATGGAATATGAACTTTTTGTATTAGCATTTTATCTGTCACACACGTATTGCTCTCACATTGAGCACCTCTAACATCCGGTATTGCACATGTTTACACAGGTTGCCTTGGATACCTGCGTCAAGCGTTCCCGGCGGAAGAGCCGGAAGCTGAGCACTGACCACTTCCGGTCGCACGCCGGCCGCCGCCGCAGGGAACGGGCTCCCACCTCTAACTCTCTTACGTTATAAAGGTAAGAGTCATCTCACTGTTAATTTGTTGTTTTTTCTGCACCTTGAAAACGGGGAGACACCCCCGAAACGTCGGACACCCATGCATACTTTTGTTTTGCTGTGATGTGAATTAAAGCACCCTGAACTTTTTTCATCAAGTCTGCCAGTGCCACCATCCTTTCTATCTATATATATATATATATATATATATATATATATATATATATAAATGGAAACAATCAATGGTATTAACTCAGAGGTATTCAGTAATTATGTTGGCATTTCCTCAACCGAAAGTCTAAGTTTTCATCCAGAGGTATAGAGAATGGTTTGAATGCCCCATCTGTTCCAGAGACAATGGGTTTCCCTGGTGGTTAGTACAGCCGCCTGTGTGTCTTGGGTTACACATACAGTAGGAGCAAGTTTCATCTTTGCTCCTTTGGCCATGGCTAGCCATGGCCAGCCATGGCTATTGTATTGTTCTCAGCTGCAATACAATACGTATTGCAGCTGAGAACAATAGACTAGCCATGGCTAGCCATGGCTAGCCACGCCCAAAGGAGCAAAGATGAGACTTGCTCCTACTGTACAGTACAATTGTTCTTAACGAGAAATCACAAAGGGTATTCACCAATAATACCTGCCAAGAAAGCTGATTCCAACACCTGCTTGATCTCCCTTTAGATCTTAAATTGAGTTTCTCTGTCACATGGAGTATTCATGTCCCTGTCTGCTAATTGTCCTCTAATTTCAGCAGTATACAGAACTTTGAAGAATCCATCACATCAAATGCTTTACTTTATTTGCTGCTTTTATTGTCATTATAACATAAGGACTTGGGGCTAATTTTGATACACTTGCATATTTTATAGACTATACCTATTCCTTCTATAGCCCTAAACCTCTTTAGACAATGCCTCTTTAGACAGAAGCCATCGCCTCTGAAGCTTAGCATACCTCATTTATACAACTTCCGTAGCAATAGTAGTTTGATTTTTGCTCCTAACTACTGCTGTAAAAGAATATTTAATGTAGAGATGTGAAGTTCAGTTTTTCTGAAATTCGAATACACCTGAATTTGGGTCTGTTGCTATCTCAGAACTTGGATTTTAAAACCAAACTGTAATGTTGCATGTAAGCAGGTCCAAATTACACAAATTTAGACATTTTTATTGTTTTTTTTTTATTATTATTATTGCTATTTTAATCAATGTTTATCAATGTTTATATTTCTCATATAGGTCATTAATTTCTCTTTGGAATATATATATATATATATATATATATATATATATATATATATATATATATATATATATATATATATATCTAGAACAAGGAAGGCAGAAGAGGGCGCTTCATGGTGCATTAAAAACGATTTAATAAGGATCCAACAAACAATGATCCACAGTAAAAGCAAGGCAAATGCTCGTACCAAACAAATTCACTCTGTGGGCTGGTTACCACACGGTGTTATAATATACCAAAGGCAAAATCAGCTCACGGTTCCCAGGCGGGCCAATGAATCACTCCAGGACGCTGCAGCTAACACACGCTGGATATATAACCAGGTAATGATCGGGCACTCAGGGACTTCAGGATGCAGGTGAAAACAAGGACCAAAATTTATTCCATCAGTAAATTTTGGTCCTTGTTTTCACCTGCATCCTGAAGTCCCTGAGTGCCCATTCATTACCTGGTTATATACTGTGGGCAGTACCACGTTGCTGCCTTCTGTCAGTTGGCACCGGGGCAAGATATCTGCAACAGCAGCTCACTTCAGTCCTGAGTGACGGCCCTCTCTCCTTTCTATATATATATATATATATATATACTGGTTTGTAGGCAAGAAGGTGGCACTCCAGGATTTGGAAAAGTGAAAAAGCAATTTATTTGCTGTACAAGTCCTCCGACATGTTTCGGGCACAATTCGCCCGTCCTCAGGGATCAAAGTACAAACATTTTGTGACCGTATAAATACAGAAAAAAAGCCCACCCCCAACAATCATTAGTGAATAAATTGTACTCACCTGTGTTCCCCGGAGTCTGGCTTCCCGCCTGGCTTCTCACGCTTCCTGATGCCGAGGTAGACGCTGGGTTCAGCGCTTCCGCACTGTCTGCGCTTTGCCCTGACGTCATCCCGCTTCCTGGCCGTCTGCGTGTCAGATGCCGGCAGCCAAGCCTCGCTCTGGTTCCCACAGGTTACTATGGAAAAAAATACAACAAAACACAACATTATAAATACTGTGCAAAAGTGCATAAAACCCGCTGATGCAGTACATAGTACCCATCAACTCAATAAGACAGTATATTCTACTGAGTAGTGCATAAATCAATAAATAAATACAATAAACCAATACATATAAATAATGCTGTGCCATTGTGAAGTAAATCAAAAAATACATAATGAAAAATTTAAAAACATGCATAAAGAACCATATAATATGTAATGTTAATGGATTAACACTTAATATACTTTTAAATCTATAGATTTTAACCTTTTAATCATTGGCTGATGCTGATAATATATTTCATGGGTAGGTATCCATTGTGTTTTATAAGAGATGGTAAGCCTACAAAAAATGATGCAATCCCATTTGCTCGTTTAAGCCTTTGGGTGAGATGGTATCAAGATGGAAAATCCATCTTGCTTCTGCCTGCAGAAGCATCCTACTTCTATTACCACCCCTTTTGGGGATGGGGATGTGGTCAATAATTTTGGACCGAATGCTGGCTATGCTGTGTCCTTTGGTAACACAGTGTCTGGCCACTGGCTGATCACTGTCTCCTGAAATCAATGCGTGACGGATGGCCGAACGGTGGTTGGCCATCCGTTCTTTAAACTGGCATTCTGTCTTGCCCACGTAGAAAAGTCCACATGGACAAGACAGAACATATACCACATATCGAGTGCTGCATGTTACTGGGTATTTGATTTTTATTTTACGCCCTGTGTGAGGGTGAGCGATGGTATTACCCACCAGCATGGAGCTGCAGGTGGTACATCCGACACACCTGTAGCACCCAGCTGGTCTGCTTAAAAAATGTTGCGGAGCAGCTTTCTTGTTCAATTCTGTGATATCTGTTTTGACAATGATGTCCGCCAAATTTCGCCCCCTCTTATATGCTGGCATAATCCTTTTATTTTTTAGGCCTGTAAGGTCTTTGTCTGTGGAGATGATAGGCCATAGCTTTTTGACCTGTTTAGTCACCTCCTGACTGCCATTTGCATATTGGGTAACCCAAGGAATTTTATCTGTAACATTTTTGTTTTTATCAGTGGGTTTAAGGACCTCTTCCCTACTGGTGGACATAACCTTGTTGCGGATTTTACACAGGTCACTCTGTTTGTAGCCACGTTGTTCAAATTTAGTTTGCATATTGATTAAATCGATGTTTGCTTTTTCCTCGCTGCTGGTGATCCTCCTCACCCTCAGCATCTGCGAGTAGGGTAACCCTTGTCGCAGTGCTGTTGGGTGGCAGCTGTCATAATGAAGCACTGTATTTCTATCAGTGCTTTTAACAAAAATAGATGTATTAATCTTATTTTGGTGTAGGCCGATGGTGACATCAAGAAAGTTTATTTCTTGCCTGCTAATTAGATATGTAAATTTTACAGGACTATTTGAGTTGTTATGAGTGTCAAAGATGTTTTTCAATTCCATCTCACTGCCTGTCCAAAATATCAATAAATCATCGATAAATCGTAAATACAGCAATACTTTGTGGGCTTGTGGCAGGTCAAAAAGCTATGGCCTATCATCTCCACAGACAAAGACCTTACAGGCCTAAAAAATAAAAGGATTATGCCAGCATATAAGAGGGGGCGAAATTTGGCGGACATCATTGTCAAAACAGATATCACAGAATTGAACAAGAAAGCTGCTCCGCAACATTTTTTAAGCAGACCAGCTGGGTGCTACAGGTGTGTCGGATGTACCACCTGCAGCTCCATGCTGGTGGGTAATACCATCGCTCACCCTCACACAGGGCGTAAAATAAAAATCAAATACCCAGTAACATGCAGCACTCGATATGTGGTATATGTTCTGTCTTGTCCATGTGGACTTTTCTACGTGGGCAAGACAGAATGCCAGTTTAAAGAACGGATGGCCAACCACCGTTCGGCCATCCGTCACGCATTGATTTCAGGAGACAGTGATCAGCCAGTGGCCAGACACTGTGTTACCAAAGGACACAGCATAGCCAGCATTCGGTCCAAAATTATTGACCACATCCCCATCCCCAAAAGGGGTGGTAATAGAAGTAGGATGCTTCTGCAGGCAGAAGCAAGATGGATTTTCCATCTTGATACCATCTCACCCAAAGGCTTAAACGAGCAAATGGGATTGCATCATTTTTTGTAGGCTTACCATCTCTTATAAAACACAATGGATACCTACCCATGAAATATATTATCAGCATCAGCCAATGATTAAAAGGTTAAAATCTATAGATTTAAAAGTATATTAAGTGTTAATCCATTAACATTACATATTATATGGTTCTTTATGCATGTTTTTAAATTTTTCATTATGTATTTTTTGATTTACTTCACAATGGCACAGCATTATTTATATGTATTGGTTTATTGTATTTATTTATTGATTTATGCACTACTCAGTAGAATATACTGTCTTATTGAGTTGATGGGTACTATGTACTGCATCAGCGGGTTTTATGCACTTTTGCACAGTATTTATAATGTTGTGTTTTGTTGTATTTTTTTCCATAGTAACCTGTGGGAACCAGAGCGAGGCTTGGCTGCCGGCATCTGACACGCAGACGGCCAGGAAGCGGGATGACGTCAGGGCAAAGCGCAGACAGTGCGGAAGCGCTGAACCCAGCGTCTCCCTCGGCATCAGGAAGCGTGAGAAGCCAGGCGGGAAGCCAGACTCCGGGGAACACAGGTGAGTACAATTTATTCACTAATGATTGTTGGGGGTGGGCTTTTTTTCTGTATTTATACGGTCACAAAATGTTTGTACTTTGATCCCTGAGGACGGGCGAATTGTGCCCGAAACATGTCGGAGGACTTGTACAGCAAATAAATTGCTTTTTCACTTTTCCAAATCCTGGAGTGCCACCTTCTTGCCTACAAACCAGTATCCAAAGGACTTGCTCCTAACAGGAAGGCACCGGGTCAGATATTATTGGATGGATGTCTAGGGAGTGCCGGTCATTGTGGACTGTATATATATATATATATATATATATATATATATATATATATATATATATATGAGCGAACGTGGTGGTACTAGCGCTAAGAATCAATCCCCTCTTGGTTAAGGGTTAGTTCTATATTGTTATAGTCAATGCGTGTAATTTTCACACAAATGCACAGTTCCTCCTCTCTCCAGGAGTGGCAGCTCCTCTCCTAGTGGTTCCTGTCCAAAGGAACCATTTGGTAGAGATCTGGAAAAAAAGATGAGATGGGCGCCCCCTAGTGCAATACGTTTATAAGTCACAGTGATACCCTTCACCGTTCGTGAGATAAGCACCCCAACAAATTCAGGTGTACCGTTGGTAGTGGTCTCCAACCACTCTGACATGCATTCAATTGAATATAGACCTCAGTTATCAGGGAGTGTCTGTTCTCCTCTTCGGTCATCCAAGAGTAATTCTCAAATAAATCCCAGCACATAAAGGAGATACATAAAGGAGATACTTTTTGTCATGTTTGTTGTAGAAATAAATGTTTTAACAATACTTCACTAGTATATTCCTGTATCTCCTTTATGTGCTAGGATTTATTTGAGAATTACTCCAACTGACTGACATTATTGTTTTATTCATTATTTTTACATTATTTTTACAAGATTCAGTGAGACACTTGGTAAATAATAGGGCTTTAAACAGAAACTAGAGGTATTATAAAATAGCTGAGTTCCAGCAAGTTTAAAGTGAAATTTACATGACTGAGCACATGATGTCAGTGTGACACTACTTAATGAGTGCTGACCAGTGCCAGGCCAGCCCTCTGACGAAGTCCACGTGACGAAACGCGTAGGGGCGTGGCCTGGCGCTGATCATTCCTAAATGAGTGTAACCTCTCCAACTACGCCGCCTGAGGCTCATGCGAGACACATTAGCGGTGTGTGAAAACCGCCCGCTGTGGTACGTGACCCATTTCTATTGCATGTGAAATTCTATCACATTTTTTATTCAATAAAAACAACACTATGGAGCGTTCCGCCTTTGTCTTTTCCTAGAAAATATACATATATATATTTATATATATATATTGGGACAGATTCTCGATATGCCGGCACTCCACGAGCCTCACCAACTCGGTCAGGTGCACTTCAATAGTAAACACATTCCTCCGGAAAGAAGGCACTCCACAACCATTTCACAACAGGCAACTTCTTTATTCAGCAAGAACCTTTCTTGCTGAATACAGAAGTTGCATGTTGCAAAGTGGTTGTGGAGTGCCTTCTTTTCGGAGGATTATATATATATATATATATATATATATATATATATATATATATATATATATATATATATATATGAAGAAAAATGTAAAGTGCGCTTCTTTCACCTCAGTGGACAGTTGTTTTTATAAAAATACAACTATTGATAAAAAACAATTTTTTTATTAAATCAATTCAGAGTCCATCATATCAGACGCTGTGATTTCCAATCCGTTTCATAAAAACATGGGAACAGATCCAACGCATTTCGTCACCAAAGACTTCATCAAGGGTACTGGTTCCAACACCTTTAAATCACTCGGTGTGGGAATGGACCTTTATTGGCACCTGAACGTTCAAATTACGTCACAAGAAGAGAGTTTTGTAAAACAAATGTCAGTGTTGTATGATGTACCTAAATGGTGTGTTGTATGATGTCATATTTCACCACAATGGAAATAGCTCCTCAGTCTCTCCAGTGTCTGAATGCAGGGATATGTGTGTATATGTATGTATATATATATATATATATATATATATATATATATATATATATGAGCACAGTTTCTTCTGTTTTTAATTTGTTTACATGCATAATACGACTTTAGAAAAGTGCAGAAATGTTGGTTTCTAACTAGTATAAGAAACATTTCAAACTGACAACACGGCCGAATTTTCCATCCCTGTACAAACATAAATGTTTCAAAAGATCAAATCGGTACAGACAGTAAGAGATGTTTTTGTGGAGTATAAATATAAATTGGCAGTTATTGAAACCCACCGGTCTCACTATAACCATATTTTACAGTAGACTGAATGGTCCCCAAGGCGTTCTTTTTGTATATAAGCATGTAAACATTTCTGCATTCTGACAGAAATATCTTTATTTCGCACACAAGGCAGGAAATAGATCAGAATAACAGCCTAGCTAGAGAACAATTTTGTTTTCAGCTGGAAGCATTTAATTCCTCCATATTGATGTATGGAATCAGTATACCAGTCACTGGTTAGTGGAAACTGGGACTAATTCATGCTTGTAGGGAAATGCAATAGGCTACAGGAAGGAAAAGAGACTCTCACAAGAGTCATAGCAAACCCAGTCGCAATTGCATACACATTCGCAGCTCATGGGCTAGAATGAGGAGCATCGAGTTTGAGGGTAACCCTACTGTATGTCTGTGGAGACTGAACACAACAGTAGTGACACAAAAGTCATGCATTTGTGGGGCAGCACGGATGGTGTAATGGTTAGCATTACTGCCTCACAGCACTGAGGTCATGGGTTCAATACCCACCATGGCCCTAACTGTGCGGAGTTTGTATATTCTCCCCATGTTTGCGTGGGTTTACTCCGGGTACTCCGGTTTCCTCCCACATTCCAAAAATAAATAAATACATTTGTACAGAACTAGCTTGTAATTAGCTGCGTATAAATGAAACTCCTACGTTTTGCCAACCACTGCCCATAAACTCCCAGTTGATATCTCCAAATGGTCACTTCCTGTCAATCAGTTGACAACGTAAACCTCATTGTGATAATGGCACAGTCTGCCGATGATCACTACATTGTGTACAAACATGAATCCAGCTTACTATTTGTAACAGTGACATGGGAAATGCACACCAGCAAATTACCGTATTTGGCAGTTTAAATCTACAATTATAAAAATAAAACTTGATCCCATATTATAGGATTCCTAGTAACAGGATATACAGTACGTGTAATAATTCTTATTCAGTTTACATCACTTCCTGGAAATGATTTTTACAGGTATCTATGTATTTCCTAGTTAAGCTTAATGAATAATGATAATTATGATACTCACGCTACTGAACTAACGTAGCACCATTGTTCGCTGGCTCTGTGGCTCATCCGCTCCTCTTCGCTCGACACAACTTTACTAAGGGTAATAGATGGTGGCGTGGACACAGGAGGGTGGAGTACTTCCTCACCGAAAATCCTTACGTATCGATTAAGTAGCGGCTAACGTAACTGGCGTATCGGTGTCCTCAAAGATGAGGAAGTACCAGAATGACTACATGTGTTTTGGATGGATACATATGGATGACCGTCGGGCAGGTCCCCCTGCCCTCCTCAAACCATAACTCTCCCTTTCGTCTATCCATAACCCTCCACCCTGTCCCCCCTCCCCGCAGCATAAAGCTAAGTCCCCCCATTAGTGCCTAAACCCATACCTCTCAATATGACCCTCTCCAAGAGGGACAGAATATTCTATTTCTGGACTAACCTCTTTTTTATTTTATTTTTTTACAGTTAAATAATGATTACCATCACCTGTGTTGAAACACCTTTCTTATCAATTCATCCGTTCAAAACAGGTGCTGGCTGTCATACATCAAGAGAAAAGTCCAGAAACAGAGCATTGTCTCCCTCCTGGAGAGGGTCATGGTGGGAATTATGTAGAGTCTAACTCTCCCTTGCATGGCCACATGATAAAGCTGCTTGCATACTCATTCAGCATCCCAGCAGATGGGATTCTGGTGCCAGTTTTGGGATGCTGGTGCTGGCCAGGACTGTCATGCACTCCGGGAACTGGAGTGTGGGGGAGTGAAATTAACAGGCTGTGCAATATGTCCACTTATTTGTTTTTATTATTAACAGTTTCTTATATAGCGCACACATATTACGCAGCGCTTTACAGAGTATAGTTGAACATTCACATCAGTCCCTGCCCAAGTGGTGTTTACAATATATATTCCCTACCACATGCACACACACACACACACACACACACACACACACACAAACATTCTAGGGTTAATTTGTTGGGAGCCAATTGGCCTCCAGCATATTTTTGGATTTTGGGAGGAAACTGGAGTACCCGGAAACCCACGCAAGTACAGGGAGATTATACAAACTCCACACAGTTAGAGCCATGGTGGGAATTGAACCCATGACAGTGCTATGAGGCAGTAATGCTAACCATTACCCCATATGTATTGCCCAGTTGCCCACACAGCAGCCCGCAGCATCCCAGTGCACCCAGCCTGCCCTTCACCCCTGCTGCCGTGCACCCCTGTCTGAATTCAGACCAGGTAATAGTTCTGTCTCTGTGCCCTCTCCTCCTCCCCTGTGTGCTATATCCCATGCGTTACGCAGTATGCTTGTCTCCACACAGCAGCCCACAGCAACTCCCTGCACCCAGCCTGCCCTTCACCCCTGCCACCGGCGTGCACCTCTGAGTGCAGACCAGGTAATAGTTCTGTCCTGATGTGCCCTCTCCCCTCCCCCTGGCACAGGGAGCAGGGGAATGCCTATTGTTTTATGGGCATCCCCATCAAAACACTGGACATTACCCTGAGAATGCAGGTGTGGTAGGATTACCACCTTTTTGTTGAGGGATTCCCAGACAGTGGCCCACCCCTTGACACACCCACAGCCCACCCACTGACCTGCCCCCAGCCTCGCCCTTTGACCTGCCTTATGTTGATTTTTTTTAACATTTGCTTCAATTTCATTCTTGATTTTGCATACCATAATGCCAGTTACATGTTACATCACACACAGTAATGCCCATTACAAGTTATGCCACAAACCGTAATGCCCATTACACATTATGCCAGGACACAAAAAGTTTTTTTGTAAAAGAGAGACAATATGGACAGTGCGCACCAAAAATTTTCAAAATAATGCCGATTACACATCACACACCCATTACATAGTATATATACCACATGCCATAATGCCCATTACACGTTATACCAAACACCATAATGCCCATTACACATTATACCAAACATCGTAATGCCCATTACACATTATATTAAACACCATAATGCCCATTACACATTATGCCACACACTGTAATGCTCATTACATGTAATAGCACATGTCGTAATGCCTACTACATATTAGCCCACATAAATGCCGCTTACCTACATGCTCGTTGCTACAGGTTTCTTGCTTGATGCCAGGGGTTTCATGCTCTATGATGGGGGTTGCATGCTTTTTGCCAAGGGAAAGTGGCCACTGCCACAGGTGAGAAGGGCCCACACAGCACTGCATTACACTGTCTGCTTCTTGCCGCAGACAATCAAAAATGCATGGCACTTACTTTAACATCACATATACTGACTGTATTGGGGCAGCGGAGGCACATTGGGACTGGCTGGCTGGATGGAGAGAGGCAGGGCAGCAGTAACTGTCAGCACCTTGTAGATGGCCCCAGGTGCAGGCTGCAGACCCAGTGTCCATGAGGGTCCTCTGCACATGCACCGGCCTGGACCATGCCTGCTTTACCTTACGCACAGGCTGATCACGGGCAGCGTAGGTCGGATGCGCACGTCGCACAGCAGCAGCGCAGCACCGGGCAAGCCCGACATGTACGCTACGTCACTGTCAGCGCCACAGCCGCAGCAGGGTGACGAGCCTATGTCAGACTCGGAGGACGGGGCTGCAGGACTGTGTGTGTCGCCTGTTTTCCCGGACATTTTATGTCCGGAGTAATCCCGGATGGGTGGTAACCCTAAGGTGTGGGGTTACCTTCTTTTGGCAGGCGGCTGACATTGCATGACGTCAGTGCCCGCCCCGTATTCGGCGATCAACGGTGGTAATAAAAGACAGTTTAGAGTAGACTGACTTTTATTACTTAAGAGGAGAAAAATCATTAGATGGTCAGCGACTGCTGGGGTGCTTCGTTGGCAGAAGACAGTCAATTTTTTACCGGCCGAGTGGCCACTTTCCACAGCAAGTTTGAGTGGCTTTCAGCTCAAAGCAACCCAGTGTGTATGGACCGGCGATGAGCGGTGAGCACTGCTGCGCGCTCCCACATCATCGCTGGGAAAGCCGTTCATCTGCTGGTATTACCAGCAGATGAGCGGCTTTGAGGACTGCTTTGCATATGCTAAAGGCGTCCGCCCCCAATCACAGTGTCGGGCAGGGGGAAAGCCGCTCGGTGTGTATGCACTGAGCGGCTTTCCCCCAGCGATGACAGCGGTTGTCGCTGTCCATAAACGCTGGGCATAATCGCCCAGTGTTTATGGACCTCTACTGTGAAAAGTGGTTCAGCACCTGTGAAAATCTCTGGGCCGGGTGAAAATCACTCAGTGTGTATGCACCTTAAGAGCCTTTGTAGTCCATCTGACACTAATAAGAACTTTGCTACAACTACAATTAATACACTATTACAGTTGGAATGATCTCAAAATACCAAAGACTAAAAAGTTTTGCAACTTTCCTATACAGGACCCAAAGTATCAAGCTCTTACCCTCTTACCATCTTTTCCAGGCTATCCTATTGCTCCTCAAAAGATGACGCGAGTCTGAGGCATGCAAAACAGAATCCCTGATAAATCCTGGCTTTTCAGGGATGTGAATGTGAAAAAACACAGGAGTCACTGAACCTGTGGATTTTCACAAGAGAATTAATTTTTTTTCAGATGACCTAATACTAGAACTCCCTCCACCTTTTCCCCATTGTGTCCTATCTAACAGCATATTTCTAAGAAGGAAGGCATCAGAGTAAAAATTGTTGTTGACCAAAATGTCTGTGCTATATATATCCCAGCATTTTCAATTTTTCAAACTCATCATAGCTAGAAGGCAGGGGGGAGGTAAAGAGTGAATTCCTGTGATCACTCGAGTGGCTGTTATGATTAAAGTCACTTCCTCTAGTATTAGCCTCTGGGAAATACTAACTTACTTTACAAGGAAAGTTTAAAATATTCACTAACAGTTATCTTTTTAGCATTGTACAACTGTCCAGATAAAAATACATCTGCCAGAACTGATTATTCTATTAAACTGTAATTGTACCTCATGTTTTTGCTGCATATGCTTTTTAACTCGTGCCTATTATTTAATCTATTAAATTAGATGCTACTATTTTCCAGCTGACTGTTTAGCTAACGAGTTCTAATTAACATATACAGTACTTGGGCTATAAGAGAAGAGAAAATAGCAAAATAAGTACTCTATGGGCCTTATTCTGATTCATATGCTCCCCCGCACGTTCACATAGGGGAGGGATGTTTTTTTTTATGCGCATGCGCACTTCTGTGCATACGTTGGGTGCGAGCGGGCATGGCCAACTAGCAGTGCAGGAGGGGGGCGTTGGGCAGCGACAACAGGTTGCACCCAAGGGAATTCCCAGCGCATACCTCCCAACTTCTTGATGCAAGGAAGAGGGACCCTCGCGTGGCATAGCCACGTTGAAAAGGGGGCATGGTCTATACAAATAAGGTACATGTCATATGCAAATGATGTGGTCAGCGGGTCACACCCCCTTTTTGCCCTCTGTGTTGCTAAATAGACACTGCCGGCCCCGGGACGGATGCGGGACTGTCCCAAAAAACTGGGATAGTCCCGCGAAAAATGGGACTGTTGGGAGGTATGCCAGCGTTACATGGGTGTCCCCATGAAAATACTGGGCATTCCCATGGTTATTAGGCTGTGACTTGGGTGGCGGGGGTGGGCAGCTGACTTCAGCGGAAGTCAGCTGCCCGCTCGCTTCCCGGACAGGGAGCACGCAAAGCAGTTTTGCGGGCACATTCCAAATAATGATATGGCCCCCGCACCCAAGTCTGTGAATGGATGTTTATGCCAAACATCCATTCGCAGACGTGCGGGGGAATTCACAGAGCGAGGGGGGGCATTCGCTGTGCGAGCAACGGGCGCCGGTTTATCCACATACAATGCTGCAACTTTTGCAGCATTGTGTCTGGACCAGAATAAGATCCTATATCACTAGAACAACAATTAATGCTGTATACTGCTGCCTACTGCATGTAAAATATTTTACTTATTTATAAAGCAAAAATATTATATATAATATATAAATAAAAAGTATATTTTCCTTTACTTTTATTTACCCTTCCCCAAAATCTTAGCATGGGCCTCCTAAACGATTCGCTCCATTGTAAAAATAGACCTACACAGTCTATTTTTACTTGCGATTTCAACCCTGTGCATCAGTTTTGCAAACCTATTAACAATGGGCAATTCTGGCTATTACGACTTTCACTATATAGTCAAAATTGTAAGTAAAGTTAAGCCAAAATCCCACTGTGTGTATGCCCCTTTAGATGTTTTCACTATTAATTGCTCTTTTCTCCACCCTTTGTAACTTTCTCCCTTGAAAAATGGAAACCCCTTGAACTCCAGAGCCTCCATCTGACCATATTGATTTGCACGGTGGAAAATTGTCGGTGTTATTCAACAAATATAGGGGGTTATTCTATTTCATTCTTTCTGACAAATTCCTTCTTAGATGGGCAAAACCATATGCACTGCGGGTGGGGCAGATGTAACTTGTGCAGAGAGAATTAGATTTGGGTGGGGTTTCACTTCAAAGTGAGATCTATATTGCAGTGTAAAATAATGCAGCAAGTATTTTCCCTGCACAGAAACAAAATAACTCACCCAAATCTAATTCTCTCTACACATGTTATATCTGCCCCACCTGCAGTGCACATGGTTTTGTCCATCTAAGAAGGAATTTGTCAGAAAGAATGAACTAGAATAAGCGCCATATTTGGCCTCTGCCTTAGAGTCACAATCATTAATCAATCATATTGCTTTTTCTGCATTTAACCCCTTCCCGACGCAGCATGTTTTTGCCTTCCTGACAGAGGCCTTTTTTTCAAATCTGACATGTATCACTTAAGTGGGGATAACTTTTTTTTGCTTTTACTTATCCCAGTGATTTTGAGATTGTTTTCCCGTGACACATTGTACTTTAAATTAGTGGTAAATTTTGGTCGATACAATTTTTTTTTTTTGTGAAAAATACCAAAATGTCGTAAAAAAATGGAACATTTTGCTATTTGCAAAATGTTACATTTTCTGCTTGTGAGACAAATAATCATACCACTCAAAATAGTTCATAACTAACAAAGACCATATCTATACTTTATTAAAAAATCATTATTTTAACCTCCTTTAATTTTTTGGGACACTAGGGGGCAGCAGCGTCTAATTTTTACACAACACGCAGTTTAATGCTGTTTTTGGCTGTTCATGTTTGAACAGCCAATCACAGCGATCGCCCATGACGGGGGGCATAGCTGCCCCCCCTGGGCAATGAGGGAGGATGTCTGCTGTCAGGGACAGCAGACATCATCCCTCTGTCACCGCGTCTCTGGACGCGGTGGCACTTTAAAGTCATGACGTATATATACGTCATGTGTCGGGAAGTACATCCCGGCCATGACGTATACAGGGCTATTTTTGTGCAGGCTCTAGCAGGAACTGTGGCCCTTATTCTAGTTCACTCTTTCTGACAAAATATTTCTCAGATGGACAAAACCATGTGCACTGCAGGTGAGGCAGGTGTAAAACCCCACCCAAATCTAATTATCTCTGCAGAAGTAACACCTGCCTCACCTGCAGTGCACATGGTTTTGTCCATCTGAGAAATATTTTGTCAGAAAGAGTGAACTAGAATAAGGGCCACAGTTCCTGCTAGAGCCTGCACAAAAATAGCCCTGGACGTATATATACGTCAAATGTTGGGAAGGGGTTAAATAGCTGTAAGCAAAGAATTGCTTGGAATCATTAGTCCCATATTATCCATGTGCAAAGTATTGAGAAAATTAATGAGTTTGGATTGATATTTGTTGTAAATAAATATAGAAAATATATTGTAAGCACATATAAGCAGCATTTAGTTTGCACAAAGACAACTGTTTTTCTTTTGCATACCTTCATTTGGGGGGAGGGGGGGGAATTGAAATTCCCGCTATGCAAGTAAGTTGTGTGGTTCCAGATGAGAACTCACAAGCTTCAGGTTCTAATGTATATCACCATTGGATGGAGAAAAGACTCTGCAACTATCCTCTAAATCTAAAAATCCTCTCTAAATGCTCATCATCAGCCTTACAATATCTGTCTTTCCCATGCCATCGTATCTCATTTTACATTCAGAACACTTGGGGGAATGCACTGTTCTCCTCTGTGGAACATGTCTGCAGGGTCTCTGGAACCAATCAAAGGTCAGTCTTGGTCCCCAGCTCAGACCCCTATCTTAATGTCGTAAAGTAGACCCTATTGACCAGCTATTGTCCAGTCTATTTATTAAGCCTTATATCATGTGAAAACAGCTGTTTATTAAGACTAGAGATGAGCACTTCGGTTTCACTCATTTATTTTAGTTAAAACTAGTTCGAAGTTATGTTATCGGCGATCCAAAACATGTGAGCCGAATAGCCTATAAGATGCTCTATTGAGACCTGAACATAACCGAGCATATCGGAACCCAAACATCTCTAAATAAGACAATGAGGTCCAAAGGCTGATACTGACAGCTGTTTAATACAGTGGTGTAACAATAGCCCCGCAGACCCCATGGTCATGGGGAGGTGCTAAGTTAATTGTGGGTGCCGGAGGTCTGCAGGGCTATCAATACGCTGCATTGCTCGGGACCAACCTGCCTTACCTCTCAAATGTGCCACCGTCGGGACCCGCAAATCTCCTTGTCTACAACTCTCCTCCTGGCTGCTGCTAATGAAAATGGCCATCACAAAATGGCTATCCCCTAACAGCAGACCATTTTTTTGGGGGATGCTAGAGTAGGCCGCCACCTCATCTAGCATCCTCAAAAAGGGATTTTAAGGTCCCGACAGCGGCGGCACATTTGAGGGGTAAGGCAGGGTTGGGGGGAGATTTATTTTACGGGGGGGGGGGGGGGGGGAGCGTTTCCATCATTTCTGGCGCGGGGGGGGGGGCACATTTGGGCACATTTTATATTTTCGCCACTGGTTTAGCAATATCACCACACACAATATCTGGGCACCTCTTCCACTGCCTCTAATAGTCTTCACTTTTAACACATTATTGTTAATTTTGGATTTTTATGTGGATTTTGCCTGAAACTGACTGCTGTTCATTGAAGAAAATATTATTTTACTGTTGTCAAATACATTGCATTATAAATAACAGCAATATTTCTAAAAAGAAAGGCATTCTTTATCTGAAATTGTTTCAGTTCTTGCTTCCATGATACCATCAAATTGCAGCCTTTATAAGTTAGATACGCTCCTCTCTGCATTGTGATAATGTACAATGAGCTCAGCACCAATGTTTTTCATTATGAACGGTAGAGAAATTAAATCACGCCTATCCCCAAGCACAGTATTGTGTGAACTGTTTTTAGCTTATGTACAGCTCAATGCACTGTAACACTTTTTGTTCCATCTGAAATAAAACATTTTGTCTGCCGATGAAATGGTTTCCTTTATTTGTCTGCAACCTGGAGGTTTATAGGAAGAATAATGTATTATATAATGTTATCTCTACTCTGCCGCATTTTGGGCATCGTTCAGCTGTCTTTTTCTATCTGTGTCATCTCATTTTCAAGAAACATTGAAGACAGCTCTCCTAACGACTGCTAATGTGTGTATATAATATATATATATATATATATATATATATATATAAATATATATAGCAATATATGCAATGTATATATATGCCACATTACAAATTAAAAATGGTTCTGCTTAATGATGTTTTATAGTCTAAGCGGTGAAAATGTCAGAGCACATTACCATGGCATTTTATTGTTGCTTTGGGGGTTTAAGGAGATAAGCAGATTACCAAGATGCTAAATTTAGCAATGCCGCTTATACAAGTGCTGTCTGCAACAGCAGAGTCCAACATTAGTGCGGCAAACCCAGCGTGGCTGGGAGATGCAGATCAGTTATTCTTTAATGGCAAATGATGTACTTTACTACATACACTGACTGGGAAATATGAAAATAAGCTTTTTCCCTTTAATGATGATGTCCATAATGCCAGTATTATTTGCATACATTCAGTAACAGCAGATGTACTGTAGATGCACATTAATTAAATTGGTTCTCTGTCCATTTTTTTCCCTATTCATAGTCATTAATAAGATGATTTGTGAATCAATTGTGAGCACTGAATAAACATAGCGCTGTAACTTTCTGCAACAGGGATATATAACATGTCCAGATGGCCTTATTTATGTGACTTTACAGTAACTAATAGGCAACATTCATACCTTGCTGTCCTGTGTTACTCCTATTTAATGAAGCCCACAGATGTTGCAATACGGCCATTTGGCACAGTTCATTAAGCAATTAAGCTGCAAATGAAGATTAAGATTGCCGTGTTGTAGTTTATTAGACCCTGGTCTGAACAACTATAATGTATTACTTTCCATAGCGATTGTTGTCCAAGTTGGCTGTCATAACTGCACAAATCCAAACCAACAGAATTATACGCAGAGGGTGTAGAGTGGCTGTTTTGAAGAGCAATGGTGTTTATTTTGATCAACTTTTCCAAATAAACCTTTACTGTATCAGGACACCAAAAGATATGTCCCACATGTGGCCACTGCCTGACCAGTACTTACAAGACAGGGGCAGGGCTGGACATGCACCTACAGTCGGTGATGCGGCTGTGTGACATCATCTCCATCCGTGCTGAGACAGGCACATCGGGATTGTCCCCACCGCAGCACGCTATGCACATTTTTTTTTTTGTGGGACATATTCCTTTAGGTGTTATAGTTTATTTTGTTTCTGGAACTACTGTAGTTAAGAAATAAAAATTAAGCACAAAAAAGGTGAGTACAGTGTGTATATATAGCAATAGATCCCACAACAGAATGGGAAGACCAGCACCAGTCCAATGAAAAAAGCAAAATAGTTTATTGTCACGGAGGACACATCTCACTGTAGGCATGTAATTATGTCAGCACAACAAAACACCCAGCAAGCTATACTTAGCAATCATCAGGCTGTAATGAGCATAATGGCATCGTCTCCTCGACGGCCGTTTCGGTGCCTCTGCACCTTTCTCAAGAGGGGTGTGTATATATATATATATATATATATATATATATATATATATATATATATATATATATATATATATATGACAGCAGGTAGTGGACCAACGGCGCTGACAGGTGCAACTACTCCAGCCAATTTAGAAGAACTTGGTAATCAGGTTGATTTAACAAGTCAGCACTAAATCCAATTTTTAGGACTGCAGCCTCCTCCAAACTCCCTGGACTCTGGGAGTAAGCATTGGATCTGTCAAAAAAGAGGACAGGAGGGGCGCTCCATAGTGCATAAATGACAGTTTTATTAAAATGATCATAAAACCACTTTCAAAAAAAGAGACAAACAATTGCTTGTACCATAAAAAAGAACGCTGTGGGCTGGGTACCACAAGGCTTTTGTATATACAACACAACCCGGCAAACTCCTACCAGCCGCATTTTAAGAGTTGTAAACGCCTATTGCCTCCACGGAGGCTCTGCGGGATGTGATCAATCATGGATATTTAAGTTGGGGAAGGGTGTGCTTCATGATGACAAAGTGTTTTTGGAACAGGCAGATCACATTTACCCCCAGACAATGCGGCTCTAATGGTGGAACGGTGGGTGGTGATGCGTTCTTTAAACGTCCGCTCCGTCTTGCCAATATATTTTAAGAGTTTACAACTCTTAAAATGCGAGACCAGGTGGATACACCGGTTGGGCACCATTGCACCGAATGGTCTCAACGAAAACTTGGGCATAAGTTGTATGACTAGGAAATAAACTTCATAAATTTGGTAGTCACCAGTGAACTGTCCTAGCAGCCTATTGTCTTCTTTATGTAAGCAACCTGATTGGCTTAACTGCAACAATTATTGTTGCTATCCATCAACTGATTGCTCAGTGTAACTGCGTACTGCAGTATTATTGTACTAACTTATGACTGGGCACTGACAGGGTTAACGTCTGTGCGTGTCCTATTTCTCTCATGCATATTAGTGTGATTCTTACATAGCATTGTTTTGCACTCATATGAGAAAGTTTTTTTTGTGATGCCTTATATTGTGCTCCCTTAAGCAAGCATTCATTGTTTTATGTGTGTGTCATTGTTTAGTCTTGTTGTCTTGGTGATGGGTGCACTGGTCGAATACTGATGACGTCATACGTGTGGTACCCGGAAACGGGCCAGCGTGGTCAGGAGTCAGTTGTCACAGAGGTGTATAAAGGTATGTTATGTTTTTTCATATATCGAGCCTGATGAAAATGTCCTAATAAAAGGACGTTGAAACGTTGCAAATTTACTACTGGTCTGGTGTACGTTATTAACTGCGAGTGCCGCACTCCCCTGCTGTGCTATCCTATTATTGTTGAAGGCACCCAGTGCATTACTTAGAGCCTTGG
This sequence comes from Crinia signifera, assembly GCF_055691185.1. Taxonomy (NCBI): domain Eukaryota; kingdom Metazoa; phylum Chordata; class Amphibia; order Anura; family Myobatrachidae; genus Crinia; species Crinia signifera. The sequence goes on along the minus strand of NC_139219.1, from coordinate 238,319,527 downwards.
AGCCGTGGATGTGCCGGTCGTCTGTCCGTGTATATATATAGATATATATATCTATATATATATATATAAGTCCAATTCCTGGCACTCGCTTCCTGAGAGGAGATAATTGCTCCGGTGCCTCCTATAAGCTGAAGATCAACTTTAAATATGCATCCAAATAAGTAGCACTCAGGAGACTTGTTCTGCAGGTAAAAGCAAATGTTGTTTATTCCAACATGTTTCGAGCGGGTCTGCTCGTCATCAGGGACGTCCCTGATGATGAGCAGACCCGCTCGAAACATGTTGGAATAAACAACATTTGCTTTTACCTGCAGAACAAGTCTCCTGAGTGCTACTTATTTGGATGCATATCTATATATATAGATATATATATCTATATATGACATTTTTGTTGCACCATGATTGGCTAAAGTTGTTTTTTGCATTTTTGCATTGATTTCAAGACTCTGAGTGCCACTGTATTCTAAACGCATACCTATATCAGCTGGAGGCACCAGAGCAAATCAAGCACAATGGCAGGAGTGAGTGCCAGTCCTGACAATTCGCCCTTACCTTACACAAGACACTGCAAAAACTCTAATCCATGCTCTCATCATCTCACGCATTGATTATTGCAATGGTCTCATTATTGGCCTTCCCCAATACAGACTCTCACCACTACAGTCCATCATGAATGCAGCTGCGAGGCTAATCTACTAATCAAGATGTTCATCGTCTGCAAAGCTACTCGGTCAGTCACTTCATTGGTTACCTGTATTCTACCGTATTCAATACAAAATTATTTTAATTACACACAAAACCATAAACTAAACAACACCAACATACATACAGTATCTTCTCTTATCTCAAAATATCTTCCAACCCAACCTCTACGCTCCTCCCAAGATCTGCGTCTCTCATCACATTACTCGCTCCTATTCCCGATTGCAAGACTTTCTTCGGGCTGCACCCACTCTGTGGGATGCCTTCCCAAGCACAATAAGGCTCTCCCCCAGTCTCCAAACTTATAAACGTTACCTGAAAACTCATCTCTTCAGGCAAGCTTATCAAATTCCAGAACCAGTCACAGAACCTTGCATTCTGGTGGAATCAATGCAATAAAGAATACAGTATCTATCCTTATGTATCAATGCCTATTTCTTTTTAGATTGTAAGCTTACAAGCAGGGCCCTCCTACCTTTTGACTGTCTGTAAATACCCTGTTTGTTGTATCACTGTCTCCTTTTGTAAAGTGCAACAGAATATGTTGCGCTATATAAGAAACTGTTAATAAATAATAAATGGTACTAACATATAAGTACCTAATAAATAAATAATAAATCAATTTCTGAATAAATCCGCTTGTTTTGGGTGCTTTGGTGAGTGCCCATTCCTTGTTATTTTATTAATATATTACCATCGGGAAAATTCAACATGTTTCAATGGAAAATAGACACTTATAAATTTGCAAGGCAATTACGCTTCAAAGAAAATATCCAGAAACAGTCTCCATCACCAACCAGCGATGTAGATACCCCCCATTATCAAAATCAAATCCAAATTCGATCCCCAATCCAGCAATTCCTCCATCGGATGCTTCACACACACTCTTGAATATCAAACTACAAAGAAAGGTCCCAAGGTTGCTGGTGATCGGAATAACCTGACCAGATAGGAACAAGCAGCACTCAAAGATCTGGAATTGTATAAATATATCTTAATCAGAGATGCAGATAAAGGCGGTGACATTGTCATCCAGAATCTTACGGATTATAAGATGGAGATACAATGGCAGCTTAGTGACCAAGAAGTGTACACCGAATTACCTAAAGATCACATGCTACAGTACAAAAAAGGAACTGGATGACATCATTGCACAGGCCACACAGTTGGGCAATCTGGCAGTTGAACTGACCGAGCACCTCATGCAACCCTTTCCAGTGGCACCATTCCTGGATACCCTGCCATAACTCCATAAAAATGCAAGCAAGCCCCCTGGACGACCGATCATTGCCGCCAGAGACTCTGTCTATTATAAAGTATAAAGTATTTTTTGGCTATTACCTACAACCTCCAAACACAATGCATGTATCTAAAAGACAAAAACTGCAACAGCTACCATGTCTTCCAAAAGATTGCATCTTGGGTGTTGTCTCTCTATATACTAATATCCTGCATGAGGCGGAACTGTTTGCGGTGCGTGAACTTTTGGACAAAAGCTACACAGGGCCCCCAGCAGATCTCTTCATACAAGTCCTTGAGCTTATCTTAAAAAGTAATTACTTCTTGTTTGACAGACACTGGTGCCTTCAATGCAGAGGATGTGCGATGGGATCCTGTGTAGCCCCAGCATTTGCAAATTCCTACATGTTCAAAATTGAGAATGAACTACTACTCAACCATCTAATCTTTCAACCATATTCAGTGTGGATCACCCCTGCTACATAGATGATCTCTTTCTTCTCTGGAGTGCCATGGAAATGGACCCCCAAAATACTCTAGACAACATTAATACCAAGGATGACACTTTCAAATTCTCCTATGATATCAGCAAAGAGAGTGTACACTTCCTGGACGTACAAGTCAAGCTTGTTAACGGATAGATTCATATCAGCATGTGTCACTCATAAAGCTGGATGCTACAAATGTGTGGGGTGCACCACATGCAACTATATGAAGTCAAGCGACTCGTTTGCACATCCACACAGAGGTGCCTGCATCCCCATCAAACAAGTACTTATCTGCAGCATCAAGTTTGTGGTGTATGTGATCCGTTGCCCCAATGGACTACTGTATGTGGGCAAGACCACTTGTGCTTTCAAAGAGCGGATGGCAATGCACCGCACCTCCATCAGAAATGTCCTAGAAAGAAACACCCAAGAACAGCCCATCACTAGACACTTCAAACTACTTAAACACAGTACCAGTCAATCTAAGAGGTGGAGATCGGGCCAAAAAATGTATGCAACTAGTATCCAGCTAGATTTACTGTTTAAAATACAGTGGCCCCTAACGGACTGAATGAAATGCTCCCTCTTAATCCATCCTCATCATGATTGAGTTGGACAGTCGACCACTGAAACCCTCGCACAGTGTGCATGATTGGATGGGTCCAACCTTGGCCTTCTCCCCCGTACTCAGTGATATGGTCCATGCCGCAGCACTCATCTAAGATGATGGCACTCCAGGCCTGCACCTTATTGGAATAGTTCACCATAGAAGTCTCAGAACTAACTGTTTCCACATTGTGGAGTTTTATTTGACTCTGGGCTCAGACTCTCTACTTATTGATACCGACTTAATTGGTTGGGACCTATACACGCTGACCTTTGTCATCTCATCAGGACTTGGCGAGAAGATCCAGATCGCAGTATCCATCAGAGTGCTTTATGCCTGAGTCTGGTTGGCACAGCCAGCCATTGACTCTCCCTTCATAAATACCCACTAGATCGGCTGGTGAGGTTAATGCTGCAACACAGTCACCAGGGACTGAGATTAATTGGCTGCAAGATGTTGACTGCATGCCAGTCTTATTAACATATGTGCCTTGTTTTTTCACTGTAAGACTTTGTTCATCTCAGTGAAGGGATTGCACATTCAGTTGTTATGTTATGACCTGAGGCTAATTATGTACCTTCTCCCTGTACCATTTACTGTTGCATCTTTTTGTCTGATCTTGCAGAATGCTACTGGATTTCTGCTGTGCTTGTTTCCCTTTGTACAGCACTGTGTTTTTATACTAAGTTACTATCACATGTCTGTTTTTTTTTCTCTTACTTGAGAAAAATGCTTTTTACTGTATGGTGGCCACATTTGTTTGACTTCAACAGGGGCGAGGTTGATAGTCAGTAGAAGGTAATCTTAATGTGTGAAATACTATTGAATTTATGTTCCACCATGGGCCATAAAAGATCATTTAACAATTGATAGCGGTGAACTACTATGGGGCACTTCAATACATTAAGTTCCTTTTTTAGGTTCCACTAAAACCCAGGAATCTATTTATTTATTTAATTTATTTACAGTTTCTTATAAAGCACAGCAGATTCTGTTGTGCTTTACAATTGTAAACAGAGATAAAACTGGGTAACAACAGACAGACTTGGAAGTAAGAGGGCCCTGCTGCAAGCTTACAATCTATAGGGACATAGGAGGGAAACACAAGGACAGACACCAGTAATAGCATAGCTTGTAGGTCCAGAAGGGAAGCTATATAATACATAAGTGCCTCAGAGGGTTATGCATATGGAACTTAAATATGATAGGCTTGCCTGAAGAGGTGAGTTTTCAGGGAACGCTTGAAAGTTTAGAGGCTAGTGGAGAGTCTTATTGTGCATGGAAGGGCATTTCTATAGGGTGGGAGCAACCCAATGAAATTCCTGTAAAAGTGAATGGGAGAAGGTGATCAGTGCAGAAGAGAGGCGCAGATCTTGTGCAGAGCAGAGTGGTCGAGATGGGAGATATTTTGTGATAAGTAAAGAGATATAAGCTGGTGCAGTATGGTTAATAGCTTTATATGCGAGTAGAAGGGTTTTATATTGAATACAGTAAAACGCAGGTAACCAATGAAGGGATTGGCAGAGCAAATCAGCAGACGATGAGCATCTTGCTAGGAATATCATCCTAGCAGCAGTATTTAAAATGGATTGAAGTGGCGTGGGCCCGTTCTTGGGAAGACCAGTTAAGAGACTATTGCAATAATCAATGCGGGATATAATGAGTGCATGGATAAGAGATAAGAGATTTAGTAGTGTCCTGTGTGAGATAGGGTAGTATTTTGGATATGTTTTTTAGATGCATGTAACATGATTTTGGTGACAGATTGAATGTGGGGAACAAAGGACAGTTCAGAGTCAAGGACGACCCCTAGGCAATGAGCTTGTGGGGTAGGGTAGATTGTCGAGTTGTTAACAGTGCTGGAGATCTCAGGATGGTAACTGTTCTTATCTGGTGGGAATATAAGTAATTCTGTTTTGGAAATATTGAGTTTGAGGTGGCGAGAAGACATCCAAGATAAGATGGCAGAGATGCATTCAGAGACTCGGCCCAAAACCGCTGGTGACAACTCTGGGGTTGATAGATAGATTTGAGTATCATCCGCATATTAAGGATACTGAAATCCGAAGGAGCTGATTAGTTCGCCAAGAGATGATGTATAGATTGAGAAAAGCAGAGGACCTAAGGCAGAGCCTTGTGGAACACCGACTGACAGAGACAGAGTCAGAGAAGCAAACACTGAAAGAGCAATTAGATAGGTAAGATGTGAACCAGGAAAGGGCTGTATCATTAAGACCTAGGGAGTGCAGTGTTTGTATGAGAACAGTATGATCAACAGTGTCAAATGCAGCAGAAAGATCTAGAAGAATAAATAGAGAGTAATGGCCTTTAGACTTGGCAGTTGCCAGATCATTCACCACTTTAGTCAGTGCTGTCTCAGTGGAGTGTTGGGAATGAAAGTCTGACTCAAGCGGGTCTAATAGGGTGTGAGAGTTAAGAAAGTACGTGAGGCAAGAAAAGACAAGTCTTTCCAGTAGCTTGGAGAGGCATGGGAGCTGAGAGATAGGATGATAGTTAGAGAGTTAGGGTCAGAATTGTGTTTCTTCAGAATGGGAGTAATCACTGCATGTTTGAGCAAAGAAGGAAAAGTACCAGTAGCAAGAGAAAGATTGCAGATTTTAGTTAAGGTTGGGACAAGCACAGGAGACAGAGTTTTAATGAATTATGGTATCGTATCTGTAGTCTAGACACAGGCAGATAACAGACCCAGAAAAATCAGCAGTGAAGGTTATACACCAGTAGAATGTTCCTCACTGAACCTCACAGAGCCCGCAGCTACTGTAAGTACTGTAGGCACAGGTTATCTGCATGCTATTTAAATTGAGTACATCCAGGCGGTGCTCAACCCCAAGGTACAGTACAAAGTCCAGTAAATAGAACAAAAAGAGGGCACTCACCATTCAGCAGAATAGTTGAAAAAATCTTACATTTATTATGGCATATTTACATGAATAATTCGGTCAACGTTTTCTGCATCTCAGACCTTTTTCAAGACATTAGGCCAAGTATTAGAATGAGATCCTACTCCATGAGAGACCTAATGACATATGACTCAGGAGCGGGCTTATATACCCACATAGACAGGAAATTAGAAATTCAACCAATGGAAAAACAGTATGACCCATAGAGATAAAAAGTACAAAATCCACAACAGAAAGTTTATATACTTCACATGTATCAAACCAGGAAGGTAAGCGCTACATCAACCTGTAAGAAATAACTCCTAAAAGTGTACAAAACAACTATAAAGGGGGTGATACTGCATAGAGCAGCATGTAACTGCCTTTGATCTTCCAGATCCAAGCAGAAATATACTTGCCAGACAAGTTATTTCCAATGGGGCTGGAATTGAACATCTGTCATTGGCCATCCCCTCTCCAAAGGACCATTTGGTCAACCCAATATAATAAAGCCCACATGGGAATATCAGCAAGTAGCTGATCAATTTTGATTGGCAGGAGAGCCGGTGCTTAATATCCTCTGCCCTGTATGTGGGTGTGCAAAGGTTGAACTATCCATCATAGAACGGCAGGTGGTATAGTCCGTACAACAACCAATTCACGTAAAGGGCATCCAAGAGCTGTTTATTTTTTGTGGTTGCAAATTGGGCCTCATTAAAAGTAGTTTTAAATTTGGTCCCCTCTTGAAGGACAGCAAGGGCGGAGTTTTATTCATAGTATTGAAAAAGAAATGAAAGGAGTGTTGGGTGCGCACAAGTAAACAGGATGCAGCTGAAGAGAGGGTGCAAAAGAGTGACATCCAGTACACTTTAAACAACAGACATTTAAAAAACAGGTAGCACACACTCAGTATAGCGCTCCCAATTTACACCATATAAGTGAAACAACAAATCTATACTGTACCTTTAAGAGTGGATGTTGTTATTTCCAGTTTCCACGGATCTTTCATCTATGCATAAAACCTTAGCTTTATGTGGCCACATTTTTTAATGTCATAGTATTGAACACAGGATCACTTGTGATTATTGGCCTGTGTCTTTTTATAAACTTTTGGAGTACATGGGATGCTGTATTAAATGTTGTGGTATATATCATTTGCGTGGAGTCAAATGGAGCTTTTTAACTGTCCTCCATGAATCTCTGTCTAGCTTTGTCTAGGCAGCGATCCACCACAGACATTGCAAATCTACATTCAACAAATCGCTGTACCATTTCACCAATTTGTCTTTCAGAGGTCTCACTATCCAAGTTGTTACAGAAGACACAAAGGAATTGGGAGATGGGTAAACCCTCTTTTAATTTCTGGCAAACAAAATAGTATTTCTGTCTGTCTCTTTTGTAAACAGTCTGTAACCCAATCCAAGTTCATCCCTGAAGACAGTGACATCCAATAAGTTCATCTCAGTGCGATCAAAGTGAGAAGTAAACCTAATAGGTGACTCAAGCCGGTTTAGGTACTGAATCATCAGTGAGCTCCACCATAGTGCCAGTCCAGACAATAAATATATCGTCTATATATCACATGTAGCTAGCGATCTGATCGCCAAATCTCGTAAAAAATTGTATTCGTGTTCATAGTGCTGCATAAACAAATTTGCATATGAAGGCGCTAAATATATATTTCAATATATAAAAATATATTTCAAATGATACAGTATATTAATTTATCCAGGGGACAATTTGCATTTGATAAAAACATACACTTAGTATTGCAGAATAAATACAACAGAAATATAAATGCAAAACATCAGATACAATAATAAAACATCAGATACAGTACAATCATAAGATATAACATTTTCCAATTATTCAATATTAATCTGCTAATTGTTCTATTCTTTGATGTATTTAGTTCTGACTTTGACTCCACTGTTAAATGTTTTGCTATTCCTCTGATTACTTGTTATTAATGGCATTGAACAAATTGGCTTGATATCTGATATTGCAGATCTAATAAGGTTGCTGTGTAGCTCTCTGCTGGAAACATTCATTAATTTCTTTTATCTCCTAATAAGCTCTGGTCTTGTTTGTGTATATCCTTTCTATACGCCTAATGTGACCTCTAGAGATACTTTGTATTGTAGGTTTAGTGCATAGTTTTGTAGTACATGAAATGTTGTTGACGTTGTAGAACAATAACTAGTTTAAGTGCTAAGTATATATTCAAGAAACTGTTTTTAAAATTCCCTTCTGTTACATTTGATAAGATCAATATAGGGGAGAGATGTATCAATAGGCCCATTCAGGTGCAAATACCGTAAGTGCTGTAATTTATTTATTTATTTATTTATTAACAGTTTCTTATATAGCGCAGCATATTCCGTTGCGCTTTACAATAGCAGACAGTGATACAAATGAGGCGAGAAGAATTGTGTGAAAAGTCTGAAATTTGCACACTGTGCTTGTAATGCCGAATAGTTTTGACTGGTTTAGTCACTTTACGTGGCTAACCCCTGTCATTTTAATGTGGTAAAATCCAAATCTTAGAGGCCTGATTCAGACTTGATCGCTGATCTGCAAAGTTGCAGATGACTGCGAGTAGATAGCCGCTGCCCAGACAGAAAGAAAACATGCCCTGTGTAAATCTGTGAATGAATTGAAAAATGATCACTATGCTACCGCAAATCCATATGCAATTTATGAACCATGAAAGGTACTCTTTACCTAGTACGGCGCCCGTCGCGGGCATCGCGGGTACATTTATGTATGGCCGCGACGCGACCGACGCGATGCCCGCGATTTCCCATTGAAACCAATGTAAAACATGAAAATCGTGTCGGTCGCGTCGCGGCCGGCCATAAACGTACCCGCGATGCCCGCGACGCGATGCTCCCGATTTCCCATAGGAAGCAATGTTAAAAGCCGCGATGGACCCGATTTTAGTGTTAAATGCCTCAATCCACCCGATTTGGCCATAGGAATCAATGTTAAATGGGCCACAGAGCCCATTAACCCTTAAATGTCCCCCCAAATTTTTAACGCCACCCCACGATCCACGCCAACCCGAAGCGTGGCGAGCGCAGCGAGGCCGCGAGGGGCGGCGGTACGCGTCCTCCGACCTTTTCATGCCCTACTATCCACGTCGGCGTGGTGTGAGAATAGAATAGTGTGGCGAGCGCAGCGAGCCACCGAGCCCGAAGCGTGGCGAGCGCAGCGAGCCCCGCGAGGGGACGCGGATACCTTCACAGTTATACGCGTCCCCTCGCGGGCTTCACAGGTGTCCGTGGCGACCCGGACACCTGTGAAGCCCGCAAGGGGACGCGTCTACCTGTGAAGGTATCCGCGTCCCCTCGCGGGGCTCGCTGCGCTCGCCACGCTTCGGGCTCGGTGGCTCGCTGCGCTCGCCACACTATTCTATTCTCACACCACGCCGACGTGGATAGTAGGGCATGAAAAGGTCGGAGGACGCGTACCGCCGCCCCTCGCGGGCTCGCTGCGCTCGCCACGCTTCGGGTTGGCGTGGATCGTGGGGTGGCGTCAAAAATTGGGGGGGACATTTAAGGGTTAATTGGGCCTAATTCAGGGTTAATATGGCCAAATCGGGTCAATTGAGCCATTTAACAGTGAAATCGCGGTCAATCAGCCTTTTTAACATTGTTCCCTATGGGAAAATCGCGGTGATCGCGGTCATCGCGGGCATCGCGACCATCCAATTTTACCCGCGATGCCCGCGATGACCGCGATCACCGCGATTTTTACCCGCGATGACCACGATTTTGACCGTTGGCGCCCTTCTAGGTAAAGAGTACCCCATGAAATTATTGTCCCAGTCTGTGCAAATGAGAGTAAGTCTTAACCTTCTACAGCTCTGTGACAAAGACAGGCTGACTGTTGTCACAAACCCTTTAAACGCTTGGGCACGTCTGGATTTTTTCTGAAACTCCATTGAAATGGAAGGTGTTCACCCCCTAATGCCAGCTTCCTTCCAGTCAATCTCTGGCCACATTGCATTTATGATCCATATGCAATTTCTATTATTATCTAGGCCTGTGCATTACAATCTGTCCACATGCAAAGTCAATCGATAAACAATCGAAGGTCTCTACAATTAGGGAGCCTTTCGGCAGCTGCCCATTGAGCCCATACATCAAGATGGCTCTGGGGCCTTACTCCCATATCAGAATATCTAAATACTCCCCCTCCTACCCTCTTCCCACTCCCAGCAGCACCTTATCAGCTCTGGTCCTTCTATATTTGATGATCCTATCTCGCCCCAAACCCATAATATATTTTAATGATCTTCTACCCCTCCTCACATTATTGTAACATCTTCCATGTTCCCTCACCTCTTATATATTTAATGACCCCCCCCCCCATCCCACACACACATATATTTAAAGATCATATCTCACCCCCACTCAGGGGCGTAACTAGAGTTTATGGGCCCCATAGTAAAATCTTCAAACCCCCTCCCCCATTTCCTGCTGTAGGAGAAATAACTAACCAGAGTGAAAGACAAAGGTGAAAAAGAGAGAGAGCATTAAAGAGAGATAGTGTCAGAGAATGAGCGTGACCACATCAGGGAGAGAGAAAGGTAGATAAATTGTCATTGAGAGAGCGTATAAGGGAGAGAGTGACAGCATTAGAGAGAGAGAGAGAAAAGATAGTGTCTGGGAAAGAGAGCGTCAGGGAGAGGGAGAGAGATCATTAGGGAGAGAGCGCCTTAGGTAGAGAAAGTGACAGCATCAAGAAGAGTGACAGCACCAGGGAGAGAGAGACAGCATCAGAGTGTCAGAAAGAGGGAGAGAGAGCATCAGGGAAAGAGAGAGAAAGAGATAGAGGATTGAAGTGAGCATTACCTGACCTTGCAGAGGTACCTGATGGGGTCAGGAACTTCCCAGCATTAAGCTCCGCCCCTTAATATCCCTGATTTGTGGAACTCAGAGCAGTCTTGGTGCCAGGATACCTCTCTAGTCCACTCCCACTACATCCTCTGAGCAGTTGCAGCCTCATAGGCGTTGTGGATGGGATTGGGGCTAATGCTGTTCTGCCTCCTGCTCCTCGTCTTCTCTATTAGATGCGCAGCTGCAGTGTCTACTTGTTGCTAAAAGAGGGGAGTGTGCAGACACCAAGTGCAGGTGCTTAGACTATGGGGTAAATGTATAAAGCTTGGAGAAGTGGTATCTACCCCCATAAAGAATGGTATGTGCAAGGTGATAATGCACCAGCCAATCAGCTCCAATATTTAAATTGACAGTTGGGTGCTCATTGGCTGGAGCATTATCACCTTGCACATAATGTTCTTTATGGGGATAGTTACCACTTCTCCAAGCTTCATACATTTACCCCTATATTACTTATCTCCAGGCTACTCTGTTAGCAGCTGCTCTCCCTGCTGCTCATAGTATTGCTGATGGTGGCATTGATAGATAGATGGATAGATAGATAGATAGATAGATAGATAGATAGATAGATAGATAGATAGATAGATAGATGGATAGATAGATGGATAGATAGATAGATAGATAGATAGAAAGAAATGTCTAATTTATATTTGACAGTTACAATCTCAGTTTGTGCAATGTAAATTAGTTGTACTTCCTGCTTAAGCCAGATAAACATTTTGCAGAAAAGCTAAATATTGCACATCTAGGAAAGGATGATTTACAGTCAAGACCAATTGGTCTGAAATTAATTTCTGCAATCCAAACAAATGTAATTAGTAGCAGATTATTTTGAGAGCTTTTAAAGTCAAAACACTCTGGGATAGAGAATCCAATTATACAGATTTATTTGGCTATAATGTAGTTGCAATCTTTGTGAATGCCATTTAGCACCTATTTAGATTCAATATAAAACAATTGCTGTGGGATGGAAATAGAAATGTGTTGAGGCAAAGTTAATATTGTTATCTACTGCAGGATTATGTTGTAAACCAAAAGAGTGGCTACTGAAACAACTCATAGCTATACATATGGAAAGTGAGTCTTACTACACCGGTTATTGCACAAGGAGGTGTAAAGGACAAGGTAGCAGAAGATCCCATCACTTACGTAGGGCTTACTTTGACAGAATACAGGCAAGTTTTTAAGGTGCTACCTATTAGTATGTTGCATAGGGTCATTGGAACATGGTGTCTCATTAATGACAGGCCCACTACCAAGACACTCCTCCTGATCGCTCTCCCCACCTACCATAACAACAGTAGTTATGACTAAATCCTGAAAGATGGTAAATCTTCAAGCTCCACTAATCATTGTGGGATAATTAGGTACTACAATAACTTGCAAAGTGTCTAGCACAGGAGTAGCCAACTCTATACTCGAGAGCTACCAACAAGTGTGTTGCTGCTGGTTTTGTTATTAAGCTGTTTCTCAGCAACCGGGACTGTGTTCTCTGCGCATCAGTCCACCTGCACAGGATATCTCATTAGCTGGTTACCCTTCATTAGGTATTCTGATCAGCTCCTCCCCACCGGTGATACTTTCCTGTTGAGTTCCTAGTGAGTCTTCAGCATTTGTTGCAGACATCACAGCTCCTTGGTGCATTTTCCCAGCCTGAACTCCAAGGCATGTGTCTGCAGCCTAGCCTCCTGTTCCCAGTCTGGAGTTTCTACACCCTGCAGTTGGTATCCACTACAGCAAGCTGCATCTACTGGTGTTCCTGCTTGACTGTACCTCCAGACCACTAGTCACTTACTCTGGGTGTCGTGAGTCCTGCGGGCCTTCTGCACATTACGGCTAGGTCCATAATGTGTATACATTTGTATACTGTTTTTCTGTGTATATTTTTCATCTGAGTTGTTTAGTTTATGTTTTTTTGAGGTTGCTAATGTTCTTTTGTATGCAATGAGGTTGCGTATGGTACATACTTTTAGCGGCAAGGTCACCTCTGGTTCTTATCCATTACAAGATTGCTATTGTTCTTTTGTTTGCGACAAGATTGCTTCTGGGTTTTGTATGCATTGTTATTGCTCATTCTTCTTTAGTTTTTTAGGTAGCCTTCTAGTTTTATTTAGTTAGTTTTCCTTTAGTCTTCCTTAGATTCCACTGGTGCCTTGTTTCCCTGTAAGACCTGGCGACATCGGAGCTGGGACAGACCTAATTCGCCACTTCGAACGTGTCTGGTTACTGTCAGTTACTCTTGTTGGTCCTGAGTCCTATATTCTGTTTAGTTTTACTAATTTATTATTTCTGATCATCCTGCAACTGATCCAGGTACTTTATTGTTCTAGTTCCCTGATCTATCCTTATAGAACCCTATCACAACAGTTGAGTTTTTCAAGTCTCCCCCTATAACCACAAGTGAAGTACAGTAATTAGGACCACCTGTGTCAATGAGTAATGAATACACATGTGTACCAACTAGGTGGTCTGGAAAACGTGAATTATTGGTAGCTCTCGAGGACTGGAGTTGGCTATCCCTGGTCTAGTAAATCAAATATCAAATGCACACTACTCTCCTAAAACTTTTTAAAGGGTACCAGATAGTCTTCTTTCTCACCTCCAGCACACTTACATCTGTGAATAGGCCGTCACATGCCTCAAAAACACTTTTATTGTGAAAACCAATTCCAAAATGAAGACATTGAAAAAAACAATTCAATAAACTAATGCTGGGTACACACCAGGATGACTAGGGCCCGATCCCCACAATCTAGATCCAATTCCGATCAATTGGATGTAGATTATGTGCTGATTGGGCCCTTTTCTGACCTGGTGTGGACCGATACCGATCCGATGCGCGGTCCCGCGGGTCGGTCGGTCGTTATTGAGATCCTACCTGCTGCAGGTAGGATCTCAATGACGACCATACAGCCGGGTGCGGGTCGCCATCGGATCGGACCCGCTCACGGTGCACATCATGAGCGGGTCGTGCCCCCCCCCGCGTCACCGTGAGCGGGTCGGACGAGACACTGACGACCCGCTCACGATGTGCATCGTGAGCGGGTCGTCCTGGTGTGTACCCTACATTAGTGTGATTAAGGAGTTTGCATTTGGATTTCCCAAATTAGTGGTTACAGAATTCCAGAATTTTCATATTTCTCTACTCATAGCTAATTAAGTCATTTGCTTTAAAACAAGACAAATATATTGGCGCTAGAACTCAAACCGTACTATGTCCTTATTTTAATTATTGGGGTGTAGACCATATACACTACTGTTTGCTGAGTCCCAAAACCATGGGGATAACACACACAGTAGGTTCCTGCAGCGTAATTATAGGAAATGCCAATTTACCAATAGTAAAGATACAGAAAAAAACATACAGTATAACGCGCTGGAAACAATATATATCTGAAATAATGCAAATATTTAATAGACTAAGAAAATTATTTAAATACACATATAATATATAACACTGGCCAGTGATAAAAAACTATTTCATAAAAGCACAATTAATTGCAGACAAAATCCAGTGTGGTTAATTCAACACCAATTGGGTATGGATGTTCTATTTGTCCCATATATAGGTGGGGAGTGTTAGTGGCTCCCTTATATATTTGATTTTGCCTGGCCAGACACAATAAAAAATATGAAGAAAAAATATAAATAAAAATGGTACTCTTTACCTAGAAGGGCGCCTATCGCGGCCATCGAGGGCATTGAATGCACTAAAAAATCGGGTGCGATGCGACCGACGCGATGCCCGCGATTTCCCATAGGGAACAATGTTAAATGTCTCAATTGACCCGATTTTCCTGTTCAATGCCTCAATTGACCCGATATTTCCATAGGAAACAATGTTAAATGGGCCACAGAGGCCAAATAGGCACCCTGAAGTGTGAAATGGCCCCCACAATTGTTAACGCCACCCCACGATCAACGTGAACCCGAAGCGTGGCGAGCGGCGGCGGTACGCGTCCTACGACCTTTTCATACCCCCACTATCCACGTCGGCGTGGAGTTGAGAATAGAAAGTGTGGAGAGCGCAGCGAGCCACCGAACCCGAAGCGTGGCGAGCGCAGCCGGATACCTTCACAGGTATCCGCGTCCACTCGCGGGCTTCACAGCTGTCTGCGACCGCTTGCCACGCTTCGGGCTCGGTGGCTTGCTGCACTCGCCACACTTTCTATTCTCAACTCCACGCCGACGTGGATAGTGGGGGTATGAAAAGGTCGTAGGACGCGGGCTCGCTGCGCTCGCCATGCTTCGGGTTCACGTTGATCGTGGGGTGGCGTTAACAATTGTGTGGGCCATTTCACACTTCAGGGTGCCTATTTGGCCTCTGTGGGCCATTTAACATTGTTTCCTATGGAAAAATCGGGTCAATTGAGACATTGAACAGGAAAATCGGGTCAATTGAGGTCATTGAAGCCGCCGAACCCCTAAGGAGGCGGGGAAACGCGTCATACCGCTAATTCCGACTGAGCTACCTCATCTCCGGAGTGCCAGAGAGACAAGAGCCCTGTTACCTGCATTAAATCTCCTGGGTTTGGTAACCACACCACTTGCCATCTAACCCGGAGCCTGGATTTCCAGTAACTTTAAAAAGACTGCTGCAACACAGCCCCACACAAAAACTGCACCGGTGCACATATAGCAGGTACAGGGAGATCTCTCTCTTTGGACTTTTATATTATATAATGTTTTTCTCTCTCCCCCTCTCTTCATTTCCAATTTAAGAGAGGGGTATTAAATATATTTTTTTTTACTTATTTTTATTTATATTTTTTCTTCATATTTTTTATTGTGTCTGGCCAGGCAAAATCAAATATATAAGGGAGCCACTAACACTCCCCACCTATATATATGGGATAAATAGAACATTCATACCCAATTGGTGTTGAATTAACCACACTGGATTTTGTCTGCAATTAATTGTGCTTTTATGAAATTGTTTTTTTATCACTGGCCAGTGTTATATATTATATGTGTATTTAAATAATTTTCTTAGTCTATTAAATATTTGCATTATTTCAGATATATATTGTTTTCAGCGCGTTATATGTTTTTTTCTGTACATTTGCTTTAAAAGTCTGACAAACTATAGCAGCCTGTCATTGAATTCGATCACACAGGTAGTTTTACTGGCAGAACATCAACCACTTTGCTTAAAAGCAGATTACCAATACAATAGGGAAATTGGTGCATCTCTCATTATTATTCCATATCATACTGATTCAATGTCAACAGAATAAACCTAGAGCTAAAGTCCTTTGAAACTCATTAACAAATGTCATGTTTTATTTGCATAAACCAGCACATGGTGAATTCCAATGTCAGTAAAGGACTAATTGTTCAAAGATTACAAACAGCTTCCACTGATGAGGAATACACTATATAATTCATAATATTGTATCTTCTTGTTTTTTCTACACCATATCATGTAAGCCCTAATATACTGTAGACTGAAAATAGGGTAGTGGGAAATGATAAGGAGAGGAAACAATGCATAAAAATATGTTTACATAAGTTTATTTTTATAACAAAGTAAAGAATGCTGTACAAATGTGCTAGAACACAGTACAGGAAGTAATATACAATACAGGGAAATAAATAGAGAAAACCCAAGCCCATGGTGGGTCATATACGAAACAATTAGAATCACATTGCCCAAGTGAGCTTGCAATCTAATACATTTTATACTGTAAAACATAGGAGCAATACAGCAGATGATCATTTAGAGCAGTGGTTCCCAAACTTTTTTGAATTAATGTATGGAAGTACATTTATTTATATATGCAAAGTCTATCTAATTTATTCATGTCGCACGCAACCAATAAGGGAATGTCCAGAATTATAACCAATGAATATTATTTATGAATGTAAACTGATGAAACTGTATCATGGATTACAAAATATAACAATACAGGTATTATACATAATAACGATTATTTTGCCAGCATCCTTAAATACAATTAACCTCAGTGTTAAATACTGTGTATGCGAATACAGCGCGGGAGGGGGCGTGGCTATGAAGCAGCCATTTTGTGATACCAAGTCTTTGTGTCCGCCATTTTGTGTACTGCCGCATGGCACACAAAGGAACCTTATTGTCGGCCATTTTAGATTCCACTACATAGCAGACAAAGGAACCTTAACTAAAGACTAATAACTTCCGCCTGGCGATCACACATAAACTGACTGTACTTTCATAACTTCTATCCACAACATTTATTCCAAATTACTTCTAACCTGCATCATGCGATACTCACAATCCTATTATAACTCGCACATTCAGCAAACACACTTTACCTGCAGCATACACAATTGAATATCATTTCAGCTACAATGTACTTCTCTGTACAGAACACCTAACTGGCACTATACAATCTATGGCCTTGTTATATCATACTCACATCACATGCCGTTACACACACACCATCCGAGCATCATGCTATCAACATTTGTTACATATAAGTTGGTTTTTCCGATAGTTTATCTAGATATTCTATCGGGATATTACACAAAGTATTAACACTCTCCAATAGAAACAGCTCAGGGCTAATCCATTCTGGGACGCAGACACACACACTTCAATACAAAGAATCCAGACAATAGTGGACTACCCTCACAGCACATGTTATCTTACAGTTACATCCGATTATCTAGATAATCTAGCCAGACAAAATACTTTAAAAGCTTTCAGTTTTATACCCACACATGGACACACAGTGGCTAGTCCAAATGTTAGCCGTTTACCTACACAAAAGACTCACTGCAGGCCGGAGCCTGCAGCACATGTCTACACATTCTGCTTACATAATAATAGCATCCACCATGCTCAAATCAGTATAATCACTACAGTTTATCCTTACAAATAAACGTACACTGCTATCTCTACCAATTTAAGCATATCCTCGCTCACAATTCATAACTACAGGCTAGCTAAACATCATTCACACAGATCACCTTCAACTACAGACAGAAGCTTTCTTTGTCCAAACCATAGGTAAACATACACTGGGCCTATGCACATGTTAATATCTGAAGACAAACTAAGAATGGAAGTTAACTATTCCTAAACTCTATAACATAATCCACGTTCCATAACCGGGGTCCTAGTACACAATATATCGGTCCTACAAGTTTATACATTACTCAAAGCCATGTGTCCAATCTTATCCAATCTTTCTCCAGGACTGTTGCACTGCATCTTGACTGGCTCAGGTTCCAAAAACAACTAACTAAAAGCTGTATTTTTACTTCCCAAGAGAACTTTCTAGGGGGAGGGGTTGATCCTATTGTCTTCCCCTGGTATCACTAGCCTTTGTTTACAGTATCCTATGACTGGCTCAGGTGCTTTCCAGAGAACCATTCATTCACCTGGTATCACTTAGCCTATAGACACGCCCCTCTGTTAGCTGTATCTTAATATAGTGTGAGCTTATAATTTGTAATAACATGTGAGTGCAATATGATATGGAATTCTAATAACTATCATCTGACAGCTAGTGTAATTTCGCTCATTTAGAGACCAAGCATGACATATATAGGATAAAAGATTATTTATCCCTGACTATTATTAATGTTATGGGCATGGTTATAATTTATAATTATGGAAATTATATGCTGGGAAAAATTAGGCATTGACAGTCGTCCATTTGACAGTATATAAAACTGTCACATTAATAATGCATAATTTCCGCATTAATTTTCATAATTCATAAAATTTCAATATTTTTCATAAAAATATTTTTCATTGATAAAAAAAAGATTTTTAAAGGGTGGAACTTATGTGTATATGTATAAAGAAGGGGATGTATCATTTTTGCGCAATGGCTTAATCCGAGATTAATAATAAATGGGGGAGTGCATTTACTTAATGCCGGCATGTCCAGACTATGACCTCACAATAGTTGTAGGGCCACAGCCCAGACACACACGACTGAATGATACATTTGGGGAGTGTATGTGTAGTCTATGTGGGTGTAGTGTTCCTGCATAGGTGTTGTGTTACCTACCGCAGGGTGTACAGGGTTGAACAACCTTCATATGTCCTACAAAGGATGCTGGGGAAACATTGATGAACAACATAACAAAAAAATTTGACAGAGTATTATAAAGATTTCCTGAAAGAGTGGAGAACAGTCATTTCTCCTTGGGCAGTAGGGGATTAAAAACCTGAATAGGGTCCCAGGACAAAAACCTTCTACGCCCTTTGGGTCATTCCTAGTGTCTCTTGACATTAAACTAAGGGCTAAAAAGTCTCTAGTGGGTCTTCTGCTCATCACGACGTGGGGTCGTCTAGGGGTCATCATTCTCTTGGTCGGCTTGTGTATTTCGTCGGCTCTTGGGGCTTTCTAGCTGGGTTCCTGTCCAGTCATCTGTCGGTATCCAAGTCGTCGTCTCGAGGACCATCGTCTGTCTACGGCTGGGCTTGTCTTTTCTTATCCATTGCATCTGTAGGAAAAAGAAGTATCAATATCTTTGCATTTCTACCTATTTTCCCTACCATTCTTGGCTTCTTGTATTCCATCCGATCCACTTGTAGACTTCCGATAGTTCTGTCGTCGACTTGTTTCCCTGCAGAGACATAAACAGAAAGAACTTCCCAAGCGTTAAAAATATCCCGCCTCCCACATCAGTGAAGCTTCTACACTCTAGAGTGCTATAGTTTAACCCTCGCCTTACTGTCTTTTGACACCAGGTGGCGCTCTAATTTATTTAAGGGTATTTCTACCCTGTACTACCAAACCTCTTTCAATTTAACCTCTATACCACTTCATATAATACAAATACAGTTGTCTGAGCCAGATAATTTGTGTTCTTCTTCGGAAAAATGTGACTAGAGGAAAATCTGAGATATTCAGAATATTCAATCTCTCATTTTCCTCTTCTCTGTCTAATCACTAGGGACTATCAGTTACTTGACATCTGGACCTAACACTATCAATATCTTGAGATTTTTAAATCTCATTTAAAAACACTGTTATATATATCTCGTTGTCTAGGGGATGGAACTTTTTCAATGTTAGGTCCATACGCTCTCCATGCAATTTGGAGCAATAGGGGTTTCCAAATTCAATGTGTCACATTTGACCGGGTCCAATCACAGCTCTTTCCGGCTTAACTAAACAACAAACAGAAAACAAATCGTTAGACATCTTACACGACACATGTCTGATTCTGCGAACCATCAAAACAAACAATAACAATCAAACAAACAAAAGAGAGTACGTATAAACTAACTTCCATTTCTCCTTATCTCCTTACCTGATTCCTAAGAACCTGGACTGACAATTACACCACATACAAGTCACCACTAGGTGGCTATTAACTTTTTAACCACTTCCCTATGCCTATGTGTTCACATACATATGTGTCATGGGAACTATATGTCATGTAATGAACAAGCATGTTTCAAAAACAAATTTCCCAATACGTCATCCCTGGTACCTAGGGCAGATCGTATGCAGTACTCCTTTGAATAGAACATGTTATCTTGTTCTCTACCTTTCCTCGTGTTCTATACCTGTATGTCTTACCATAGTCTAAACCTTCATGTGTTTGCTGTAATATTGTGTTCTACTCTTAAATCTTTAATCTATTTGCTAAAGGGGAGAAAGAAAGTTTAGGAGTCTTGTTAGTTACAGTTCTTCATGTGTGCGACATCTCTGCTTCTCTATACCTGCAGCAGTTATTAACCTGGGGATGTAATTAATTTCAAATACAATTTGGCATTCTCAATTTATCTTGTTACCTTAATACTTATTACCTGAGTCAGTGTGAAACCTGTATACCTACTTCTCCAGCTGTCAATTTGGCGTCAACTGTACATTCTCTTACCACTTGGGAAAAACAAACAGCATCCTCTCTGGCTGTTTGACTCCGCCTTACATTCGACTTATCTCGTCTCGGGGACGACAGCGGTCTTGAATATTACGTCAACACTTACTAATCCTTAACAAGGAGTTGACACAGGGTATAGGTTAGTCAGTTTCACAATTACATCAGACACTTTAGAATAACTGGTCCCATTATATACGAATGTGAGGGGGTATTGCTATTCCGCATTAACAGTCTAATTGCATCTTTGTCATCACTTTTCCTATTGCCATTTTCCTATACCACAGTTTTAAACAAACACTATGCCTCTTCTTACCTCGCGTTGATGAGAGCAGACATATTTTCAATTCTTATTGTGTAATTCATCCAGTTCGAAGCTATCAACACTGGGAAATTCTAACTTGCTGCCTGTGTATTCCTTTTTCATTTCTTTTGGCAAACAACTGCTCGTTCACCGTGCTCACAGCACATAATAAAAGCAGCCGATCCTTTTTGGCTGGCTTGCTTCCTCCCTAACATGCACGTTATCACAGCGTGACCCGTTATTACCCATAATTACAGGAATAAACGTTCACAGCTTAATAGATACCGGTGGGTTATTACTTGTCTGAGAGCTCCCCAACCACTCACTTCTCCACACAGTGGCACTATTCCGCAATCAAGCGTGAAGCCCACAATGCGAGGTAATGTACTCAATCACCAAGTCTTTCAACTAGCAGCGAACTTCTAGCCAACTTGCAAGGCGCGGCCTAATTTCTCCAGGGCACAACAAACTTGTTTTCCTGTGCCCCCAGAAACTGGATTTCTAAAGTAGCTAATCGGATCACTGGGTTCCGATGTATCTTCTTGTACCCTCCTAGCGGAATCTAGTTCCACTGAAGGGGCAGTTCCTATGTGTACGTCGGCACGTACACCCTGTCCTAACTGGACTGTCCTACACTGGACTACACTGCGCTGAGTCGTGCCGTCACACACCCGTTCGCCTCAGTTATTTTTCACACTGGGCGCTATACATCTTACGGTCTTATGCTTAAACTTGAAATATTTCTGTACAGAAAATCTTCCTAGGCTGGTAGCTTTTCTACTGGATGTCACACGAGTGTTCCCTTGACTATCAATGGGAATTTAATCAATACTACTTGAATTTCTTGAATTTTGAACAATAATAAAAGAATCCTGTTTGTAACTCAACAGGAGTCTTACTCAATATGTATGAATTATAATTATCACTCAATTAAGTATCACTACCCATCCTTGGGCATTTACCTGTACAGCGTACCTAGGCAATCACACGTGCCAGCACATGTGTCCATCACGCAAACAGTGTCTCACTGAGCGGCAGACGTTGACACCCATGTGTCCGAGTCCCGCCTTCTTTTGTATACTTTGCAAACCTATTTGCACTTCTATTTAACTTAACTCTTCAAGAAATCCAAATAGCACACTCTTTCTATAACATTTGTGGTTAGCAAGGATATGGCACTATGAATTTAACACCTCTTACAATACTGTAGATATCTCACATTCACAGGGGAAAACAAATGCAATTTTACTCTTAACAGGTACAAACTCCACACAGTACAATACCTCTTACCAATTTTCATGCACTTATGCATTTGGGGTAACAGATCATAACAGAAAAAAAAACTTTTGTTTCTATTGTGAACTATTGAAACTACAGTTGCTGTTGAGAGAGAAAGCAAATAAATCAATCCTATTCAAATGCCCCCTTTCTAAGAGAAGTTGCTTTGTCTAAGTTTCAAGGTTAAATCTATTGTCTCAACACCTTAATTTACATCTAAATACCCTCTGGCTGGCACTTTTAAAAGTTAAGAATCTTTTTCTGTCTTTTAGCCTGGAATAAAAAAAAGAAAAATGTTATATATCATACTTGATAACCATTAGTTTCAGTTTCAAATTTAATACTTTAGAGTAACATTCAAATTTCATACTGCTTGGAATTTGTTGATTTTTAACTGTACCTGATTTTTCTATTGACTGGTATTTTATCTCTCTCTGCTTTTATCTTTCTAAAGCAAAAATACTTATGACTCAATCCTATCAATTATGGGAATGAAAGTTTACCATTAAACACTCTTAACACTGTCCTATTATTCTCATTACCATATGTTGAAAGATATACTAAAAATAAAATAAATTTATTTAGTAGAAATAGCATTTTTACCCAGAATTCTTTGCAACATACAATTATACAATGGCTTTCTCAGGTTGAGATGGTCTGCAGTAAAATACCTGCAATTTATGGCTATACATTATTCCCTTATAATCCGCTTCTGCTGCAATTCTAAAAGATGTGCATTTATTTAAAATTTGCACTGCTTATAAAACAATTCAAATTTAAAAAAAAACAATTCAACCTGAAACAGCCCTTGCCAATCATATCTGGCTATTATTTAAAAGATAAACATCAAAAGGGGATAACATTGCGTGTGAGAAAACAAATTATTATAACAAATATATACTTATAGAATCGCATCTTGGTATTTAAATATAAATAAATGTTTTTCCTTTTGTCCCAAAGTTCAAATTAGAGCTTTGTAATACTACAGATCCAACACAGGCCCCTAACCGGCAGTAACATAGAAACACACAAAATGCACCAGAAAAAAATAAAAAAACCCTTTTTCTTCCTTTCTGGTAGATGATCCCACACCTGCCGATATTCGCAAACCTGCGCATATCTGCACATCGTCAAATGCTTAATCCGAGGACTGAGGCCCCATCTATGGAAGTACATTTATTTATATATGCAAAGTCTATCTAATTTATTCATGTCGCACGCAACCAATAAGGGAATGTCCAGAATTATAACCAATGAATATTATTTATGAATGTAAACTGATGAAACTGTATCATGGATTACAAAATATAACAATACAGGTATTATACATAATAACGATTATTATGCCAGCATCCTTAAATACAATTAACCTCAGTGTTAAATACTGTGTATGCGAATACAGCGCGGGAGGGGGCGTGGCTATGAAGCAGCCATTTTGTGATACCAAGTCTTTGTGTCCGCCATTTTGTGTACTGCCGCATGGCACACAAAGGAACCTTATTGTCGGCCATTTTAGATTCCACTACATAGCAGACAAAGGAACCTTAACTAAAGACTAACAACTTCCGCCTGGCGATCACACATAAACTGACTGTACTTTCATAACTTCTATCCACAACATTTATTCCAAATTACTTCTAACCTGCATCATGCGATACTCACAATCCTATTATAACTCGCACATTCAGCAAACACACTTTACCTGCAGCATACACAATTGAATATCATTTCAGCTACAATGTACTTCTCTGTACAGAACACCTAACTGGCACTATACAATCTATGGCCTTGTTATATCATACTCACATCACATGCCGTTACACACACACCATCCGAGCATCATGCTATCAACATTTGTTACATATAAGTTGGTTTTTCCGATAGTTTATCTAGATATTCTATCGGGATATTACACAAAGTATTAACACTCTCCAATAGAAACAGCTCAGGGCTAATCCATTCTGGGACGCAGACACACACACTTCAATACAAAGAATCCAGACAATAGTGGACTACCCTCACAGCACATGTTATCTTACAGTTACATCCGATTATCTAGATAATCTAGCCAGACAATATACTTTAAAAGCTTTCAGTTTTATACCCACACATGGACACACAGTGGCTAGTCCAAATGTTAGCCGTTTACCTACACAAAAGACTCACTGCAGGCCGGAGCCTGCAGCACATGTCTACACATTCTGCTTACATAGTAATAGCATCCACCATGCTCAAATCAGTATAATCACTACAGCTTATCCTTACAAATAAACGTACACTGCTATCTCTACCAATTTAAGCATATCCTCGCTCACAATTCATAACTACAGGCTAGCTAAACATCATTCACACAGATCACCTTCAACTACAGACAGAAGCTTTCTTTGTCCAAACCATAGGTATACATACACTGGGCCTATGCACATGTTAATATCTGAAGACAAACTAAGAATGGAAGTTAACTATTCCTAAACTCTATAACATAATCCACGTTCCATAACCGGGGTCCTAGTACACAATATATCGGTCCTACAAGTTTATACATTACTCAAAGCCATGTGTCCAATCTTATCCAATCTTTCTCCAGGACTGTTGTACTGCATCTTGACTGGCTCAGGTTCCAAAAACAACTAACTAAAAGCTGTATTTTTACTTCCCAAGAGAACTTTCTAGGGGGAGGGGTTGATCCTATTGTCTTCCCCTGGTATCACTAGCCTTTGTTTACAGTATCCTATGACTGGCTCAGGTGCTTTCCAGAGAACCATTCATTCACCTGGTATCACTTAGCCTATAGACACGCCCCTCTGTTAGCTGTATCTTAATATAGTGTGAGCTTATAATTTGTAATAACATGTGAGTGCAATATGATATGGAATTCTAATAACTATCATCTGACAGCTAGTGTAATTTCGCTCATTTAGAGACCAAGCATGACATATATGGGATAAAAGATTATTTATCCCTGACTATTATTAATGTTATAGGCATGGTTATAATTTATAATTATGGAAATTATATGCTGGGAAAAATTAGGCATTGACACATGGCACCCTAGAGTATCAGAATATTTTTCATGGCACCACTAGGTCATAAGTTTCTTTTTGAGAAATGTGAGCTAGCTCGACAGCCGTGCCCCTGACATTGAATACCCCCCCAAAGACTGTAGGAGAATTTAAACATGCATTGGTATAGACATAAGGATATCTTTACCAAGAAATAAATAGGGTTTGAGGTAACAATATGGTTATAAAATGGGCAGACTAGATGGGCCAAATGGTTCTTAGCTGCTGTCAATTCTATGTTTTTATGTTACACAATGACTTGTACATCTTCCAGCTGCACTGAGAGCTCACGGGAAATATAAGAAAAGGATATGGCAATCAACTTGACAAAATATTATGGCCAATTATGAAACTGTCCACCAAAATATCCAACCCGCGCCATCTCTAGGCAGCCTGCAATAAAAAAAAACAGCAGTGGAATCCCAATGAAAATAATTCAAATGGATCCCGAGTAAGTACTGGGGTTAGGGTGAGGCATTGGGGAAGAGTTTGGTTTATTATGAGATTAGGAGAAGGTTAGGATTAGACTGTTGGGAGGGGATGGTCAGAGTTATTAAATTGCATTATTCTTAAACTGCAATTAAGATTTCAGTTTGAACACACCCCACCCAAACGTAACTCTCTCTGCACATGTTACATCAGCCCCGCCTGCAGTGCAGAGGTTTTGTCCATTAAAGAAGAAGTTTACTAAAATACCACAATTAGGGCCAGATGTATGAAGCTTCAAAAAGTGAGAAACTGGAGAGTGATAAACAACCAGCCAATCAGCTTCTTCCTGTCATTTTTTTAAACCCAGTCGGTAACATGGCAGATAGCAGCTGATTGGCTGACTGTTTTTCACTCTCCATTGTATCACTTTTTGAAACTTAATACATCTGGCCCTTAAGATGATAAATAACTCAGTATGGGTAGATAAATTTGTTAAAGCAATAGAAAAAGGTAAATTGATACTATTATGACTACAACCAATAACTCACTTATCCCGAGGGTTTACTGGGGTAGGACAAACACCTTTTCTTATGACACAATAACAAGAATTGAATTTACTGTACTTGTCACTAACATCTCTACACAGTAATATGGTTAGGTAGGGAGGTGGCAGGTCTGAATGGAGCACAAAGGCCAAAATCCTGGAGTCAGGAATGGGAGGAAGTAACCAGTTTGCAGGAAAGGCGATGTGCATTTGTGGAGTGGAGAGGGCGTGTGGAAGTGTAAATAGCAGCGGTGTATTGGTCCGCCAGGAAACCGGCCCATTTTCCAGTCAGCTGGTCCATAAGACCCCAGAACCGGCTGCTCTCCCCCCTATCTCGGCCGCGGACCAAGCAACCACGACCACAGCATTTTGCCCATATCAAAGATGTTTTATGTTTTATCTTTTAATGTTAAATGCACCCCCATTGGCAACACCACCCCCACTATCAACGCCAAGCTGAAGAGTGTCGAGCGCAGCGTGCCCACGAGGGGCGGCGGTACGCGTCCTCCGACCTTTTCATACCCCCACTATCCACGTCGGCCTGGAGTTGACTTCATATAGTGTGGCGAGTGCAGCGAGTCACCGAGCCTGAAGCGTGGCGTGCGCAGCGAGCCCCGCGTGGGGATGCGCAATACATGTAAAGTAATCCGTGTCCACTCGCCATGCTTTGGGCTCGGTGGCTCACTGCGCTCGATACACTATTTAAAATCAACTCCACGCCGACGTGGATAGTGGGGGTATGAAAGGTCTGAGGACGCGTTCCGCTGCCCCTCGCGGGGTCTCTGCGCTCGCCACGCTTCGGGTTGGCGTTGATAGTGGGGGTGGCGTTGCCAATGGGGGTGCATTTAACATTAAAAGCACCCATCAGGGTGCTTGTACAATAAAAAAATCGGATCGCATCGAATTGCATCGCATTGCATGCCACTATATTGCATGCGATGAAATGCGATTGTATAAAATGTAATACAATCAAAATTGGCGGCGCCGTGCTAGAAAACCAATGTCTCTTTTCTGTCTGAGGCTGTGCATAAATATAGCTAACTTTAGTTCTATGAGGTAAAATGTCCTTTTCTGAGGTAAAAATGTCTTTAAACTGTATACAGCTGTGTAGGTAAATATGAGAACACTCATTTTCTGCACTGGTATGAATGTATTTTGGGGCTGGACTCACCACACCTCTCATTTTATAATTTACAGTCCAACAGGTGACAGCGATAACTGATGAGCCGTCTCCGCATACCCCCAGTTAGTATAAGTGTCCACCATGCTCCCTCTGTCTGCCACACCCTTTCTGCCTGGACCTCTCCATACCAACTGCCCTGTCCAACTGCTCACCCTCCTTCTGACATAGGTCATGTGACATGCTACAGAGTTTCTGTGCAGCTGCCGAGGATGCTGGGAATGATTCACCACTGTAAACAAATTCACCATAGTGTACTTCATCATGACACACAATACATTGTATAGTAGGTTATTACACTTGCACTTTGTACTGCTTCTGCACACACATATTACACCTTTCAGGTCTCCCTTGTTCATCTCCTCTCAAGTCTCCGCCTGTTCCTCTCCTCCTCCCACATCTCCCTGTTCCTCTCCTCCTCTCACATCTCCCCCTATTACTCTTACATCTCTCCATGTTTCTCTTACCTCTCCCAGTTTATCTCCCTCTCTCACATCTCGGTGTTCCTCCTCTCATGTCTCCCCCTGTTCCTACTCCTCTCACGTCTCCCCCATTCCTCCTTTCACGTCTCCCCCTGATCCTCCTGCTTTCATGTCTCCTACTGTTCCTCCTCCTTTCACCTCTCCCCCTTTTCCTTCTCCTGTCATGTCTACCTCTGTTTATCTTACTTTCACCTCTCCCCCTGTTCCTTCTCTCATGTCTCCCCCCTGTTTCTTCTCCTGTCATGTCTCCCCCTGTTCCCCTCTCATGTCTCCCCCCTGTTTCTCCTCCTCTCAGGTCTCCCCCTGTTCCTTCTCCTCTCTCCCTGTTCCTCATCTGAAGTGTCTCAGTTCCTCCTCTTCCTTCTCTACCTGTTCCTCCTCCTTTTAAATCTCCCTTTTCCTCCTCTTGCGTCTCCCCTTGTACCTCCTCTTACATTTTCCTCTGTTCCTGTTCTCACTGTCGTGTCTCCCCCTGTTCCTCCTCTCACTCTCACATCTCCCCAGGGAAGAGTCTATGCCAGGAGCCAGATGCTGACACCAGGTGTGCCTGTGTGCTGTAAATGGCAGTGCCTATTTTTAGACCCAGTTCAGTACTGGAGTGTGTGGTACAAGGTGGAAGGGAGCTGTTGATTTTGATAAGGGGGTCCCTTGCCTTCCCCTCTTTAAAGACTCCACCCCCTTCATTGACTCCACCCCCTTTTGTAGGGCTGCTTTTAGAAATTTCCCAGGATGGTTTTTCATTCCAATCCGCCCCGGGTAAAGAGAGACAGTATCAGGTATGTAAGTGGTAGAGGAATGGGTGATGGCTTTGTAAGTGAGTGTGAGGAGCTTGAATTGTATTCTGAAGGGGAAGGGGAGCCAGTGTAGTGCTTGTAAGAGAGGGACATAGTATGCTTGGAGAGGAAGATGATCCGTGCAGCAGCATTGAGGATAGATTGGAGTGGAGAGAGGTATTTTACAAGGAGGCCAGAAAGTAGGAGATTTACAGTAGTCCAATCTGGATATGACCAGTGAGTAGATGAGGGTCTTTGTAGCATCCTGGTGGCTAGAGGAGATAGTTGTTCCATCAATAGAGCAGGGCCGACATACCATTGACTGTCTGTAAATACCCAGTTTGTTGTATTGTAAAGTGATACAGAATACGCGTGCTATATAAGAAACTGTTAATAAATAAAATACATAATAAACAGATAGTAAATTGTGGTAGGTAAAGGTATACTTTAAAATAGCAATATAACTTACATATAGAAACTTCTTTAGAATATAGTAACATCAGAACTATCATGTGTTCAGGATAACTCAATACCCCTCAATTATTAATTTACAGTCCAACAGGTGACAGCGATAACTGATGAGCCGTCTCCGCATACCCCCAGTTAGTATAAGTGTCCACCATGCTCCCTCTGTCTGCCACACCCTTTCTGCCTGGACCTCTCCATACCAACTGCCCTGTCCAACTGCTCACCCTCCTTCTGACATAGGTCATGTGACATGCTACAGAGTTTCTGTGCAGCTGCCGAGGATGCTGGGAATGATTCACCACTGTAAACAAATTCACCATAGTGTACTTCATCATGACACACAATACATTGTATAGTAGGTTATTACACTTGCACTTTGTACTGCTTCTGCACACACATATTACACCTTTCAGGTCTCCCTTGTTCATCTCCTCTCAAGTCTCCGCCTGTTCCTCTCCTCCTCCCACATCTCCCTGTTCCTCTCCTCCTCTCACATCTCCCCCTATTACTCTTACATCTCTCCATGTTTCTCTTACCTCTCCCAGTTTATCTCCCTCTCTCACATCTCGGTGTTCCTCCTCTCATGTCTCCCCCTGTTCCTACTCCTCTCACGTCTCCCCCATTCCTCCTTTCACGTCTCCCCCTGATCCTCCTGCTTTCATGTCTCCTACTGTTCCTCCTCCTTTCACCTCTCCCCCTTTTCCTTCTCCTGTCATGTCTACCTCTGTTTATCTTACTTTCACCTCTCCCCCTGTTCCTTCTCTCATGTCTCCCCCCTGTTTCTTCTCCTGTCATGTCTCCCCCTGTTCCCCTCTCATGTCTCCCCCCTGTTTCTCCTCCTCTCAGGTCTCCCCCTGTTCCTTCTCCTCTCTCCCTGTTCCTCATCTGAAGTGTCTCAGTTCCTCCTCTTCCTTCTCTACCTGTTCCTCCTCCTTTTAAATCTCCCTTTTCCTCCTCTTGCGTCTCCCCTTGTACCTCCTCTTACATTTTCCTCTGTTCCTGTTCTCACTCTCGTGTCTCCCCCTGTTCCTCCTCTCACTCTCACATCTCCCCAGGGAAGAGTCTATGCCAGGAGCCAGATGCTGACACCAGGTGTGCCTGTGTGCTGTAAATGGCAGTGCCTATTTTTAGACCCAGTTCAGTACTGGAGTGTGTGGTACAAGGTGGAAGGGAGCTGTTGATTTTGATAAGGGGGTCCCTTGCCTTCCCCTCTTTAAAGACTCCACCCCCTTCATTGACTCCACCCCCTTTTGTAGGGCTGCTTTTAGAAATTTGCCAGGATGGTTTTTCATTCCAATCCGCCCCTGGTAAAGAGAGACAGTATCAGATATGTAAGTGGTAGAGGAATGGGTGATGGCTTTGTAAGTGAGTGTGAGGAGCTTGAATTGGATTCTGAAGGGAAAGGGGAGCCAGTGTAGTGCTTGTAAGAGAGGGACATACTGTAGTATGCTTGGAGAGGATGATGATCCGTGCAGCAGCATTGAGGATAGATTGGAGTGGAGAGAGGTATTTTACAAGGAGGCCAGAAAGTAGGAGATTTACAGTAGTCCAATCTGGATATGACCAGTGAGTAGATGAGGGTCTTTGTAGCATCCTGGTGGCTAGAGAAGATAGTTGTTCCATCAATAGAGCAGGGCCGACATACTATTGACTGTCTGTAAATACCCAGTTTGTTGCATTGTAAAGTGATACAGAATACGCGTGCTATATAAGAAACTGTTAATAAATAAAATACATAATAAACAGATAGTAAATTGTGGAAGGTAAAGGTATACTTTAAAATAGCAATATAACTTACATATAGAAACTTCTTTAGAATATAGTAACATCAGAACTATCATGTGTTCAGGATAACTCAATACCCCTCAATTATTAATTATTTTAACCCTAGTTTCATACAAACCTCCCCAATATGTTGCATTCAACCTACAGTAAACACTCACTTTACTTATACTAAAAATAAACCTAGAAAAAGGCTCATAATGGTCTTAATATAGTTAATCTTTCATTGTTGCACTAATAGGTTGTTTATCCTGAAGATGTCTTTAATGTACAGTACTTGTAGGTGAATATCCTGATTAAATCATTTAAATGTGGGTTAAATTGGAATGCAGACCTCCATTTTACAGTAATCTTGGATTCTTATAACTCTAATCCTTAAAATCAAGAACCGAGACGGAATTTCAGATTTTTACAGGTTTTAGATTTTTACAGGTTACAGGAAAAAATCAAGATAAAAGTTCCTAACAGATTTTTCCTTTTGCCTCCAGATGGCTTGGTTAGGGAGGGAGGAATCTTGAATTATCAAATAGTTCAGATGACAGAACAAAAGGTTTTCGAGGTATTTGGTCTTGCTATTCATTTTATTTCAAACTTTTTATTTGAATGAGAAAAATAGTACAAGTTGTAACTTCCACCATATTTATATAATTTCACTGCTTAGTGAGCCATCTAACACTGTCTGCCCCCGCCGCCGTGTGAACATCCCCACCTCATTGTGAATGGATGTCCCGCCCTCGTACCCATGGGAATACCCAGCATTTTCATGGGGACGCCCATAAAACGTTGGGCATTCACATGCGCCATCCCCCTGACCGCCTCCACCCCCCCCCCTACCCGGTGCAAATGCCTCGGCGACTGTGGAAGTCACCAAAACCATTCATACACCGGCACTACACATGCATATATTAGCATATATGCATACAGATTAAATCATTGGTCTATGGAGCGAATATGTCGGGGAACTATCGAACCTGAATCAGGCCCTAGAATGGTAAAGTGTAGGGTATAAGGAATTGTTTATTTAGTATACTGTATATGGATATTGAGGGGTAATAATACATTTATACTGGAGCAAATAAACTTTTACACTGTGCAGTTCATTAGTAGCAACTAAGATCTTCAAGCAGCCGCCCATGCTCACCCTTAAGGTTTTTGTAAACAAATGGATATTTCAATCTGTAAGTGAATACTATGGGTGATATTCAATCCTCGCCGTCTAATCCCCTAGCCGGTCACTCACCGTATTCTATGTTCCTGGGGAATCCTCGCCATCCTCTGATGGCGAGGATTCCCCCGAATGGCATGGTTCGCATTTAGCGGCAACCCTCTCCATTTTGACAGCCACACTGGCCGTTTCCACCTCGCTGGATAAACTAAGTGAGGTGATAACGACGAGTGCAGGCGGTGACGACGAGCTATCAGCTCCATCCTGTTGTGTCTACACTTCAATACTTTTATGTCCCTGAAGACTTTATTCATAATGTACCATGTAACTTTGTCATTCTACTGCATGAGTCCACTTTTCAAGAGGACATCCTTTCTGCACATGTGCAGAATGTTTTTCTCCTGCACCCCCAGTATCCCACTAGTGATGTAGTGGTCTGTGACACATGTCTCTTTTTTCTATGAATGTTGGAATGGGGTAGACAAAATGCCATGCGAGGCAACCACTGGTGTAGCTTTATTTATACTTAGCACAGGGGGTGGTTGTTAAATACTTCCATGGTGACTCATATGAAGGGAAGAATCTGGCAAGTGACAGGAGCACCACCGTCAGTACTGGTGCTGCTAACTACAAGGTAGGGTGCCAATAGCATGCGGCAATGTATGAACTGTCAGTAGCACTGACCTTCCTCACACCTTCAGCTATCAATATCGACAGCTACAGGTACCGTTTTGCTTATACTCCACAGCAGGGATAGCACTGTCCCTGGCTGCAGTGTCTATTTACTCCTGATAGTGCAGTGAGCTGGATGAAGGATATACACAGCACATAACACTATGCTGATGCATTGTTGGTGGCCAGGCAGTAATTGCTGGAGGGGAGTTTTCACTCCCCCTCTTTGGTATCTGAGATGTTAATACACCTTGGTGCTGCAGCTTCCTGTTTTGCCTTGGTAAAGAAGCCAAGCAGGAAACATTATATCCGCACGTTTTGTGTGGATATTATGTATTTACCCCAGAGAGCCCTGGATGGGGGGGGGCATAAGTTCCACAATGGTGATCTATTAACATTGGGGTGGTGGGGTTATGACTCTATTGTTACTAAGGGGTGGGGATAATACTGCTACATATCTACTGCAAGTTGGGGTAGAAGATGACTTTACAATAAGTGGAGATAAGGGAGTGTGAGGACACTCAATTTGTATATTACTTTAATCAAATATTAATTTGTTTTTAAGTTAATTTAATGTAAAGACAAAAGCAACGATTTTGATTTTTGAGGACCTGTTCACTGTAGAGTAGGTGAAAACTGCTCTCTCCCACCTCTATAAGCAGTGGCCTCACCTGTGACACTGCTGGAATTATTACTAGTTATAGCTCCTTCTGGGTAGACAAAGTGACCTCTCTTCTCACTATTGATATTAGCAGAAATGGAAATGAAAATGATATGTTTAGAACTACCGAGGGGGGAGAGCAGGGGTGCAAATGCAGGAGACAATGGTAGGCAGTCACATCCAGGCACCAGCCCTGAATGGACAAGAAGAAAATTTTGATTCACCACCAGGTGAAAAAAGGCACTGGGGAGATGGGGTGTTTTGTGTGGCTGCTCACACGTAGGGGGGGTTCAGTCCCCTGAGGTGGGTACACAGAGAAGAAAAAGTAGTGTAGAGCGCCCTGAGCTTTGTAAATAATATTGCAATGGGGCACATTAGTTTCCTTCATTGGTTCAGGTTCTGCTTTATGTGCTCTAATGCAGGAATAAGCAGTGGGCCATGGGGTATGTGCTATTTGAGTGCTGCCGGGGTGGTGGAAGTAAATCTGGAGTGGGGAGGGTGAATATGATGTGTAGAAGACAGAACCTCTCCTATAGCTCCTCTCATAGCAGCCAGTACCAATGGAAAGAGACTTCATGTTGAGTGCACCCCCCACAACTTAATGTAACCTCCTCCATGCAGCTGTACAGGAGGACACACATGCAGCCTCACAGGGGACCATACATCCCCCTAGTATATGACCCAGACTAGGTCCCTCTAACATGCCCATCTCTGGTAATTAGTACCCATCCTATTCCCCTACCATCTTGGCGACCATGGAGTTAGTGTGTTGCTGGGACCGGGTGTTAGTGTATTCCATTGAATGCAAGTGGAGGGGGTGGTGGGGGCACCAATAACTATGTCACGTCTGGGTTCATAGTTTGAACTTACACCCCTGGGAGCAAGAATGATTTTTTAATGAGGTAAAAAGTTCTGTGGGTTATAATCAATCTAAACTATACCGCTTAGTGCAGTGTTCCAATTCAGAAGTGCTATAACAAGTGTAGCCTATTTCCAATTATTAAATCTGCAACACTTAAAATGTCTTAACATCAACAAAATAATAGATGTTATCAGCAAAGTCAGTTCCATATAGCTGCATTTAGCCCCCAAAAGAATCTGCACACACCATTTGGATTATATAATTATGCCACCCATACTTATTAGAAATATAAACTAAAGATCTGTTCTCCATAAATCTGAATCCACACATATTTTGTTGATCCAAACTGAAAAAGGATAAAAATAGATAAAAAAAAGATTCCCAGACTAAGCGTTGGGTCTGTCCAGCTCTATTCACTGTGTATGTTTATGATCTGTGGATAATGAGGCTAGTAATCAGGATAGTGACATTGACTGTCTGCATTCACTAAAAACATATTTATAGATGTTCTTTATGAGTATAACTCCTATCAAGCATTTCATGGTCAAAGGTTGATCAAAATCTGAAAAGGCAAAGACATTTTTGGTCTCACCGGCGCTCAAAGGTTGTTCTAGAGATAATAGATTTAGAGGACAGGCAATGTCCTATTGATTTGAATCTACTGTCAAACATATTGCTGGCAGTTAAAGGTGTGTGCTATCCATAGGGGAGATATATTAAGCATTAAAAAGAAATAAACGCGAGGGTGATAAAAAGTGATAAACCTCAAGCCATCAGCTTTTATTTGCCATTTTTCAAACATAGCCTATATCATGACAGTTAGGAGCTGATTGGCTGGACGTTTATCACTTTTTATCACCCTCGCATTTATCTCTTTTTAAGGCTGCACCCATTGTTATCTTGGGTATATATGGCTCTAGAAGTAATGCTCCAGGTATAGAATTATACAGCTCTGGTCCCTAGACAGTCGATAGGTCAGCCTGTATAACCTCTTACATTTTTAGCTCCCAATCCAGGATCTTTTCAAGCCCATACACACATATTTCCAACAAGCATAGTGAAAAGAACCAGACACTACATTGTCAACATGCTGAATATCAAATTGTTGAAGGTTGAAATAATGAGTATCAACAGCCTGCAGCCTGCAGTGCTAGGACCCGAGGGGGAGGGGGGGGGGGCACATTGGCTGCTCTTTGGGGTGCAGGGATTGATATGAAGTTACGTCTGTCCTCCCATATTAGTGCATCTTGTGATAGATCATGTACAATATCAGTAGCCCCATCTTCCCATCACCAGCCCAATCTTACCATCACCATCCCCATCCTCCTATTAACACCAGCCCCATCCTCCCATCACCAGCCCCATCCTCCTACTAACACCAGCCCCGTCTCCCCATCCTCCCATTAACACCAGACCCATTCTCTAATTATCATGAACATGTAACACCCTTGTAACATCTCCTGACAGTTTGGAATTCAACAGTCATTAGACTGACGACAGAATCCAGACTGCAGGGACTCCGACAGGGGTGCGAGCGCTATGAATCCCCCTGTGAGCTTGCTGGCCGGCTGTGCTTGCCACAGGTTCTGTCCTTCCTCTATGGGGGCCATGGACCCCCATGAGTGCGAATAGCCCCTTTTAACAGTCGGGATTCCAACATTGGGTAGTCATCTGTAACCCTTGTAACAAGCTGTCACGGACCCACCGGTCGCCTGCTCCGATACGTCAATCTAAACAGCTCCGGCCGTGACTGGGGTTCACTTTGGACTCTCGGGTCCTTTACTTGAGGTACACTGCCACCAGCCAAAACCTGATTTTAGCGCTTGAAACTGTGCAAGGGGCGGCTTGGCTCGCACCTGACCGCACAATACAATATACAAATGGTAACACGCTGGAGCGTTCTCTTCTGAGGCTAATGAGTCTTAAGAACACAGAACCAGGACTGAGAATATGTATTATTTATTCCTAGAAATACTACAGAGCTTTAGAAAATAGTTACAAGATTTTTCAATGATTTTAAAAGTACACACGAGTTTAAATGCAATTTCAGAAATAAAATAAAAAGGAAAAATGACAGAACTGTATCTTACACTTAAGTACCAATCCTGACATGGGGGGGTTCTCCACAAGAAATCTCTGGTCGCTTACAGCCTGTTTGCTAGACCCCCAGGTAGTGACAATGACTATCCCAAGGTACAGAGGTTTTATCTGCAGCCTCCCTTATCCCTCCCACCCTTGGGATTTTTAACCATTCCCTTGCTGAGCCTAGTGAAGGTCCCTAGATATAGGATCTTTCCCATAAAGAAGTTGTCCCTGCTTTGAAGTAGATTTTATACATTCCTCAAGTGATAAGAGGTAATTTAGTAGAGGGCCAGAGCAACTTTGGCCTGTTGGCTGGACACTATTGCTCTCCCCCCCAATCTGGTTTATGAGGGGTCTCAGATCTTATCTTACATCCTAACTCCAGAGGAGTCCACAGATGTCAACCAGAGGGAATACATGCCTCAAACTCAAACCAGGGTCACCTACAGTTTACCCACATAATAAAAGACATGTCCTGATTCCAATACTCACAGGAGACATACCTTTACAACAATATCAGACATACATTGATCGAACAGATAATCATAACAGGAGGCATACATTAATTTGATCGATCACCTGATCTGATCGCTACACCTCCCCCTTTTAAAATGGCGCACAGAGGCGGTGACCCACGTCACCATCTCATCAGTGTGCTATTAACTACATCACCTGGACGGGTAGCAGTGGTCTCTGTGCTGAGACAGACTGCCACTGATTCTGCTGAATTTGTACAAACACTTTCTTATACTTGACTTCTGTCATGGGACCACCTGACGCCATAGCCGTGGCTAGGGTGGGCAATGGGCATAGTCCCTGTCCCTCTCGCAGGAGATGGCAAACTAAAAGCACACAGGTGTCCTCGAACCCATAGTCTGTGAGCACACTGATATAGTGGGAGCTGTGTCCCCTTTTTCCATCCCGGCTGGTATTGACACAGCCCACCTCAGCTGTGCGTCGGACTCCTGGACACGGATTCTCCCCTGCAGCTGGCAGTTTGGCTTGACTCACTGAGATCAGTACCAGATCATTCTGCCACACCCCAAACGGCCATCCCCCTGGGACTCGTAACTCGGCACGTTTAACTATACCACAGGTGTGGGGCATTCTCCCAGCACTTTATACAGACTTAAAAATGTCTTCCCAGCACCTCTCCTGAGCTGACTGACCCCCCCTCCCCTTCACTGGGGGGAAGGTCCACTCACTCAACACCTCACACCTCATCCTTTTGTGAGGAGATTCGCCCTCTGTGTCTGTGTGTGTGAATTGTGAAGGGGGGCACGTTTCTGCAAGGGGGAATACCAGCAGGTCATTGTCCCCTGTCTTGGGAACATCCCAGCTCAGCTTTTCCGAGGTTAATGGAGCTGAGTTTACCTGTGCTTTGCGGGCCCTCCCACCCTTCTGGTTACACACAGCAGCTTCCCTACTAGCCACTGGCTCTATTCCTGAAACAACATGCCAAAAACATTGCGCTCATCATTTCGTGCATGGGTGAGCCGCTTGATCATCTCCCTGCGGGAATTGTTGGGGCAGGAGATACCTTGCAGCTGACATTCTGTAGTGAGTTCTTCTGGGCTCATAAGCCTAAACGGATAATCATCACCATATGGGTCAGAATACTCACTGGGCTCTTCTGGTGCTGTAGGGGATTGGTACTCTGCAGTCTCCCTGACTGCCACACATCCTACAGTCTCCCTGGTGCTAGCGGAGATGTCACCTCTCTGAGCACCGGCTGTAGTGTCCAGGGCCAGCTCATTTCTCACAACCAAGCTGACACTCACTTGGCTTCCTCTGTCTGCTTCCAAGACAGGGAACTGTGCATTACACGGTCCGGTGAAATCCGCGTCAGCAGTGATTTGGGACCTCTGTCCCTTGTTAGGCTCCCCATGATTGATAACAGAGTCCACACCATGATCCAACACATTATTTACTTCCGAAGACAGTAAAAGTTTAGTACGAAGCCCATCTCCATCATGATGCCCTGTATCATCCTCCACTGGTTCACCAACAGCGATCAGCCCTCCAAGCCTCACCAGTTCCAACTGGTACTCACGCTCGGCCTGACGCTCTGCAGCCTCAGCCTCTCATATGGCTTTGCGCTCCTCAGCCTCTCGTACGGCTTTGCACTCAGCAACCTCAGCCTCTCGTCTGGCTTTGCGCTCCGCAGCTTCTCTGTCGACAATGGCTTGGCAGTGCTGCACCAGCTGCAAAGCAAATACGGGGTTCACATTCTTCATTTGCCTGCTAGAAGGTCGCTCTGCAGTGTAGACTTGCTGGGTCCAGCAGAAGGGTTTAACCCTGGCGCAGCATCATTTGTACTGTCCAGTGCTGACTGAGCCCCTGGGGTAGGATTGTCCATGGACTGGTTTCCTCCAGCAGCTAGAGTCCGATCGGCATCCACTAGTGCCTGAATCAAACGTTTTCTACTCTGGCCAGACCAAGGGATATTCCTCTGAACACACACGACCGCCAGGTCATCTCTCCTCATCTGCTGGTAATCAGCCATCCTGAGTCTCACACTTGTCAAATAAAATGATAGGAAAGAAAAACAAGAGAAGGGAGGGAACAGAAATTGCACTCACTGTGTGACTTTTAAAACTATAGTAAAGCTCTGAGTTCTGATTCTGGTGATGTGGGTATTTCGCACAAAATTCTACCCACGCTCACTTAAGTTCTTAAAGAGAAAAATGAATTCTCCACCCCACCGCTTGCCACCAAATGTCACGGACCCACCGGTCGCCTGCTCCGATACGTCAATCTGAGCAGCTCCGGCCGTGACTGGGGTTCACTTTGGACTCTCGGGTCCTTTACTTGAGGTACACTGCCACCAGCCAAAACCTGATTTTAGCGCTTGAAACTGCGCAAGGGGCGGCTTGGCTCGCAACTGACCGCACAATACAATATACAAATGGTAACACGCTGGAGCGTTCTCTTCTGAGGCTAATGAGTCTTAAGAACACAGAACCAGGACTGAGAATATGTATTATTTATTCCTAGAAATACTACAGAGCTTTAGAAAATAGTTACAAGATTTTTCAATGATTTTAAAAGTACACACGAGTTTAAATGCAATTTCAGAAATAAAATAAAAAGGAAAAATGACAGAACTGTATCTTACACTTAAGTACCAATCCTGACGTGGGGGGGTTCTCCACAAGAAATCTCTGGTCGCTTACAGCCTGTTTGCTAGACCCCCAGGTAGTGACAATGACTATCCCAAGGTACAGAGCTTTTATCTGCAGCCTCCCTCATCCCTCCCACCCTTGGGATTTTTAACCATTCCCTTGCTGAGCCTAGTGAAGGTCCCTAGATATAGGATCTTTCCCATAAAGAAGTTGTCCCTGCTTTGAAGTAGATTTTATACATTCCTCAAGTGATAAGAGGTAATTTAGTAGAGGGCCAGAGCAACTTTGGCCTGTTGGCTGGACACTATTGCTCTCCCCCCAATCTGGTTTATGAGGGGTCTCAGATCTTATCTTACATCCTAACTCCAGAGGAGTCCACAGATGTCAACCAGAGGGAATACATGCCTCAAACTCAAACCAGGGTCACCTACAGTTTACCCACATAATAAAAGACATGTCCTGATTCCAATACTCACAGGAGACATACCTTTACAACAATATCAGACATACATTGATCGAACAGATAATCATAACAGGAGGCATACGTTAATTTGATCGATCACCTGATCTGATCGTTACACAAGCATGTAACCCCATTTTTATAATTAATGTATTGGGGGGGGGGGGGCACTTCTGTATTAGCCTAGGGTGGCTGGAACCCTTAATCAGGCCCTGATGTTCATTGTCAACAATCATGTTTACATTCTCATGTCAACATAATGAAATTTGACATCATCTCTGTATCTGTAGACCTAGTATAACAATCCCATGAAAATGATTACCATTACAAGTAATAGCTTCAGTTCAAAAGTGCCACATGTAATATAGAAATATAGATTTGTTCTCACCCTTGTACCATTCTGAAAATAATCCAATTAATGTTCAAGATAAAAATGGAATGTTTAATATAATTAAATCCATATTCTGGAAGTGGTAGGAGGTTAGACTTTTGATGTGACATTTTGTACAGTGCATCTATTTAACTCTTTCACATTTTGTAAAGGTGTCTCATGAGAGCAGAGAAGTGGCAACAACCTT
Organism: Crinia signifera; assembly: GCF_055691185.1. Classification (NCBI taxonomy): domain Eukaryota; kingdom Metazoa; phylum Chordata; class Amphibia; order Anura; family Myobatrachidae; genus Crinia; species Crinia signifera. Next base: position 238,278,952 of record NC_139219.1, on the reverse strand, counting down.
GATATGCTATGTTCTGTACAAATCATCCAGGCTGGTGCACAATAAAGGCATTTTGCACATCCAACATGCTTTGCAGAAGGAGGAATTTAATTAGGAAATAAGATTTGTTAGCATGAATAAGGTGAAATAAAAGAAGTCAGACATTTAACACACAAGTCTGTACATAAAGCTTGCAAAATGTCCTGTACGCCGATAAGCTAAAAAAAGAATGTGGGTGTAATATGTGACTGCATTAAGCCACTGTCTGCAGGGCTGCTGGCAGAACAGTAGCTGCTTAGCACCATAACTGCAGCAGTTACACCCTCGGCCAATACTGGGTAAAGTCAGGGCTGCCGAGAGGGGGGGAGGAGCGGGTACTAATTACCCAGGCCCAGGCTTGCTGCAGGGGCCCTTGTGGGCCTCCCCTCCCCGGTTCCTTCCCCCTCCGTCCCTGCCGGGCAGCAGCGGCTGCAGCACACACCAACAGCATGTGCTGTGCTGAAAGCAGGCTCAGCATGAGCGTCTCACTGACATGCTGTAGGTGTGTGCTGCTGCTGCTGCTGAGGTGGTGGGGGGTGAGGGACGACTTTACAGTGTTTTTTCACCCACCTTAAACATTTTGGGGGTGAGGTTTAATCGCGGGTGGTGGCTATGCCTCCCGTGATTAGGCCATGCCCCCAAAATCTTACTGGGGCCTAGCATACCTCTCGGCTGACCTGGGTACAGAAGGTGCTGCTGCGCACGGTTGCAGTAGCAATCATGGGCTGTTCGGAGTGGCCGTCAGATGAGGAGAGTAGATACAGATCTCCATGTAAAAAAGAACAAAAAAAACAATTGTTTGTCCATTACAGATGCCCCCCAAACCCCTCCCCCCAATGCATGTGCAAGTCCCCCATCCATGTGCCAGGGCACTTTAAATCCTCCAAGGACAAAGCACAAACACATCTTCATCTAGACTGTGGTTTTTCACTGCTTAATGAGTCAAAGTTAACATGTTTGCAATAGATTACATGCACCAGCAACATGGTGTTAAACATCCTAATTGTACAGCATAAACAAGAAATCCCTGACATTTTGAGGCGATAATGTATCTGTAAGATGTAAACGGTAATTGTCCAGCCCTGAATGAGACTATTAGCACTAATGAGCAGCTTTGCTTCCTCATCGGATACAGTAGCTCTATTTTTAGGTCAGATATAGACCGAGCATCTGCAGTTTTGTATGGAATGAGAAATGAATGACATAAATCATTTATACCGACAGTCTTGACTGTAATAAAGACAGGACATTATATTCATGCCTAAAGCAACAAAATTAGTTGTCAGACAATTAAATTCTGCCAAATATATTGTTCTTTACTGTATTATTGCCTATTTAATATATTCAATATTGTATGTGTTATGTACTTCTGTCTCATCCACAAACCTCAAGACATTTTGGCAATACTGAGATATAATAATAAATCTGATGTACCTGTTACGGTATACGGTTGCATTATCGACCACAGTTAGGTCAACAGTCGTTAGGTCGACACCGTTGGGTTGACATGCAACTAGGTCGACAGGGTTCTAGGCCGACATGGATGAAGGTCGAAAGGTGTCTAGGTCGACATGGGACAAGGTTGACATGGGCTTAGGTTGACATAGCGTTAGGTCGACAGGTTGCATGGTCGACATGGGTTTTTTCACTGTTTTTTAAGCCGGCATGTGCCGACATGTGGTATTTCATGCCATATCATCCACTAGGGCGTAGTGGGAGAATAAAATAGAGTGCCCAAAGCATTGCGAGGGAAGCGAGCGATGCGAGGGGCTGCGGTTGACTTCCAACTGTGTCCATGTCGACTGTGTCGACACTAGGGTCAAAAACAGTGAAAAAAACGGTTCTGTCGACCTAAGCCATGTCGACCTAACGCTATGTTGACCTCAACCCATGTCGACCTTGTCCCATGTTGACCTAGACACCTGTTGACCTTCAACCATGTCGACCTAGAACCCGTCGACCTAGTTGCATGTCGATCCATCAGTGTTGACCTAATGACTGTTGACCTAAGTGTGGTCGATAAAACGATCCACACCCCCTGTTACACACTGTGTCAATATTTTTTCACTATTAAAAGACAAAATAAATAAATTCCTCCTAAATATTGTCCCTGTAGCAACAAAAATCAGGCTTTGTAAAGTGGGAAATTTAAGTGAATCATCAATGACTATGTAAAAGCTTAATTTCTGCATTAAAGTTTAATAAAACTCCTCACTGCCCTTCGTGAATTCCTGTTAACTGTATACTAACATTTTTGTTTCTCTAACATGTAAATGGCAATTAGGCTAAGCAGCCTATTGGTGGGGAAGGGAGACCATACTGACTGAGAAGCCACGCCAGCAAGCACAGAGCTAGTAGTTTCCAACTTGTTTTCCCGTTCAAACCCATTCTATATAGCCATTATTGAATAGCCATTACAGGATCTACAGTATTCTACAGAAATGTAGGAGCTTCAGTAATCTTTCTCAAGAAATGTTGCTTTCAATGCTGTAGCCTCCCCAATACTTAGGGGGAAATTTACTAAAGAAAATACGCCTGAATTTGGCATATTCGTAGGCAGTCCAATGCAAATACGACTGCCTACATGTATTTTTGGCATTTACTATGCCAAAATGCCAATTTGTATACGTATTCATTTTTGTATTCTGCTATAACAGGGACCACCAAGTAAGTGGACATTTAGTCCACAAATGACTAGTTTGCCCAAACACCATCAGTTGGAGTGGTCAGTTTTTGCAGGTTACCCAGAGTAAGAGAAACAACAAACAATCTGTAAACCCCCAATATGACAGAAAGGCCATCCTGTCACATGACTGAATTTGCAGACTTTGAAAAACAAAAACAGCATTTTCTCATTTATGAGCACTAATATTCATTCCCATGGTATATATAATAATACAAAACATATTAATAATGATCATATGCTTTTAAGATCACAGTTATTTGATATATGTAGAAAAAAAGCAATAATGATAAGAAAGCATAAGAACAGACGTTCACTCGTTTCTAGTTTCTATGGAAACAGGGGGCTTTGAATGTCGCCCAATGATTGAAGCTGCTACTGTAAAATATAAATTGTTTAAGCTGTTTATACTAAGTCTTTGTTCTCTTTAACAATAGAAGAACAGGATACATTCCAACAGCTATCAAATAAATCAAATGTGTCATATCCATAACATCTGCATCTCTAAGAGGTGTGTCACATTACTTGAGTGTTGGCTAGATTACATGGCTTCTGTAGCCATTACAATCTAGTAATATCTTGCACACAAGCTATGTTGAAACATTTAACCATATTAAATTAGAAAAACAATCCTTTCTGTAATTTATGTAATGGCTAATACAGTAGGCACCATATATATTTCTCTTAAGCTAGAGTAGGTTCACAATATAAGATTCACAAAAAAGCTACATGACCCCAAAAAGGCACTAAAGCCAAACATAATTGCATATATTATAAATACACAGGCTTATCTCAATTAGTTTCATAAGACATCAGCTAATAATACCATAAGCCCAATGCGTTTTGTCCTGACATCCTTCAGACTTCCTCAGAGGCTGATACTTTTTGCATTAGATTGTGCCCCTTGCTGCTACTGGAATCTATTCTCCTCTTGTGTACTTTGACATGAATTGTTGTAAGACTTATGAGGAGACTCCACCAACTCCCTGGTCCTTAGATTCCACTAACCTCTCCCAGGTGGAATATTACAAATACTCATTTGTTCTCACATCTCTTGTGATCAGCAATTGATTTCTCACTAGTCAAGTGAGGAACGTGCCTCACTTACATGCTCACTTCCATGAGAGCCCTGTTAGGCCGATGCCCAGATGATTCTGTTTTCTTTTGTCATTATAACCTTTTTTAACTGGTTTATTTTGTATCTGGCGAGGAAGGAGGGAGGAGTAGTTAGTAATTTGTCGTGGCGGACGAGGGGTGAGGTTGGTGCTCAAATTTGCTTTAAAAGAGAAGGGGGTCCACGTGGGGTGTAGTAGACTCTGGCATTGTAACAGAATCTACTGAGCATGCGCATGTCTCTAGGAGCATGGTGCCCGTATTGTGTTCCCGAGAACACCTCTTTTGCTCAAATGGGAAACACAGGAAAATGGCCATGGCTGGCATTTTCGTAATGATTTTTGCCACTGCACTGTCGGCACCAGCATGGTTTGTGGTGTGTGGGGCCCCCTGGACTGGACACCTTGCAGCCATTTTAGTTACACCAATGTTGGTGCTGCTTTTGCAATCGCTAGACCCCAACATAAAGGGGGCAGTGAAATGATGAGGCAACTTATAAATGTTGTGCCATGGGATGGCCTGGCCCCTAAATTGTGATACTTACCTTTGTCTGGTATATTTACATTTTGCACTCCGCCCGCTTATTGTCACTTTTTATGTCTCTTCCTTATTCTGCCTGCCTCTTTCCTTTCTCAAAAGTTTGTGCTGATCTCATCAACAATGGTTCTACCATTCTGTAAATCTCCACCTCAGTGACGTCTACTAATAAGTCTGCTTTTCTTCATCTTTTGTGCATCTGTTTATTTAGTAAAAACCTCTTTTCTCACTTTGGGCCAAATATATTAAGCCTTAACGATTATTATTATTTTTTTAGTAACAGATTCTTAGCACAGCAAATTCTGAGCTGATTAGTTTGCCAAGAGATGTGCTAAAAGATTGAAAAAAGCAAAGGACCTAAGATCGCACCTTTCGGTACTCCAAATGACAGAGGTACAATAGTGAAGAGGAGGTGGAATTAGAGAGATGAACACTAAAGGTGCGGCTATATAGGTAGGATGAGAACCAAGAAAGGGTTGTGTCTTTAAGACCTAGGGATGGTTGTGTTTGTATGAGAAGAGTATGGTCAACAGTGTCAAAAGCAGCAAAGAGATCTTGAAGAATAAAGAAGGGAGTAATGGCCTTTAGAGTTAGTCAGTTCTTTCTTGGTGAAGTGTCTGGAATGAAAGCCTGACTGACGTAGGTCCAATAAGCTGTGTGAGTCTCTCAAGTAGTTTGGAGGTGCATGGAACCTGAGAGATGGGAAGGTAATTTGAGAGAGAGCTTGGGTCAGAATTCTGTTTTTTTCAGAATGGGTATAATAACTGTATGTTTAAACAATGAAGGAGAGAGTGAGTGAGAGAGAGCGAGTGAGAGAGAGAGATTACAGGTTTTAGTTAAGATTGGGATGAGCATAGGACTGTCTCTCAAATAAGCTTTAACTATTTGTGAGGGTATAAGGTCAATAGAAGAGGTAATAGAGTGGGAGGAAAAGAAAGGTGCATATACTTCAACTTCATTTGTTGGATCAAATGACGTGAATGTGCCAGAGGGTATGGAATTGAGCAGGTCACTGACAGAGGAGGAGCATACCATTTCATCTTGGCTCTTATAAATCTTGTCCCTGAAGTAGAAAGTAAGATCTTGTGCATGGATAATGGCTGGTGAGGGAGGGTTGAGAATGTATTTAAATGTATTAAAAAATACACTTGGGGCCAAATGTAATAGGGTAAGAGTTTCAGAAAGTGAGAGATTTCGGGAGCGTTTTCTCATTTTTTTTTAAAGCAACAATCAATTACATGGCAAAATCAACCTGGTTGGGAAAAACGCTCCTGAAATCTCTCACTTTCTGAAACTCTCACCCTATTACATTTGGCCAATGGTGTTAGATGCTTGAGCAGAGATGAGAGTTTGGAGATATGTTTGTTTGGCAGTAGTTTCCAGAGCAATGCTAAAGGTGTGATACTATAACAAGTGATATATTGGAGAGTGATAAGGTACCAGTCTATTAGCTCATTGCTGTCATTTCTCAAACACAGCCTGTCACATGACAGTTAGGAGCCGAATTGGCTGGGTCTTTATCTCTCTTTATCACTCTCCATTTTATCACTTGTAATGGCGTAGAACCTTTGGCCCATTGATTCTTAGATACCTTTCCTCCTCCCCCATGCCCCCAATCAGAGGTAAATTATAGATGACAGTAGTATATATATTTATTTATTTAATATTCATTGTTGAAAAAATGGGAAAAAAATACATTCTGCAGAAGGACACTCACGTATAACATGTATTTAAAAACTTTTATTTATTCCTTTAAAGCAGCAAATAATAAAAAAGAAACAAAGCCTTTATGGTGAAATAGTGATAGTACTTCATTGATTGTACTTCTGATTCATTGTTTTTCCATAGTTGTATAATTATTTACAATTGTATGTATTTTGCATGTATGATGAAATAGATGCACACATTGTCTATTCAATGTGTCTGAGGAGCCTCACAGAGCGCTGGCCATGCACCAAGAATGATGTAATCAGGAGCATGGTTGGTGGGAGCATCATCCCCACAAATCCACTCCCCCTTTTACACAGGCCTGGTCGCCTAACCAGGAATGCGCCAATTCATGGCATGCAGGATTCCTGGAGCGCAGGATTACAAAGTTGGGAGGGATGTCCTCCTGTCGGTATGTGGGGAAAACCACCTAGCCTTCTAGGGTTGCACGGAATTTCCTGAAACATTGTGAGTCTCCTGCAGCTTCTGGGAGGGTAGACAAGTATTTGAACATATACATAAAGAAAGAGGGTAGCTCTCCAGCGCTGGTTAAATATAATACAACTTGGATCAGCAGTGTCTTTGGATCCGTATCCCAAAGGGACCACACTGACCTTGGTGTTGGTCCCTATATACAGGCAAAGGTATCTTTGTGGATTCAATTTCAAGGTGATCGTATATACTCCTATCTAGACACGGGGGGATTACAACTGACCTTGTTGCAATTCCCTATATGCACATCATGGTTTCTTTAAAAGCTGCAATTTTTCTGTGACACATACACTCTGTTTCAGATAGTACTGACCTGGTGGCAATGCCCTATGTTCCTATAGGGGTTTCTTTTAGTGCGTCCAAGTCAGCAAAAAGAGTCTCCAGACCAAGGCAGCATGAATCCAAAATGTCCAAAATTTATTGCAGATAAAATTCCAATATGAATAAAAAGTATTTTTAAAAATGAAGAGAGGGACCGAGAGCTCCAGATGTACCACCTAGAAAATCTAACTCATCCGGACTGAGATAGAGAGTGGTGGGACCGATGGCAGGGGTCTGATCCTGAAGCTGTCTGTACCTCCCTCCTCACACACCAACGCGTTTCAAAGTAAAATCCTTCCTCAGGGTGTGCTATTGATGGCTACATGAAGGGTTTTTATACCCAGATCTCAAACATGGGGGTGGGAACAATCCTGCCCCTGTTTGAGGGGAGTGTAAAAACCCGGATTACATCACAATTGATAGATGGGTAGACAAGTATGTTTAGGTGACAGGGCTTCTTAAAATAATCTATTCTAATATTGCATTTACAAATCAGTGTCATGAGATAAACAGATGGCATGCAGTTTTATTGCTGTCGGCATTCATGTATTAATCCACATGTTTTTTTAACTTAATGCAGAGGAAAATATGTAAGCAGGCTTCCTGTTGATGTGACATAAATAGTACTTTCATGGACAGAGAGGCCTCACTGCTATGTGTCATTGCACAGTTCAAGAGAGCATGAGAGTGAGGCTGTCACCTAACCCTGTTTCTGAGTATTATAATCTGACTTTATAGAGCAATTAAAAAAAATGATTGTCCAAATATACTTAGGAGCAATTTTTTAAATGTGCCTTTTTTTGGTAAAAAACAAAAACAAATTGCATGTTTACCGCATAATAGCACTTGTAATTAGGTGCGATTTGCTGTAAAAATGACGCATTTTGCCATGACCAAAATATTGTGCAGTAAAAAATCGCATCTAGAAGTTTTCCCTTTAAATTGTATAGAAATCGCATGTGTAATTTGGCAATTTGAGCGAAAACATGACCGAAAATCGCCAGAAAAATAAACCTGTTTTTTTAGGCACGACTAAAGCATGCACAGATCAGTGAGATCAGTGCTTGCTTTTGTCTGTAAAAGTCTGTAAAAGTAAAAAATAAAAATAATTGCATGGAGTCCCCCCCCCCCCAGCATAACCAGAACCGGGCTCTTTGAGCCATTACTGGTTTCCGAAATATGAGGGGGGGAAAAATTGGGGTTCCACCCATATTTCAAAAACCAGCACCAGGCTCTTGGCCTGGTCCTGATTCCAAAAATATGGAGGACAAAAAAAGTAGTTGTCCCCCCATATTTTGGAACCAGTACCGGACTCCAACAGTCAGCAGTGTAATGCCACAGCCAGGGGACACTTTTTTTTTTTACAAGATCCTCCGGGTGTTACATTCTCACTGTGATATGTCAGCCCCTGGGAGAGTGGGGAACCCCCCAATAAAGTGCCCTCGCCCCAGTCCTTCCCATCTAGGGATGAAGCTATATTCCACACCGCTGGGTAGTGAGTGCTGGGTCTGCTGTAAAGCAAGTCCGGCAAGCCTCCCCAAATGCAGGGAATTGTAGTCCCACAGCAGGACTAATGCTAAAATAAAGAGAAAGACACCCTGTAAGACACAGGTTTCCAAACTGTGTGCCGTGGCACCCTGGGGTGTTTCAGGAGACTTGCAAGCATGCCTTGGATTGTTGGTCCAGGACCAATTCAAATTATTTATGGTCAATTTAATAGGCATTTTCATAGATGGTGGCTGACAATCTTGGCCCTCACCCCATAAATGATGACATATAAACACAGTTTAGTAAGTTTACAAATTCTAAATGTCTTCATCTGAAACTTTTGGCCCAGGGATGGCATGAAAAAATTCTAATATCCTAGTGTGCCATGATTCAAAAAAGTTTTGGAACACTGCTGGTTTAAAACATAAATACACACATGCATACAACATACATATATACTTAGCTACCTATAGGGTCCCTTGTAGTCCAGTCCTCTTCTACAGTAGAATAATCCAATAGGGACCTGTTAAAAATATATATATACTCACCCAGTCCAGTGTAGATCACATACTCTTCTCCATGTAAGCAACCCAGGGGTTCAAAATAAAAAAATGTGTGCCCCAATCCAAATGAACGAAGCAGTCGCATATGCCGTGAGAATGAAGATTCAAGGATAAAGGGAATCCCAGTGACTTCAGTCACTAGGACACCGCTCAGCCAATCAGAGCCGAACTCCAGCCGAGCTCGGGGGCTGATTGGTTGATTTGCCAGTTCCCACCATAGGAGGAGCTGCATAAAAACATATGCAGCTCCTCAGTTTGTCTGGATCGGGCCCACAATTTTTTTAAACCCCTGGATTGCCTACATGGAGACTAGTACATGATCTACACTAGACTAGGTAAGCATTTAATTTTTTTACAGTTCCATATTGGATTATTCTACTGTAGAAGTGGATAGGCCTATGAGGTACACTTTAGGCAAGTATGTATGTATGTATGTTGTATGCATGTGTGTATGTAAGTATGTGATTAAAGTTTTACTTTACAGGGTGTCTTAGTCCTACTGTAAGCCTACAAGTCCCAGCGGGCCCTTTAATGACTTGTATATCTCCTAGTCCCAGAAACCTGTCAGAGCTACATTTTACGACACATCTTCAATGGTACTCTGAATGTGTAAGGTCCTATTGATTATCTGTCAGATTTTTTACTGATTCTGTATTAATTTAAAATCCCTCCTTGGCATTTGGTCCATAGAATTTTGGTTATCCAGTGGACCACTAATATTGTTTTAAACCATTCACCCACATACAAGACCCATTGAAGCCCCTTTTATCAGTGACGCTATCAAAAGCAGCGAATATTGATTTAAAGATTGTTGAAAACCAAACATTGAAATACTTACATATTCTGTGAAGCACATTCTTTGTAATTCTTTACCATGCTTCTGATGAAGTTTCATGTGGACTCTTTTCTACATTGATTCAATTTCCTACATGTCCACAAGTGTGAATAATACCCCTTTTACACCGCCGAAAAATCCGGGTCAGCGTCGGGTCAGACCCGTATCTCCGGCGGTGTAAATCCCTAACGCCGTGTCCCTTTACACGGGACTTCTACCCAGGTCCTGACCTGGGTAGAACACGGCTAGGACCTGGGTAGAGGGCGGTGTAAATGGGAACGCCGGGTCGGATGACCCGGCTCCCATTTACATGAATGGGGAACGTGTGACACGCCAACGGCAGGGGTGTATGTCTTACCTTGAGTCGCTGGATACTCTTGGTTCCACGCCAGTTCTTCGCCGTGTCGGCCGTAGAGAACACACCACCCCAGGGACTCAAGCAAGGCGCCCAGCAGGTACAACCGCTTATGTTTTATTTAGTGCAAAGAAGACGCAAATAATCAATAGGCATCTGAGCGACAAAAAGTATTTAGAACAATTTACAGATCTAGTAACCAATCAGATCCGCCTTGCGGACTACCACCCCTATGGGGTCAATAAACTCTAGTACCACTCTCGCGTAAACCTCCAGTATACTGGGGAGTGGGTAGACTGATCCTGTCAACCGCCAACTGGGTCCTTACAGGTGACAGCATACTCACTCACTATGCAATTAACAATGAATAACCCTCGGCATCTGATACGTATATCTACTGAGTACACTGACATACTATACATTTAAAACACCAATAGCAACAGCTCACATAACATATAATAGACACAATAAAACACAGGGTTAGATGAACACTCTTCTTAGGGTGAAGTCCAGAATACTGTCCCTGGGCAGAATAACAGTTACTGGATCCTTCTAGTAATTTAATCAGGCACCCCTTGCAACCTAAACTTGGGCCACAAGATGGAGCTGTCTCTCCACGTGCCGGGGCAAAGCACGAGGGGAATACTCCCACAACACAATAGAGGGTACATGTGCGGGTACTCCGTTAGGGGTTCTTATGACCCAGTGAGGCACTCTATCCCACGGCTGGAGGGTTGGCGAGTAGGGTAACATACAGTAAGGTCCCACGTCGGTCGTCAAAGGTGAGAGTATGGGCCAAACAGGCTCCCTGGTTACTCAGTATTTGTCAAAGTGGGCTACCCAGGATTTGTGGGCACAGCAGGGTTTTGCTGGGGCACAGTGGGGTTCTGCTGGGGCACAGTGGGGTTCTGCTGGGGCACACTGGACGGTACCTGGTGGCCGGAGGCAGTTGCAGGCTCCTGCCCGTCACGATGCTGCTGCCTGGCGTCTGCCTGGCTGGCTGCTGAATCTCTTCGGCGGCGGAGGGCACACTAGTGTGGGCGCTGCTACTGCAGCGTTGCCACACTCAGGCGCTCTCTCCGGTCCCGCCATGTCGCGCTGCTGCTGCCCGGGTATATGGGGCTCCTGTTCTCCCCTCTCGCGCCGGGCTGTCACTTCCGCGTCTTTCCCAGGCCGGTCACTGTCGGTTGGAGGCGGCGGCTCTCTCCAGTCTTCCGTCAGCCGGGCTCCTCTCTCCTTCTCAGCTGCCCTCTGCCATATCTCTCTTCGTTCTTCTCCCCGCCACGCGCGCTCTCCTCTCCGTGCTGGGACCCCTGACCCCTCTCCGCATCCGCCTCTCCTCACTTCCTCCTTTCTCCTATTCGTCCTCCAGTGCTGTCACTCAGCCTGGGGACGTTTCTGCATGTCCCAAATGATCCGGGCATTACCCCTAAGGTCCCGCTGCTCGGACTCTCTAGAAATAGGCTGGGGTGCCACACATCCACCCACTTAAAGGATGCTCGTCCTCGGGCATCGAACTGGATAAAAGAATTGTTTCCAGAAAAAACCCTTCTTGTTTGAATTTGGGCCCAAATGTCTACTGTCCTTGGAGAGGGGACCACATAGATAAGTAATTTTACAGTTTTGACCCCAATATATACAGTACACAACGTTTAAGTAAGACATTATGAGCGGCAGACCTACTCTCTGTACCGCAGGGGTAGCATGCCTTGCGTGCTCCTAACTGAACGCCTCGCTCTAGTCCCAGGGGGTGCGATCCCGACGGCCTCAGGAGCAGGTTCAGTGATCCTCGGACTGGTCTGCGGCGGTATATTCGGAAGAAGTGGCACGGACCAACCAACATTCGGCCTCAGTTCCCACGGGTCCTGGGGCCACCTTGTGACGGGATCTTCCTTTTCGGGGTTCTCTTCACTATTCGGTCTGGAATCTACTGGAGTCTGGCTCAGATACGGCTTGCTCTGACTTGGATTGATCCGCTGGGAGTGGATGCCAACGCGCTGGGTGATGCCGTAGACTGCTGCTGTATCCCGTGTTTTTTCTGCTACCACGTAGGGGTCCGCTTCCCACTTCGCATCGAGCTTACGCTTGCGACGATGGTTTCTTTTGAACACCGGGGTACCAACAGGTATGCGGTCAGCGTGAGCATTCTGGTCAGGATGAATCTTCTGGCGATCCCTACTTTGCGCCAACTTTTGGTCGCTCAAGGCTCTTGTGTTAGTCAATCTGGGCTGATGTTCTTGCACCCAGGGTGCACATGGTTCCCAGCGGGACGGTACTGGATTGGTGAAAGTGGGTGTCTCTATCTGCTCTCTGTTATCCCCTCCCTCTCCCTCTGGGTGTAGAGGCAAGCGGGAGGGGGCATCGGCGTTACTGTGGCAGCGCCCACTTCGGCACCGGTGGTAGCGCCTGCGGGTACGACGCCTGTCTGAAGCAAACCGGCTTCCTCTTACTGGTACCCCGCCTGGGCCCGTCACGTCTATCGCTTGAGCACCCTTTTCTCCTTCTACCACCTCGAATTCCACCGTCTCGCCATCTTCGACGCCGTGTAGAAACTTCTGCGGGTGGTTTCTCTTTATGGCCGTCCGGTGGACAAAAACATCATCTTTTGTGTCATTTCGGTTAATGAAGCCATATCCCCTTCGGCCGTTAAACCACTTGACAGTTCCTCGTACCCGTGTGGCCAGTGCTTTCTTCACCACCTGACTCCTCTGGACGCAGATGATGTGCTGCAGGGTTACCTCCTCAGCCTGATCTTGGTCAACCAGTTCCTGCTTTAGGGCCGAAATCAGCTCTTCAGGGCAATTTCTTAGGATGTTCATACCCAGGATGATGGGGGAAACCTTTCCTTCTCCACAGGTGATCACCAAATACCCCTGTTTGGGTAAGTGCGCTCGTCCGATCTTCAGGTCGGCCTCCCAGTACCCGTTGCAGGTGACCTCTCGGCCGTTGGCAGCGACCACTTTCACCTGCGTGGGGGGCGGTCTAAATGGTACTTCTTTTCCCCAGTATTTTTGGAGGGTGGGTAGTTGTATCATGGATACTTGCGACCCGGTGTCTATCATGGCCACTGTCTCTATCCCATTGATCAGCACTTTGATCCTTGGGCATTGTCCTACGTACTGGGCCCACCATTCCTCCGTGTCTGGGTCTACTTCCGGTGTTCCGGGTCGCTGGCGTATTACCCCCTGCATATCTGCCATGCTGACGGTGAGGTTCTCAATCTGCTTTTGTAGAACCTTGAACTGGTCGTCCGGTACGTTCTGTGCGGCCCGTATGGCTGTGTCTCTGTTCTTCTTTGCCCCATCTGGGCTGGTAGGGAAGGCTCTCCGTGAGTACGGCTGTTCGTGAAACCCTAGTAATTCAGGGTACTCCTCTCCTGCTTCATCCTGTGTCCCGACCACCCCGATGGCGGCGTCTCTCTCCAGTCTTCCGTCAGCCGGGCTCCTCTCTCCTTCTCAGCTGCTCTCTGCCATATCTCTCTTCGTTCTTCTCCCCGCCACGCGCGCTCTCCTCTCCGTGCTGGGACCCCTGACCCCTCTCCGCATCCGCCTCTCCTCACTTCCTCCTTTCTCCTATTCGTCCTCCAGTGCTGTCACTCAGCCTGGGGACGTTTCTGCATGTCCCAAATGATCCGGGCATTACCCCTAAGGTCCCGCTGCTGGGACTCTCTAGAAATAGGCTGGGGTGCCACAAACGTCCAACCTGCGGACCGCAGCGTCCGCAGGTTGGACGGGTTGTCAGCCTGACACTGACAGCCGGCGCTGCTGTCTGCTATACCCTGCAGACAGCAGCGGCGGCGGGGGAGGGAGGTGAACGGATGCCTGTGTGCGGCATCCATTCACCTCCTGTGCGACGGCGGGGGGGGAGGGGGGGGTGCGCGTGGTGACTGGGGGCAGCCCAGCAGCTTACCTTAGTGCTGGGCTGCCCCCAGCAGCGTTCCGGTCCGGCGGCAGCGGTGATTGGCGCTTGGAGATTACATCATCCTGTCATCTCCAAGCACCGGGAGGGGAGGGGGGGGGGTGCGGGCCGGGCTGTCCGCCCGGTGTAAATTGCACTAAACGCCGGGTCGCACCTGGCTTAAACCTGGGTCTAAAAAGCCGGGTGCGACCCGGCGTTCTGGTGTAAAAGGGGTATAATATGTCCAAAAATTTTCTTCATGTGGCATTTTATCAACTTTTATGAACTAAAGAATTTTTATGAAAATAAATAGAAACGAGGACTTTGTGGATTGCTCATTGTTGTTGACCCTATAGGGCTGTTCTACAATTCTCTCTCTCTTTATATATATATTCTGTTATCACAAAATGTTCTGGATTCAAGTTCACAGATCTGCATAATAAAGAATTAAAACTCTTCTACAGAAAGCAATCTAGCAAAGAACACATAAAATACGCACAAAAGGCTTCAGAGAGAGCTTTGCAATTTAAAGTCTTCATTAAGACCGTGCAGATGTAACAAATTCACTTTATAAATCGAATGTGTTTCTCTTTGAAGCAACTTGCTGTCAGTGCTTTGACCTCAGCATAAGGCCATACTTCCTCCAAGATTTGCCAATTTGCTAAGGAAATTTGTGTTTTTTTTAATGTTTGGTAACTGCAGAACAGTTTATTTTCTATTTTTCTTAAGGTGCCTATACACGGTACAATTGCCGTGTGCGATGAGATGCTCCGGCGCACATCCCATCGCACAGTTTAAAATGTATGTGCTGCACATACTTTTTGTACTAGATTGCATCTCATTGCATTGGACTAGATGCGATGCGATCTAGTCCAAATTGCATATAATAATAAGCTGACATCACTGGATGTCAGCTGCCCGCCCACTTCCTCCCAAGGGTGCACTCAAATCTAAGTGACCTGAGAGTCAATTAGATATGTGTGCACAGTCCACATCATTCGATGGTCGGTGACCATCGAATGATTTGGGTGTTCATGTTAAACATCCATTCACAAGCCCTGCGTGCGAACACACGCTGTGAGGGGGCGGCATTCGCAGGACGGGTTCTGCTTGACTTGCAAGGGTGCAAATTCCCATCCGAGCGAATCAACCAGAATAACCCCCTAAAGCTGAATAGTAACTAAAACCAAACTGGAACTGAAATACAACTGGAATCAGGCTAGAACAGCATGCAACTATAGATTGTAAGCTTGCAACAGGGCTCTCTTACCTCCAAGTCTGTCTGTTGTTACCCAGTTTGTTTTATCACTGTCTACAATTGTAAAGTGCAACAGAATCTAGTTCGCTAAATAAGTAACTGTAAATAAAAAAAAAAACAACAGGCTAGAAACAGAATACAGTATAACTGGAGTTGTACTGGATCTGGATGGTGAGCAGATTGAAACCTGATTATAACTAGCTGTACTCCAATCAGAAGGTGACTGGCCGGGAACCAGAATGTATCTGGTACCAGAATGTAACTGGAACCAGAGTAACTAATATGGAACTAATAAGACAAAATGTCTGGATCGTGAAAGGTGTTGCTAGGAGCAAGTCCCTTTAGATGGCCAGACTTGATCTTGAAGCAGTTATAAAGTTTGAGGCAATACTTTCTGTCCTGTAGTTGAATTCATCCACAAGTTTTACTTTAACATACTTGAATGTCAATGGATCAGTTGGAGTGGCATAAATGTGTGTTATAAGTGTCTCATGGCTGTCTAGTACCGCTTTCAGTTCGCAATGCCGGGTGGGACCCAGTTCACACACTTTCACATCGATTCACAGATCGGGTCATCGATTATACAAAGGGTGACCCGGGTTCAACCCTTCTAACCTCGGTCACCGGCTTTGTCGACCTGGTGACTAAACCCAGGTTGAATTGCCAAGTTGTTCGACCCGGTTATTAGGTGTGGTGTTTTCACACTGTACTTCGACCCGGGTCGATGCGGCAGTAACCGTGGAATTACCCAGGTTATGATTGCAATCTGAAAGGGGTATGGGAGACCACTTAGTGATAAATGCTCAGCCATATCTAACATACATCGTATATAACACTTGACGTGCTGGCCTTTAAGCAGAATGGTACATACTGTACATTTTGGATCAGAGGTTATGCTGTTTCGAATTATTAAAATTAAAACAAAGGGTTCTTAATATGTCAATGGGGGAGTTATTTAAATCTAATAAATCAAAAAACATTAATACTCTCCCATGGATCAATGAGTTCTCCTTGAATAGCCCTATAATTCGCTGAGCCACAAAAGCGTTCTGGCCGATTGTAGGTACGGATAAAGATCTTTCGTCACTTTATAACCAGAGGCCATTTTTGGCCTACACTAGGGGAAGAAATCTCAGAGATAGATTAGTGAAGATTAATATAACCCCAAGATTCTCCCGTCTTGCCCAATGTGTACATTAAAGCAGCAGGTTGTTATAGCTGTAGAAAGTATGCAACTTGCAAGCTTATGATTACTTGTAAAACTTTCAAACATCCCCATTGCAACAAGATGTATGCCATCCCCCATGTTCTGAAATGTGCCACGACACATGTGGTCTATGTGATAATATGCCCCTGTGGGATATTTTATGTGGGTCAAACTACCAGAAAGTTCATGGAGAGGATGGCGGCCCATAGGTTTGCCATTTGTCAAACCTCTAGGGGAAAATTGGTGGACCAACCTGTCTCAAGACATTTTTTGGAGGCAGGCCACTCCCTGGACTCACTTAGATATTTTATGATTGACCACATCGCAATTAATGTCAGAGGTGGGGATAGGGCTAAGATGCTTTTGAGAAGAGAATTCCAGTGGATCCTAAGGTTGAAAACCATGAAACATGGCCTCAACGATCAAATTAATTGGAATACCCTAGTGTGAGGGGCTACCATCTGCTTTAGGTAAGGTCAAATTACAGTTTTGCTGGGTTTTTGCTTTGTGTTCCCATTAACGCACGTGGAGCTATTAATGTTTAGTGCATGATTGAATCCAATATGGATTCCTATATTTTCTGGCATTTACTAAGTACATGTATGTTTATTTCTACCTATCAACAGTTATGTGATTTCCACTATTGCATCACTATGGATTGATCATTTTTGTGTTTTATGTGCATTTTTTTTGTTTTTGTTTTATTTTTCTTGTGATACTTATGTGGAGTACTGTGAGTGGCTATGACTTTGTTTCTATCTATGTGCCGCTACCTTCATGCTGTGGAGGATAGTATGAGCCCAACGTTTTGGTGGAACGTGGAAGTGGGTGCCATTGGAATGCAAGAAGTTCAGATCTGACGCGCTTCCTGAAGCGGAGGTCCCAGCGTCCAGCATGGATGGCGGCTGCTATAGACTTCAGGTATTTATACAAGGGGGTGATGGGTGGCTCTGTTGGTTCCCTGTGCTGTATATGTGTTATTGAATTGTACCCTGAGAACGAGGCGCAGTCCCCGAAAGTACTTGGTACCTCAAATACATTCTTGCCGATTTGATACACAAACACACACACACACACACATACTCACACACATATTTTATGTTTTTGTTAGATATGTGGTATGAATGTTTAATGGTTATTTATTTTCCAATGTGACCTTCTGCTCATTGCAAACGCTTCTAAATGTACTCTGGTAATATATTTCCCCACAGATCACTTCAATGCACTGACAACATTAATTTCAGTAATTAGGACTTCTGCACCTTGTCTGTATCTTTCAAGTAGGTTTGACAAATAGTGCAATGAAAACTAGCAATTAAAGCACTTTTCAATTAAGGTATTGTTATAATTCGTTTGTATTACATTATTGCACTGAACATTAGTCCTCCAGGTGACCTACAATGTGGCATTTCAACTCCAAAAGAGTCAATAGACTTAATTAATGGACAAGAAATACTCTATCGCTTGTGGTGGGGGATTTCTCTGCAGTATTCATTGTATTAATATTACTTTTATACAGTATTTTGTACCACCTGCATATGTAGGTACTGCAGTTATTTAAAGAAACATGTTCACAATTTTTTCCACATTTCTTTTTAACATGTTCAGAAAAACTTATTTGCCTTTTTTAATTACAAAATCTTGTTTAATACATTCACATAATAAATAATGCTGAATAAGCAATTGGCAATAAAAAAAAAATACAATACTGCATTTTATTATATTAAGTGCCTGATACATGCACTTTACATAAATAAATTAAACAGCAAACCATAAGAAATTATTTTAGCATAATTCTGTTAATAAAGAGGTGCAATTGATTGATTGTCGAACTGACCTTCTTTAAAGTCCCCGATAAACGAGCATGACATTGTACTTTAGCGTACAACCTCAAGAGGTTGTACGATGGATTGTATGCCCATTGTGTGCACATCATGTGCACACAATTGTGTAATGCGCGTTCCCTTGGGTTAAATGGTTGGTCCTTTAATCAGACGGTCTCATCAGTTATGATTGGGAGCAGATTGCATTTTAAGCGCATGCAATTGGTCATTTGACAGCTCATACACCATTTGAGTGGCAGTTGTCAGGCAGTTTAGATGCATACCATCAATTGTGAGACGACCGGTCGTATGCAGTATCTGGATTGTACAACGGATTGTGTGCACATTGTAAGTACATTGGGGTAGATGTATTAAGCCATAACAAGAGATAAATGCAAGGGTGATAAGGAGAGATAAACATCCACCCAATCACCTGCTAACTGCCATGTTACAGGCTGTGTTTGAAAAAAGTCACTAAGGAGCTGATTGGCTGGACATTTATCTCTCTTTATCACACTTCAATTTATCTCTTGTTAAGGCTTAGTACATCTGCCCCATTGTGTGCCCAAAAAACACAAATTCATGAGTCTGGGACTGCCAGGGAGTTGAATAGAAATCTGAACACAATCATGATTGTGAGCAGGTCGTTTGATGTATTGCCAGCTTAAGTAGCGTGAGCAACAATTCATTCATAAATAAGTGGAATTACAATTCTAGGTGTGGGTGAGAAATGTGCAAGACAGAAGCAATATTTACCACAGGCCTGGGGACAGGGGGTACAAAGGGAACATTTGTACTTGACATGATATTCCGAATTGCTATACCACCTACACTCAGTATTCAGAAGGATACACAGGAGACCAGCCGACTGCTGACAGGTGCTAATGGTTCATTAAAGTCTGTTTTGTGCTGACTTGGTGTTGCGCTGTTGGGCTGAAGAGGAGCCAAGTCTCCCTCCCATGAACTGAAGATGGAGCAGCATAATCTCCAAGTGACACAGGTCTGGTGATGATTCGGAAGTTGGAGATGAGGTGCCATGGGGAAACAGGGATGTATTGAAGATTTAGTGAATTATGGAACTGAAATACAAATAGGGAGGCTGAGGGACACAATGGCTGACACAGAGAGAGAAATTGAGGGATAATAGGTCTGAGAGACACAGGGGCATGCAAAAGGAAATGAAGGGTTTGGGGAAGGGCTGGTGCAAGGTGTTTGGCACCCTAGACAAAACTTCAGCTTACTGGTCCTACCACTACCTACACACCAATACTGAATTACCACAACCTCATGCAAAAGTATAGTGTCATCCTTAATTTTGTGATAGACTCAGGCGCGCCACCCTCCTCCTCTCCCAGATGGCAG